>NC_056737.1:442986278-443149702 GCF_019279795.1 Protopterus annectens | reverse complement strand
TAAAATTAAACAAAAATTTTTTTTTGGTTTTTTTTTTTTCTTTTTTTTTTTATGGTATTCCCTGCATCACAAAGTCTTAGGGCAGGATTCACGAAGCCTCCGTGTAAGAGTTATAACTCATACACGGAGGCTGCAGTTAAACGGAGTGATGTCAGCATGCTCTGCATATTAATGAGAGCATGCTGAATCACACTGAAGGCCAACACGGTCCATGTAAGACAGTAGGGGGCGTGTCCATAGGCCGAGCCCTGTAAGCAGGCATGCCCCCAGAAGAGGAAAAGTACCCAAAGGAAACACCCACAACAGAGTCCACGGAAATGTGAATAAACAGAACACAACACATGCCCCCACAGACTATGAACAGAAAATAAATATAAATGAACAAGTTATAATTTTTTTTTTAAATTGTAAAGATGTTTAACCGTGAGTGCGCTCGTTTCCGCGGGCGTGCCTGTTAGCAGTCAGTGGGAAAGCATATAAAAACTAAATATGCAAAATAAACCAGGAAGCAATAGCGTAGCGGTAGAGATGCTGGCTGCAGAGCAGGCATTCATGGTTCGAGCTACCCCAACACCAATTTTTTTTTTGCAAAATAAGCAGGAAACAAGTCCCTGACAAATATGTAGACATAAAACCACAACTTATGTAAAATGTAATGAAATAGCCCATTTATATTGAAGAAATGTGAGGTAACAAAAGAATAAAACATGCCAGATGTGCCCATAGATGAGCTACAGTTTAACAGGGTGAGTGCATCTGCCCGTAGATAAGCAGTGGTTTAACTGGTGCAAAATGAGTGCCCGTAGCTGAGCAGTGGTTTAACACGCTATATCTATGTGTTCCTAACTGAGCTGAGCGTAATATGTGTGCCGATAGCCAAATGAGGCTTAAAGCAGTGTACCCGTTTGCGGCGGAGCTGCGCACCGCGCAAACAAGCTAACCAACGGGCAACGTTGAGCAAGCCGTATCAAAACTGCCTTTACACAGACACACCCCTCAGCATGTCTAGACAGTCATGAAAAATAAAAAGCAGTGGCCAAGTTCGAACCCAGGATACTATTCACCATAGTCAAGGTACAGAACCACTAAGCCATGACAGCAGTACCTAGAAATGCAATAATAGCTAATATATAGGAATGAATACAAACTACAGCATAACAATGCAGGTTTACTGAAGTTGATACAATTCCAAAATGGCCAATCACAGATATGTGCGGGAAAAACGGACTATATAAGCCCCATAGGCGGGAATACACAGCATAAACGATTGTAGAACAGACCTGCAGGCAGAATGTCAGGAGTAGGAGAGGGTAGTCGCTTTCGAGCACAGAGGTGGGGTGTTGAGGAGTCCAGGTACATGGCCTGGCTCCTAGTCCACAATCATGAGGCCCAACTCATGCAGGGCCAGGTCCTCTGGGGAGCATACAGGGCTGAGGCGTGGGACCGGTTGGCTCATGATCTCACCAGTGCCACAGGGATTCCAAGGACTGGTGAGCAGGTCCGTCACCACCATGCAGACCTGAAGAGATGCAAGCAGGACCAACTGAACCTTTGGATCCAGGAGGCCCGGCAAACACCCAACGCCCCACTACTGAGTAAGTAACATTTAATTATGTATGTAAAAAATTAAACTAGCTGATATTATGGAGATGTGTATTCCAATATTACTTCATTTATATTACAGCTGCAGGTGTCCGTTCTGTGAACCGCAGAGCCTATGGCGATAGGCTGGTGCAGTTGCACCACCAGGCAGGTCAGTAATCCACTACCAGTAACTGTAAAGAAATATAAAAGTATGACAGCAAAAGAGTGCAGTGTAGTCAGTAAGGAATAAAATCTGCAAGTAACAGTGTGAAAGTGTATGCAAGTAGTGATTACAAGAGTTTTCAGCCTGTAAGTGTAACCTAAACATGAAACTGTCCGACATATATTCTGAAATAAAAATGCCCTGCCTGTAAGAAAATAGTACACAACCTGCAGCAGGCTGAAAAGTATAGCTGCAGAAGATGATGAAATCACATGTGTGAAATATATCCCTGTGGAAATACTGAAACATGACAGAAGTGAGACTGCTGGAAAGGATTGTAATAACTACTGGTAAAACATGTCAATAAAGCCTAGAAGTACCATCCTGAATAGTAAAATGAAAGCAAGTGAGAGAGTGTGAGAAAGTGTCATGAATCCAGCAATACAGTAGTAATAACCCTGAATAAAGTATACTGCAGGCAAGACAGAATGAAATGCATGTGAGATTCAAAACCAAACAGCGAAATATGTTCAAAGTGTTGCTGCATGTGGAATGTGTATCCCAAAATCTGGATATGTTGCTCTCAGTCTGAAATACGCAGATAGGATGATTGTCTGATATACCAAACATCCACACTTGTCTACAGCTATATAAAGCAAAAGTAGCAAGATGATGTAGCTGAACAAAGCTAGATATGAATGTGTATGAAGAACACTAAAATGTATATTGATGTTGCAGTAACAGTCCTATCAGCAAGGTGAAATAGTTATCATATAGGAAACTGTAGTTAGAACAGTAGTGGGTATATAACTGTAGCTATTAGAAATGTACAGCATATGTATTGTTATTTGAAGGTGTTAATATTACTTTCTTTACCCCACCCTATAACCACATATAACCCATTCCACGTGAAAATGGTATGTGCAATCACAATTAACACCCCTGGACGTTTGTCCTGTTGGGTCATATATATTTGCAAGTCCGTTGATGCATCTGCCCTGTTCATACATCCACACCTGATGGCCCGTTGCCATCAATTAACCCTGCATGTTGTTGGACTGTGTATTTCTGCTCAAATTATGCATGTGTTTTGCACGCTGTTCAATGGTGTGAATATCTGGGTGTTTGGTTAATGGGAATACTAATGCATGCTGTTACAACTAATTGTGAATGGTATTATATGTCACTAACCCAAACTGTCATGACATAATGCAAAACATAGGACGACAGGGAAGGCGGGTTCCAGCGGTCCCACCTCTCCCACCTCAGCTGGCGAGTGCACCTGGCACTAGTGCCTCGTCCGGACCCTCCTCCGGTGGCCCTGTGCCACCTGCAGGTGGAAGTGCTGCAGGGGATGGGGCTCGCCCCCCCTCTGCAAGTGTGGCCGGAGGAGATCCACCACTCACCCTCCGTAGCGTCCGGACTGTGGTGCGTAGGGAGATTTGGGACTCTGTCCTTGAGCCCCTACGCCAGCTCGAGGCACGGGTGGCGCAACTAACGGGCATGCCTGTTGCCCCGCCTACACAGCCCCCAGCACAGCCCCATCCTGGGCAGTGAAGGAACAGTGGCAACTGCCTATGGGTGGGGATATCAGTTCCACTGTTGCCATCTGTGGGCTCATGGGCTCTGGATATCCAAACCTCCGTCCCCGTCAATTGTGTAACCCCCCCACATGTGTCATACACCACCCCTGTATGCGTCTTGTTTGTCTTGTCTGTTTACCTACCCAACCTACCTCCCCAGCTGAACCGACTTCCTTCACCTGACATACTACTCTTACAAAAAAAAAAAAAAAAGGCACTCTGTACCCACAAAACAATTACGCCCCATACATAGCTGCCCATTCCGCACACATGTCCACTGGACATGGAACCTATCAATTACAATTGGCTGTACAACAAGTATTATTGTTGTCCTGACACCTCTTTCAGGGGTGGAAGGTTTCAAATGTCACACCAAATTACATACATATGCACAGCTGTTGCTGATGAAGAAATGGGCAGCTATGGGCCTTACCTACATCCCTCCTGCACATCCCAAGCTTGTTTCCCTACTGTCTTACCCTCTTTGTGACCCCTTTTTCACCACTTTCCTGTCTCCCCATTTTCTTTTCTTTCAAAGAAAATAGCGCGGGTGTGCGCCAGAGTAAGCACTGTTAAGCGGTTTTAACTGGGTGTGCGTGGAGCTAACTGCCAGTGCGCATGCGTGAGCTCTGAGCAAACCAGGGCTAGCCTGGTTACAACTGCTTAAAAGTGCCTTAGTCACTGTGATTGACAGGTCCTGTACTCAGTTCAAAAGAAAAATAAACTCCCACTGTCAGTCCCGAACCCAGGTCCTTGGAAACACTAGTCTGTACAACCTATCACTAAGCCATGACTCTTATACAAAAGCATTGTGCTAAAATAAATATAACATGTAAAATTAGGGATGAATGTAAAGGGAATATAAGATGTGTAGTACACAAAGCATGTCATTTAAAATAAATGTCAAAACTACTGGATTTCCATAATAGTAGTGTGTGAAAAGAAACAGCCATGCTAGTTGGCAGCCTGTAGATAATAAGGTCAGTTAAACTACATAGATTTATGTATGCATATGTACATATATATATATATATATATATATATATATATATATATATATATATATATATAAATATATCTATATATAGTTGTAGAAGTCAATGTGCATATACACTTGCTACAGGGAACATGAGAGAGGAATGGAGAATTGTGAATATACAACACAGCCTGAAGCATGAGAGAGATACTAACCGTTACACTCACAGAACACTGTCCACAGCATACCAGCATGGTCCCCGCCCTCACAATCTGAAAGGGCAACGCCTATCCCACATACCCTTTTATAGCACTGACCTGAAATCACAGTGAGAACTGCAATCAGTACACAACCGGCTGTATGCAATTAGCAAATGCTGGCTTACAATTGTTGCAGAGGCCATCACATGGACCTATGCAGATACCTACAAAAGCATCCAGTGCTAACACTCCCCACATGCAATACATTCATTGCATTGTCTGTAAGCAGACAGAGGGAGAGCGAGAGAGAGAGAGAGAGAGAGAGCAAAAAAAAAAAACAGACACTGCGACTCTCTGTAACCTGAAGCTGTCAGCACTGACAGTAGCAGCAGCAAGCAGAAGCTGTGGTAACGCAACCAGCTGCGACAAACAGAGGTAATGCAAAGTAGCAGGTTAATAGTGTGCATACTGTGAACCCTCCAAATGTGTCATAGGTCTGTATCCATAGGTATGTTCATGTGATATGTTGTGTGTACGTAGTTCCACCAAAAGGGGATGACCATACATCACATGTCAAGCAGTCATAGGCCAGGATCCTGGCAGCATGTGTCTGTGCGTTGGCCCAGCAATGGCTGTAGTGACTGCTTTGAAATGTCATCCAGGCCCAAAAGTCAGGATCAGCCCATCCCAAAGGCACACTGGCTGGGAACAAGTGTCTGCAGGTACCTGATGTCACTGCATATGCATCCCATACTGCAAAATTCCATAGCGTAGCAGACCAGGCCCATTATGCATATGATGTGGTAATTCCCAGGGTCAGTTGAGGTGCCCCCTTAGTGTTGTGGGACCACTGTTGCTGTATGCCACTGTCCAGGTACATATCCTGTAGCACGGCCAAGATAAACTATCAGTGTTACATGCAGTGGTATGTCCTCTCAGAGGGCCGGTAGCACACATCCAGGGGGACCACGAGGTCACAGTGATGCTGTGTGTTCTCCTCTGCTGAGGGTGGCCCTCACCTGGACATGTGCGATGATAGGGAGGTTACATCCAGCTGGGATAAATATTTCAAAGGTGGGGGAGAAGGAGGGGGGATATGTGCACCGAACATGTCTGCAGGATTGTTGCCAATATGCGTGTGTTTGGTGAATGTTAGGTAGGTGTGGATTAACACAGAGCATATCTGAGGCATGTGGTCCATATGTGTAACATAACTGAAGAAGGCCTTGTGGTCATCCATAGTGTTTGTGTCCATTTCCCTCCCAGAGTAGGCCGTGGCTGTTGTTATGACGGACTGTAGCGTAGTACCAGTGCTGACCACAGATGCCTACCCTTAATGTGAATGTGCTCTGTCCTGCAGTAGCCTCCTGCTATTGTTATACAATCTGCCTCTGTCTGGGGTCCACCGGACAGGATGCCTAACCTTTGTGCATAGGGTCTGGGTCAGACATGTGTGTGCAAGTGTCATGCAATCCGCGGCATGTCCGTGGTAAGCATTTGCAAAGGGGTCAGCAGTGTTGCTTGTGGCTTCCACTGGCCCAGTGTGCTGCATGGATACCATCTCAGTCCCAGCAAGTGAATAACTGTCTAGCCACATACATATCAAAGTAGTCTACTGTGCTGGTGGTGGTGGTGGGATATGTATATCCAGGCCGAGTAACATCTGTCCACATCACAGTAGTGGATGGTGTCCCACATACAGTACCTTGGGATGAACCCCCAGAGTGAGGTTGTGCATTGCACCTGTCAGTGTGTGCTGACCGATGGGGCATGCTACTACGGTGTGTGGAATGTGGCAGGTATTGTTGCACAGGTGTTGGCTGAGCACTGATATCTGGCCATGTACCTGTGTATCCACCACGACACACACACATGCAACATATGGGAGTAGTAGTATATCACTACACATGAGTATCATGTATAGTATGTGTGCCATATATTGCTGACATGGTCTGCTGATATCCTGTCTGTGTTCTCTTCCAGGGAGATGGCGTGACAGCGTAACCCCACCTACTCTGTGGCGGAAGATGAGGAGATCCACAGAGCCTGGTGCGGAGTATGACATCCTGTTTTCCGCACCAGTCAGAATCAGCAGGAGAGGGCCGCACTGTGGCAAGACCTTGTACGTAGGGTAAATGATATTGGCACGCATAACAGGACATCACAGCAGTGATTTAATCCGAAGTGTCCGGCAGCGTGCATCAGATATCCACAGGCAACAGGTCGCCACAGGAGGTGGGGTGGCCACACCCCCCTCACCAGACTGGAGGGGCTACTCCTAAGTGTTGTGGCTCCAGCCCCGGAACACCAACAGCAGTACACCTGCATTATGATGGAGGCTGGTTCCACACAGCAGCACGACATGGAGCGTGCAGGTAATATGCCATATGTACACCTGACTGTTCTGTACACTGTATCATATGCAATATCAATGGCACAGATGTGCCCACTGACATTAATCTCATCATTTCTGCAGGTCCCTCCAGGGTTATAGAGAGACAGGCCATCCATGCTGGTGAGTGTGTTTAACATAACCTATAATAGTCCTGATAATGCTAGTAACAGTAGTGTAACTCAGTAGTGCTTTGTGTGTATACTGCAGGATGTGCATGTGTGCAGGTGTGTCTGTGCCCATGTGTGCATGTGTGCAGGTGTGCCTGTGTCCACGTGTGCATCTGTGCATGTGTGCCTGTGTCCACGTGTCCATGTGTGCATGTGTGCATGTGTGCATGAGTGCATGTGTACACGTGACCATGTGTGCATGTGTGCATGTGTGCATGTGAACATGTGTGCATGTGTCCATGTGTGCATGTGTCCACGTGTGCATGTGTGCATGTGTGCATGTGTCCATGTGTGCATGTGTGCATGTGTGCATGTGTGCATGTGTCCATGTGTGCATGTGTGCATGTGTGCACGTGTGCATGTGTGCATGTGTCCATGTGTGCATGTGTCCACGTGTGCATGTGTGCATGTGTCCACGTGTGCATGTGTGCCTGTGTGCCTGTGTGCATGTGTGCATGTGTGCCTGTGTGCATGTGTCCATGTGTGCATGTGTGTATAAGTGCATCACTGGTAACAATGTCTGGAGACTGTAAACTGTGTTTCCTGTCTTCATCCCACAGGTTCTGGGTCTGCTCTGGTGACCTGCAGCAGGGAACCTGAATCCTGTGCCACGGCTACTGGTAATGATGATATATGTGTAATGGTACAGGAAGGTGTGTCAGGGTCTGCCATTGGTCAGCCAATTGATAGTACACAGCTGTCAACCCCATCATTGCGCACAGTCATCCTGCCTGTACATCCTTTGTCACCATTGTCCCTAGGTGATGGACAGGATACAACGGGCATAGACCAGGGTAATGTGGTACCTGTGGCACATGCGTCCCCACACAGCAGCCATGGGCAGGGTCCTCCGATGGTACCACACAGACAGTTGCCCATGGGTTCTCGTGGGAGCATCCGTGGGAGTACTGCCTCTGGCCGACGTGCCCAAAGAGGTCTGTCAACCTCGGCTATGTTTCGGACTGTCATGCAGGCTCAGTCACGTATGGAAAGGTACACCAGACAGGGTCTGAGGGAGCTCAGAGCATGTCGCACAGCCATGACAGACAGTATGCGTGACATTGCGGATGCTATCCGTAACTTCACCGATGTCATAGACAGACGTTGTGGGGACATATTACAGCAGTTCCATAACCAGATGCCCGTGAGCCAGGGCAATGGTGGGCGTCTGTGGCATCGACGTGGCCGTATGCCGGCAGCGGCAGCAGCTGGCAGTCGGCGCGGATGGCAACAGGCTCGCGCACGCCCCCATAGTGCCAGCAGCAGCCCCAGCAATGCTGGGTCTGTGCTGTCATCGGAACGCCCCAGGAGACCACGTGCACGTGGCTCTGGACAGTCCCAACAGGGACATGTGTCCAGTCAACACCCCCCCACTTCTGATGACAGTACCCAGTCCGGCTTTGTACTGGATACGGTCCGTAGCACCCCTGCCAGGCACAGGTACCGTGTCCGTGCACACAGACACTGATCTGTAGGGCCTGCCAGGTGCAGTCTGTGGCTGTCCACAAACCCCTGTATATGGCAGCCATGAGGTGGAACTGTGTGCGTGCATACACACATGCGAAATGTTAACACTTAGGGCAACCACATACACGCACACACTGCACCAACACTGCCCCACCCTGTACTGCTGCCCCTCACCAACACACATACACACACATGTCAATTGGTGGTATCAGTGGCTGACTCAGGCATACCTAATCCACACCCTGTGCATATGATGACACTGTGCCACCTCCTGCAATCTCCAACATCATTGTGGGAACAGGTAAACACGTTGCTGATGCACAGGGTGACTACATAGACGTGTATTAGTAGTATCATGTTGGTAACAGTACAGTGTGCTGCTATGACTGTGTGTGTACCCCAGCATGCCTGCTGTAGTAACTGTATGAATGTCCTGAATTGTTATCTGCACCCATAGTACATACCAAAGTATGACAGCTGCACATAATTACATGCCGGTGGTAAGGTTGTCAACAGATAGTCGCATACATGGGTAGCACAGGGGGAAAGCTAACGCAAGTAGTGATATGCAATGGTGGACATGTACAGTAATGGTGTCAAGATGCCCACAATGACTATGCCATGTGTATGTTCGCGCATCTAGATATGTGTGCAGTACCAATGTAGTCCAGATCACAAATAAGTATGACATAATATCGGTTCTACCATGGGCATCTGTGCTGCGTATTCCTGGGTACATGTTGATAGTGCCTACATATTTGCATTGTTACTTACTGTTATTGCTACCCCTTTTTTGTTGTATAATGCAGTATGTCCAGCCCTGTGTACTGTAGCTTTGTTTGCATGCATGTTCGCTTGGGGTCCCCTGGAACACTGCTTACACCTGCAATGCAGAGTTACAGTGCTTCTGTAGACTGCTAGTGACATCTGCATAGCGTACCATATGTATGTCAACCTTACACATGACAGAACATCACTGTCTGTCCTGTATGCATGTACGTTGCCTGTGACACATTGCACACGTCTTACCTGGCATTTACCCACGTGTGCAGTCATATATGTCAGTGCTATGAAACAGTGGCAGTCCACCCACACATACACACCTTCAGTATGTTGTTCCCCATTGGCCCTATGTGTTGCTACTCACCATGGCAATCACACTACTAGGGTGGCATGTGCAAAGGTAACCTGTGAATCGCCTCTATGGTCCAGTCGTGGTTTATGTGAGTCATGTGTCATTGTCACAGCTGCCACATGTATGCAGTCAGCCATCACCCTTGGCCAGGAACGTACAACACATGTGTGGGATGCCACCACACAGCCAATCTGGGGACTGGTCTCTCTGAACCCAGTAATGCCATACCCTGTCAGGTGGCACGTCATATATACTACGTCCAGGACAAACATCAACCCCAATCCATGCTGCTACTATTGATAATACCCCTGAAGATGTTCCTGATAGCTTGGACCAGTCCTTTACTGAGACATTGCAGGCCCTAGCTAGCCATCTACCTCCTAGCTCCCCTGGTCCTGAAAGCAGCACCCCTAGAAAACTACTTGCGTCCAGCTGCCAACCAGTCGCCACTTCACTTCTCTGTACCTTGATTGTAACAGTGAAACCCACTACACTGTCTGCTGATCAACTCCCTGCCGAGTACCTATCAAAACCAGATGATGCTATTGCTTATCCCGTCTCAAAGGTAATCAAAGGAACCATGTTAGAATCTAACTTCCCCACCATCTGGAAAATGTCATATGTAATCCCACTTCACACAGGAGGCAGCTCTACTGAAGTCTCCAATTATAGGCCAATAGCTATACTCTCTCCACTTGCAGAGATTATAGAAACTGTCGTCATAGACAAGTCATGCACCACCTAATCCAAACTCGCATAATGCAGACACTCAGCATGGCTTATGTCCTCATCACAGCACTACGTCAGGCCTCCTAGCCTTTACTAACACCATAAGCCATACTTGCAACATTAATTATATATCCATAGCCCTCTTTTTGGATAACTCAAAGGCATACGATATGGTTGATCACCAACTTGTACTCCACACCCTGCACAGACTGTCTAGATACTGGAGCCTTCCAATGGTGTCAATCCTACCTGCATGGTCAACAGCAGGCCGGCCTCTGGCAGAACAAACCCTCTAACCTTCTACCTAACACCCTCAGAGTACCACGAGGCTCTATCCTAGGGCCCTTGCTGTCCTCCATCATCATTAACGACCGTTATACTGTCATCCCAAAAGTCAGCTGTATCCAATATGCTGTATACTCTACTCTGATCTGCTCAGCCATATCTCCAGTAGAGTTATGGTCAGCTACCCAGACCACCTTTAATACAATAGCAAACTGGCTTTCTGAACCTCGTCTGATCCTAAATCCCAATCAAACTAAACTGCTGTTATTCCACCAACACGTAGGTCTACCACTTTCACCGTTACCATAACATCAACTGATGGCACAATAATCTCCCCTGACCCATCTCCGAAACTATTAGGTGTCATCATAGACAATAATCTCATATGTGACATACATGTTAACCTAATTAGCAAAGCCATCAATAGAAAGCTAGGGTCACTTTACAGAATTAAAGCCTTCCTAGCCCCTCCAGCTAAAGGTGCCATAGCTCGCTCACACCTTGTTTCAGCCCTTCTGTATGCATCCCCTCCACTCTCACATATGAACAAGACTGTCCTTAACAAGCACTCGATTTGCTACAACCACATTGCCAGGTTTGCCACTGGCCCGCCTTTTAGGACACATCATTGCATCAATCTAAATCAGCTTGGTTGGCTTGCAATACCCAGCCTAATACAATATAACCAACTGATTATGGCCTATATAATCCTCTATAATCCAGACAATACTCCTGCACTTAAATTATTATCACCCCCTATAACAATCCTAGACCGCTTTGATCCTCTAACAATGTACTGCTTCAAACTAGCAAGTTTAATAACACAGCTGGTGATTCTCTCTTTGCAAACCCTGTAAGTAGATCCTGGAACTCACTTCCAGCTGATATTACCCTAATGTCCACCTTAGGTCATTTAACAGTAGACTCAAACAACATTTGTCACGTAACTGGCTATGTCAATGTATCAAGCCTGGCTAACTCGAATGTGTAACTTCTGTGAACCACTTTACTGTGTAATTTCAATTTAATCCTGGCTTGTGCTCAGGTCTAACATTAACCTGTGGAACATGTTTGACTTGCTTACTTATGTAATCTCTGTAAATAATCTGTTTGTACTATGTAATGCTAGTATTCTGTACTGCTGTATCTGCTACCCTCGTAGCTTGTCTCCACAGGCCTCCCCTGGAAATGGACATGCATCCAGTTGGGCTATCCCAGTCAACAAATGTAGGATAAATAAATAAATCAATACAATATATTACTGTGACGACAATACCAGTCAGACATTGACACACACTGACAGCATGCTGAACACACTGGGGCATACGTGGGGACTCAGACTAGCAGCCTGCCTGGGCATCACACACCTCCGCAGCTGGCACACAGGCATATGTTCCGTCGGAACAGAGTACATGCCACACATGGCACACACATCCCCTGTGCCACACACCCACAGCCTGTAGGGCTACACAACACACCTGCTACAGACGTGTCAGGTACCTGTCATGTGTGCTGCACTGGGGTCCCGCTCAACAGGCTGTATCTGGTGAAGGTCACAGTGATATGACTCAGGGGCACTATGGTCCACCACAGCACACATGCATACAGGTCAGACAGAGGCATGGACATATATGACTCACTCATTGACCATGCCAGTGTGGCTGCCTGGGACATACCTCCCTAGACTACATGATAGGGAACATAGAATGGATCTCTCAGCATGTGGCACAGGCCAGTATGAGCCTGATGTTGGTTGCCAACATACCCTCACCAGGTATTCTACCACTACATGTGGGAAGGCTGTTGTATTGTATGTTGGGTTAGGCAATGGCATGCATTGTTATGTACAAACACCCACACAAGGTCATACTGTGTGACACAACCACACGTGACAGTTGTGGGTTACCAAAACATGCCTATCTGTACTCTGACAATGGTAATAGACACAGTAGCAGAGCACACTATTGGCATTACTAGCCAACTAGCCCTGTTTGGCTGTGCTGATAGTATGGTGACATCCCCTGTGTTTACTGGGGGAGTATGCAGCATCTGGTGTATTGTAGTATTTGCCAAAAGGATCTGTTCCCTCACACTTGCATTTACACACACCCTACTACCCCCACACCCACATGCACACTTGCAGGATTCATTCCCCTACCTACCTAAGTCATGACACGTGAGAGGGACGCATTAGCAAAGTGCACTGTTCGGTTTACTAGATAGTTCCTCATTTCTGGCTATACTTATAGGGTGCTGACAACATCAGTACTTTGAAAGGGTAATGTGCATCAGGTAGTGTGATCACCTGATTGCCAAAACTAACATGTTTTTCATACGGAAATGCACACACACAAACTCCCCACATGCAAACACACACACATGTTATTTACAGGTTTCAAACTCCTACCTAACTACATTACGATACGCAGGGGAAACGCATTAGCAGAGCACGCTATTTGCATTACTGGGAGGCTTCCCTTCTCCTGCTGTACTTATAGGGTGCTGACATCATCTGTGTTTAGAAAGGGGAGTGTGCATCCTGTAGTGTGTTCTCCCAGTTGCCAAAAGGGGCACATCCCTCATACATATTCGCACACACACAATAACCCCCCCCCCATCCAAACACACACACTTGCCATTTGCAAGATTCAAACCACTAACTAACTATGTTATGACACTTGAGATGGATGCATTAGCAGAGCGCGCTATTCGCATTACTGGGAGGCTTTCCTTCTCCTGCTGTACTTATAGGGTGCTGACATCATCTGTGTTTAGAAAGGGGAGTGTGCATCCTGTAGTGTGTTCTCCCAGTTGCCAAAAGGAGCATTTCCCTCATACATATCTGTACACACACACACAATTACCCCCCCATCCAAACACACACACTTGGCATTTGCAGAATTCAAACCACTACTTAACTATGTTATGACACTTGAGACGGATGCATTAGCAGAGCGCGCTATTTGCATTACTGGGAGGCTTCTCTTCTCCTGCTGTACTTATAGGGTGCTGACATCATCTGTGTTTAGAAAGGGGAGTGTGCATCCTGTAGTGTGTTCTCCCAGTTGCCAAAAGGGGCACATACCTTATACATATTTGCACACGCACAATAACCCCCTTCATCCAAACACACACACTTGGCATTTGCAGGATTCAAACCACTACCTAACTATAACACTTGAGACGGATGCATTAGCAGAGCGCGCTGTTCGCATTACTGGGAGGCTTCTCTTCTCCTGCTGTACTTATAGGGTGCTGACATCATCTGTGTTTAGAAAGGGGAGTGTGCATCTACAGTTGCCAAAATGAACATTTCCCTCATACATATCTGCACACACACACAATTACCCTCTCCCATCCAAACACACACACTTGGCATTTGCAGGATTCAAACCACTACCTAACTATGTTATGACACTTGCGACGGATGCATTAGCAGAGCGCGCTATTCGTATTAGGGAGAGGCTTCCCTTCTCCTGCTGTACTTATAGGGTGCTGACATCATCTGTGTTTAGAAAGGGGAGTGTGCATCCTGTAGTGTGTTCTCCCAGTTGCCAAAAGGGGCACATCCCTCATACATATTCGCACACACACAATAACCCCCCTCATCCAAACATGCACACTTGCCATTTGCAGGATTCAAACCACTACCTAACTATGTTATGACACTTGCGACGGATGCATTAGCAGAGCGCGCTATTCGCATTACTGGGAGGCTTCGCTTCTCCTGCTGTACTTATAGGGTGCTGACATCATCTGTGTTTAGAAAGGGGAGTGTGCATCCTGTAGTGTGTTCTCCCAGTTGCCAAAAGGGGCACATCCCTCATACATATTCGCACACACACACAATAAGCCCCCCTCATCCAAACACACACACTTGCAGGATTCAAACCACTACCTAACTATGTTATGACACTTGCGATGGATGCATTAGCAGAGCGCGCTATTCGCATTAGTGGGAGGCTTCCCTTCTCCTGCTGTACTTATAGGGTGCTGACATCATCTGTGTTTAGAAAGGGGAGTGTGCATCCTGTAGTGTTTTCTCCGAGTTGCCAAAAGGGGCACATCCCTCATACATATTCGCACACACACAATAACCCCCCTCATCCAAACACACACACTTGCCATTTGCAGGATTCAAACCACTACCTAACTATGTTATGACACTTGCGATGGATGCATTAGCAGAGTGCGCTATTCGCATTACTGGGAGGCTTCCCTTCTCCTGCTGTACTTATAGGGTGCTGACATTATCTGTGTTTAGAAAGGGGAGTGTGCATCCTGTAGTGTGTTCTCCAAGTTGCCAAAAGGGACATTTTCCTCTCACAGCCTTTCACACACACAAACCCCACTCACCCACACACATACACACACACTGAGCATTTGCAGGATTCAAACCCCTACCTAACTATATTATGACACTTGAGGGCGACGCATTAGCAGAGCGCACTACTGTAATTACTGGGCATCTATTCTGCACCTGTAGTATTTATAGGGTGCTGACATCTTCATTTCCACAGAGGTTTGTAGATGTCGTACTACCTGTCAGGTGGGGGATAGCATATATATGCATTTGCAGCCACCTACATCAGGGTCAGATATGCACATCACACTGGCAGGTTATGTTCTATACCATGCTTTGGGACCACAGGACCTGTAACACACAACACAACCAGTCCAGCACACCACACCCACATCCAGGACACACACTTAGCTTCCCTGGGAACAGTGCCAGGATATGCAGGTATTCACATACACCATTCCAGTTGTTAACATCAGGTACAGGCATATTGTGTGTGAGAACTACTCAGGCCTCTACCACTTTACCCTACCGCCACTACAATTTGTGGGTCCATGTGCTATGGCAGAACCACACACCACAGCCACATGGGTTAATACATATTGCACCTGTCCATCTGCAACGTGGGTACTCACTGTTCCACACCAGAGGTAGACCACCATTGTTGATACCTGCCCATGTCCACCTTTCCCTGGACATCCATATCTCATCTCCACCCCCAGGTAAGGTTGTCACTGCACACAAACTGTGTTTAGCACAAGCAGACTCTACACTTGTGTAGACTGGGGTGGATGACTTCAGAGGACCCATGCTGGAGGACTATACTGGCCACTCAGCATAATCCTTGACACTTGCATCCTATGAGCATGTGTACAGTTTGCATTGGTCATGCTATCCCACATATACCCATGACTGCTTCACAACAAGACACCTGTCAGCTGTACACCGGCCATATATGCACCGTTCAACAGACAGAGCAACCTACTACATTGCAGAGCTGTAGCCCACAGAGGGAGGACATCTGTGGACGGTTCCAGCATGGCACTTCATTCACACATACTCATTACAACACAGTGTTGACAGTGGAATCGTCCAGGGAATGCAAGTAGGGCTCCCCTCAGTCTGTTATTGACGGACACCTACTGTCAGAGATCCTCAGCAACCCTCTCACAGCACACACCGACAACATGGCTGTGGCTTAGCACATTCAATCCCTGAGACCTCCACGGTGCCCCTGCTTGACAGAGGCACAGCTCACTAGCCTCACATGTCACCTTCTGTGACCTACTTTACAGTGGCACGGTAGCCTTCTATCCTGGGGATGCAGATGCCAAGCACACTCTGGCTGAGCTGCCATTCCCTGGGGCAAGAAGCCTAGTATTGACCTCTACACCCATATGTTCAATTGTCGGATGCACAATATTTGTTGTGCTGTTCTACTGTTTGCAGGTCTTTATTGCCATAGCATTCCCTGTTCCTATGACCAACTTGTGTATCTGTGGCAGATGTTTGCATATGACGGCGATCCACTATATCACTTATGTCTCTGTGGTCATTTACTGTATGCACTGGGATGATTGCTGTGTTGTGGTTGGTTCCTGGACTGACACGTACAAATACCAGATATGTGTGGCCAACTGCTACACAGAGATATGGCCTAAGTGTGTGAGCATGCCCAGTTCAGCCTTTCCATGGCATGTTGTCTGACATATGCCTCATTTATCAAAGTGTGCGAGCATGCCCAGTGTGAGCTTTCCATATGTTGTACTCTGAAGTCCAACACATATTTGGGTGTGTGTGACCTTCATCATTATCACACATTTATGATTGTGTGCTGGGTGTCATGTTGTGTACTAACTGGCCAACTGCTTCGTGTTTGCCACAACAGGGATTATACTGTGCCTGCAGGAATTGCATGGGATACTTTGCAGACAGTTCTCAACATACTTTCATAATGACCTAACACTGTAGTACCGTATAGTGTACTGGTTCGGTATTTCACTGTAGTGGACAGTATCCTGGGCTTTAGTCCTATCACTGCTTGACATCTTCATAGTGAGCATGACAGACTGTGTAGGGGCCAGCTGTGCACATATGACCATGTTGCAATATGTTCAGATATGGACTACCTACACCAGGCTCATCCAACATTGCTAGTGTATTCCACAACATGGGTGGACATTGGCAAACACTAGCGATGTTCTGTAGGCCATTGCTGATGGTAGTCACAGGGTGTGTTTGTCCTTCGACACACATTGTAACTGGAGTTTGCCATTACATATGTCATGGTTGGTATACTGTGCCTCTGTCTACCTCTGACATAACAGTGATACCCAGGGTAGCCTACCATCTTCCATACACTCATCAGGATGCCTCTTGAGGGGTGTCAATATGTGGCACTCTGGCTGACCTGTACCAGGAGTTTACTGCAGTGTGGGGGTGCCTTCTGTGTTATGGATCATTCTGTACAGCTTGTCCTATGTATGTCAGTGCTGGGGTTCAGGTCTCTCATGTGCATAGCTCACAGCCATTCAGATTGTACAAGGTGCAACATGTTCATTCATTCCAGGTTGGACATGGCATCATACATCAGGCATAGCTTTCCTGTAGCCGGGAAGGATGGCAATGTGTGGGGCTGCAGTTTGTTTACTCAGGCAACACATGGCATCTGTTCAGGCTCTTTGCTACCCCTGGTGGGGTACTGTTGTGGACTTTATAGTTGTTGGAGGTGTCTGCTGTGGTATATCCCACAAGGGCTATTGTAGTCAGTTGTGATGCTGATGGAGGATGGCTGCAGAGCCAGAGTGATTTCCCCTCATCTACATCTGCCAGCCTTCATGTTTGGGTGGGTATATGGTACATGTTTCTGCGAACACTACAGACACATGTTTGTCCAGTGCAGGTTATTTATCACCTTTTGTACCCAGGTCTCACATTACATGTTAGGTGCCTCATGGGTTAACACCTGTGTGGTATTTTGTGGGCACTTACTGTATATCCACAGTGGTTGTCTATACACATTTCTGCGATTAGCTTGCTGACTTGGCTATGGCTACAGTTGTTTGTTTCTGGGTGGCCCTTTTGTGGGTTTCTTGTGTCAGCTGGGGGTCGGATACGGTGGGCTGTTTGTACTCCTCTGCATACATGCTCAGTCACAGTCCTTCCATGTTGGCCTATACCTATGGGACATGTATACAGAACGGGGGTTGGGGGGGCAAGACCAGGCCTTGTGGGATGCCACTCATATCCGATTTGTAGTCTGGCATGGATGCAGCGTGTCTGACCATGTCAGTTCTGTCCTTGGTCTGCTTTGCAACCCCTCTACTGACATAGGGATGTATATTTAAGCTGGTGAACATATCCATACTGAACACATACGGTATGGTCTAGAAGCATGTGCACGGTCCAGCTACACTGTGTGGACCACATAGCCCTCATCACTGACCTTAATGACTGCTTCAAATGGGTCAGACATGTTTAGGGGCCGGTTCTGCAGTTACAACAGCCACAGTGTGTCGGGTCCGGTATCAGTAGGTCCACATTAGCCTTCTCTCTGCGGTACATACTGATCCTTTCCATAGCTGTGCAGAACAAGCTTGTCAGGATCCTGGGGTGTTAGTTTGGAGTATCCATTCAGGCAACCCCTTTGTTGTGATGGACCACTGTTGTTGTACACTGCTCTTTGGGTACATACCCTGTGGTAAGGTTGACATTGGCCAGTAGTGTGATTTTGCATTCCATTACTCTTGGGGTCCATGTTGGCCTCAGCACAGGACACCGTCACATACCTTTGCTGCTGTGTGTTCTGCTTTGCAGATGATGGCTGTTACCTCAGCATCTGCAATGTCAGGGGACCATCTGCTGGGATAGGTATTTTGCACTCGGGGGGGGGGGGTTTGCACTGCATCTGACAGGTTGTATGTTAGCAATATGTGTGTGTGTTTGGTATGTTGTTTGTAATATCTGTGTGATTCGGAGCATATCTGTGGATGCCCAACATGGTTCCTACCATCAGTTGGGTAAGCCTTGTGATTATCCTTAGTGCCCTGTACGTGTTGTATCTTCATAGGTTCATGGGTTCATAGTAGGCTAGACACCCTAGGCCATTGGTAAGCCTAGCTAGAGTGTGTGTGTCTTTTGCCACCCCTTGCTATGTTCAATTACGGCCATTTATGAGGTTCTTCACTGTGCCTCTGTCTGGTCGTGACACAGTGGGGACCCCCAGTATACATGTACGGTCATCCATCCACTTGGCAATATTCCTGTTGAGGGGTGTCAGTGAGGGGCTCTGCCTACCATGGATTGGGATCCTGTTTCTGGGTTTGGGGAGCCTATGGGTTATGTATCTGTCCCTCCAGCACATCTTATTTCATTATGTGTTGAGGTTGACATCTGTGACTCTCACAGCTCCAATGGCTTTGATTTCCTGTGGTGTAGCATGTCCATTACTCCTGTGTTGAACATGGCCTGGTACAACAGACATACAATGCCTCTGTGTAGGCAGTGTGTGACTGCAGTCAGCTGGGGTGTCTACAGCCAGACAGCATATGACATATATTTCGCACCCTTTATCCTGTTGGTGGGGTAACTATGAGGTCTTCCAAACCGCTGCAGGTGTCACGTATGGTACATCCCATAAGAGTCATTGTACTAGATTATGGGTCTGATAAGGGGACAGTACAGCGGCACAGTGACCCCTGTTGATGTTGGTGTGAATCCTTTCATGATACGGTGTCCAGTATCAACAGTCTTCATAGCCACATTGGCATTGTGGCTGTCACATGACAGATTAATGTCGACCTGTGTCCCTAGGTCCCTGATGACTCCTTGCATACATAATGGTTTGACACCTATGTGGTACTTTGTGTACCTTTTCTGGTATTTGGTGGGACATCCATACTGTCCAGTGTCTTCAGATGTCTGGGTGGGGTTCTTGTGTGTGAGAGTGTGGTCTGTCGCATGCTACAGACTGTACAGCAGTTTTGACTACAGTTATGTGACATGGGTGGTGTCCGCTGCTTTGTGCATTGTCAGTTACCTGGCTATATGGGTGTCTGTGCTGCATATGGATACTTCCTCTCCTTTGATGTCTTGGTGCAGGTGTTGGGGCCATAACACATGGTATGTGGTATAACCTAGTAGTGCTGGTGTGGTATCACTAGGCCTGCAGCAGGCTTCTGTCACTGGACAGGCATCAATGTTCTCCATAATGGGAAGTGCCTCAGGGGCATGCATATTGCAGTTTACACATCTGGCATTGGGCAGCATTACCCTTATGTTTTCTACCACTTATGTTTTCTAGGGTGGTGGGTAGTCTTTTTGGCCTTGCCTACATATGGCTCTATGGAGGCGGCAAAGGCCTTATCCAGTATCCAGACGCACAGGTAACAGCTGAAAGCCACCCTGTAACAGCAGCATGGCTTGTCATGCTTGACATCTCAAGCGGACACACATTACACCCTCTTGGACTGACAGCTGTAACTGTGCCAGCTATTAAACATGAGCATTCTGTGTTTGTACTGTGGCATCATTCTTGGTGAGGGTTGGATGCTGCACACAGCCAGTGTCATCCCGCCCTGGGGTACATACTCGGAGGGACCATACATGTCTCATTTGTTGTTGACCAGGGAGGTACATCTCAGGTAATTCACCCCAGCATGGACATTGAGTGCATCATATTCCTGCTTGCTTTGGGGTGACCTGCGTACTTGTGTTACGTGGCATTTTGTGGCTACCTACAAGCAGCTTACTCTACCCTTTCCCTTGTTCAGTCTGGTGAGTGGGACAGCTGTGTTTCTGCCTATACAGACACCTATTACAACTGTATCAGGCATTTGTTTCTCCTTCGGGCCTGTGACTGTTTGGCACACCAGCTTTGCATACTATTCGTTGCATGTGCTATGTTTGAAGGTTGTGGTTGCTTGTGATCTACTTTGGAGGCGTCTGTTGGTGTGGTGTGTTTGTAATTGAGGCCTCCGGGAATATTTGTCTGTGTTTATGTGTTTGGTTTACAGTTGTGGTAGGTCTATGTGGGACTGGGTTCGTGGTGTATGTGGTTACCTTCTCCTCCTGACTAGTGTTGACAGTACTGGCTTGTTGGAGCTCAACCTCTGCTTTGGATACATGGATGCATCTATCACATATGTTTGTATTTATTCGGGGGTGTCTTGGTTGTCTGTGTACTTGGTACTGGTGTCACATTGCCTCTGGATTCATAGGTTATACTTGTTGTGGCTGGACTTAGTGGATTGTATGTGTGGACATCTGTTGTTGCCATACTACTGGTCAGTGATTACTTCCCTTTTTATGTTTGCTCTATCATGTGGTATCTTCCTCATTCCCTTGCATGGCTTGGTAATGGATGGAGCCCAGCATGCCAGATGTCTGCGTGTATGGCATTGTGTGTTGTTGTTATTTGTGATTGCATACTCCAAGCATTCCTGGCTGTGTTCATGGAATGCCTGTATAACATGTTCTGTGGTGTGTCCCATGTTCTGCACTTGCACAGGGCCTTTTGTGGATTCAACATCAGTTTTGAGGGCTGCAACCTATACTTTACACATGTTTTTCACTGTGGTATTCTGGCCAGGGACTGGGGTTGGGTGTGTATTTCCAGTGTGCTTACTCTATGGTCTTGTCTTACCAGTGAGGGGTACACTTCTCATCTTGCCATCCAGTGCACATGTTGCTGATTATCACATCCAGTATGCTTACCCCTCTTGTGGGGGTAGTACATTGTTCCTGGGCAGTTTGGTTTATGGAATCTGGGTAATTTTCCCCTACTGTGTTGGTGCTAGTACGATGCTACCGGTGTATGTCTGGGTATTTTCAGTCGAGCAATATAATGTGGTTTGGGGGGCTTGATATATTTATGTATTCCGACATAGGCCAGGTGATGTTCCTGGTATTAGGACAGTGGTCTGCAGCAGGCGACCTACTGCGAGGCAGTTTTAGCCATTGGTATTTGACCATGGCTATTCCATGCTGCTTCTTGTTGTGGTACCAACATGGGGGTGTGGTTATCCTTGCCATTTCTTGCTAGTCACCCTCCTTTTGTGGCTTGTTCCATGTTTTGCGGCTGTACAGCACAGTATGAGGTGTGACCTGGTAGTGCTAGGGTGCTGCTGTGAGCCTTGCCCAGTTCTCTATTACAGGACTGGTATCTACATTCTCCTTACTGTGTGCGTTTACACTGCACACATCTTGCTGTTTGTACATCTGTCATGGGGTAGTATTACATCTAGGTTCCTATCCCTTGTAGAACCTATGAGGTTGGGTGTGTGTTTTGCGACTTACCTATTCAGGGCATGTTGTGGGTACTGACAGCCTTTGCCAGTATCCATGGGGCATGGCATGCTAGGTGCATGCCACCCCTAGCAGGTGGTGCATCATGTCAAACTCCGCATATCTTCCCAGCCTGTGACACGTTGGCTCCCCTTTGACTGACTGCATTACTTCAGCCGATTATTGTACTTGATCTTCTTGTCTTCATAGTGTGGCATCATGCTTGGTGAGGGTGAGATGTTAGGCAGGGTCTTCATGTTTGCATATACTAGATGATGTTACATTGCTTGACACATGGCAATCATGCATCAGGTGATGCTGCAGGGCTGCCTCTGTCAGATGCACATACTACACTCCCTGTACATGTTTGAGAGCAGGTTGTGTCATGTTAGGCATCCCTGTTACTATATGAGTGAGTCAGAGAGGGGTATCATTCCCAGGGTTCCTACTGTGCCAGTGTATGTGCTATGCGTTGCCTCTTTGCCAAGGCCAGGGCATACTGGGCACGCCTCCTTCTGCCTACTGGGGCAGGCTCAGGTTGTTCCTCCTCCGAGTCATGCTCTGCCAGTGATGGCCTTGGCAATGGTGGGGGGCTGTTTGGCCCGGCCCTATGCTGGTCCTGCTGCAGCTGTTTTCACAAGATCATATTATGTAGCATAGCGCATACCATGACAATTTGGGTACATGTAGTTGGTGTGTACTGCAAGGCTCCACCAGATGTGTCCAGACACCGGAACCGTGACTTGAGCAGCCCAAACACATGCTCTATCACATTACGTGTTTGTGCGTGTGCCTCATTATGGCGTTCCTGTTCAGGTGTGTGTGCATTTCTGATGGGTGTCATCAGCCACGGCTCCAGTGCATAACCTGCATCCCCCACTAGGTGTCCGTGTGGGATGTCCCCATTGGCAAATGTCTGGTACAGCTGCGTCAAATGCCAGATGTGGGAATCGTGATAACTCCCAGGGCAGCCAGCACACACATTCATTATTATGCCCTGGGCATCACATACGACCTGGCAGTTGATGGAGGGGAAGCCCTTGTGGTTAATGTAGGCCCTACCACGCTCACCTGCTGGTGCTTTGATGCGTATGTGCGTTCAGTCTATAGCACCCAGTACCTCAGGGTATTCCACTATTTGCTGGAAGAGATGCATATTGCTGGCCAATACCTCACGGGCATTGGGGAAATATACATGATCACCGACATGTGCTGACATGGCATCCAGGAACTGATGTAGTACCCTGGAGGCTGATGCCTGTGATATCCCCATCATATCGCCAGTTGGTCTCTGGAAGGTACCTGTTGCTAGTATTCTTAGGCTAACACATACCTTGGTTTCCACTGGGATGGGTTCCCCTCTGTTGGTTCTGTGTGTGAGGCGTGGCCTGCACAGCTCAACAATCTGCTGCAGGAGCTCTCTGTCCACTCTATAGCGCTCTACTATCCCCAGCTCATGTAACCCATGGTAGGTGACCCTGGGCCTGTACACTCTTCTCCGTCTCCTCACTGTGGGTTGTCTGGCACCATCTGCATTGTCACCACCCTCAGCAAGTCGCCTATGTCTCATTATGACAGCTATGGCAGCCCCTAACATTTCTGCTCTGAGTTCAGCTTTTTCAGTTTTCACTTCTATTAGCTTACTCCTGTCTTGCAGTGTCTCTTAATGGAAACATCCTGCACTACTGTTTGCAGAGTTTTAAGTGCTGGGCTGGGCTACTATTCTGCCTGTGTAATTGCCTGCTTCTAATTATTTTCACCTGCTAGCTTCAGCAGTTATCCCTGCTAGCTTCCTATTAATTCTGTTGCTTCCTTTTTCCTTTCTGTTTCCTCAGGGGGGAGCAACATGCATACTATCTGAAACACGCTCACAGTGGCTTACATGCGCGCACACGTGCTTACATGGTTAAGAATCTACTTATTCGGGTTTAAACGCGTGTACACCCACGCAAACACCGTTACACGTCTGCCAACAGCCTCCAACATCTTCAAACTGCCTTACACGCGTGCACACCCGCACAGTGTTAAACTTCACCCAACACGCTCCCACATGCTCACACTGCCTTACACATGCGCACACTGCCTTACTCGCGCTTCATTGCGCACACACGTGCGCATGCACGGCCAGCAAGAAATTTTGGTGTAGGTAACAGTGTACACCTTCCATTTCTTGACTTTCCATGGCTTATCTAGTGGCACACCTCTTTCCATGATCTGTGCCTGTCATCTGTCATGTTACACTGGCCTCCAATGAACTGCATTTCTTTCTACCATTCCCCCCTGTGATGTCACCTATCTCCTACTCTATTCCTCCCCCTTTTGTATCTCTTACACTACTCAGACTGTGCTCATTTGGTATGTGACTGTGAGATTCAGTATCCTAACCCTCATTTACATGAGATTGCCTACTAATGCTTAGTTACATGTCTTAGACTCAGCTTCCCCTTAGCAACCACTACACGGTGGCCATGTTGGTTTTGGTCTGCTGGTCCCTGCATTGTCATTCCATGTATTGCATGAAACCCACATTTGTGGGTTTATAACCTTCTTTTATGGTTTTATACAGCGCAGCCCGTTTGCTGGGCTGCGCTGGGTTTAAACATCGGCGATTGCCGGAAAAAAAAAATCATATTTTTTATATTTTTGCATCGGGTTATCTTGCCAATGGCCACATATTTGGCCATTGGCATGCTGCCTGAATCATATGCAACCTTTTTTTGGAGCTGACATTGCTCCATTGTGGATTTTGCAGAAATGTACTCAGTTGTCAACTGAGTACATTTCTGCAGCTAAAACATCTCCTACACGGACTGGTTTCTGCTTCGTGGATCGCTAATATACCTCATTTGCATACCTTTCGGATGCAAGTGAGGTATTTAGCATGTCCACGCCCAGTCCGTGTAAGAGACGTTTTAGCTGGTCTCTTACATGGAGTTTAGGGCTGTTCCTGGATTGCGAGGCTTGCATGGAGTGTTGCACGTCTCTTACACTCCATGCAAGCCTTCGTGAATCCTGCCCTTAGTCTAGCTTTATTTAAGGGGTATATGTTGGGGTATCATTAATCATTTAACTATGTGAACAAATTTACATGGGGGGAACCAATATCCTGGAAATTTCTCCTAGAAAATATAAATACTGTTTTATACTTTTTTTTGCTATAGCAGCTATGGTGGTGACAGGTTACAATTATGTGTGTTTATGGATGTGGGTATGTGTGTGTGTCTATGGAAATTCTTATCATATTATAGCTTTATATCTGCAGCTGTAAAGTGAAAGTTACTTTACATTGTCATTCAGAAAAAAAACATTTCAGTTGAACACCTTTTGTTAATGTGGCAGGAGTTAAACAAAAAGGATAAAAAGGAAACCATTCACACATGCAGAAATGATGTTGAGATATTAAAATATAATTATCATTCATCAAAAGTTACACACTGGAAAAATACTGATAAGTACGCAAACCTAGTTCTATAATTATGGTAATGCACTTACCAACATTCACATATTTTTTAGTGGTGAGTAGAACCTGGATACCCTGCTGATACATTATGCTTGTCTTGCTGAATAACAGACAGTTAATGTAACCCCAAGTCATGCTGTTCCATTCAGCATCACTGCATTATAAATTAAAGGCTTAACATTCTAAGTGTAGCAATAATTGTACAAAATATTTGTTGACTTTTTTTACCTTTCTTTCCACTTCTACAACTCCTCTCATGAAATCTTTCACCTACATGAAATGACTACATATGATGCCAAAATGTCAGATTAATGTAAAAAACATTTGTATTACTGGATATATAAATTTAATCAAAGAAAAATTCACTAAATTATGAAAACTTGAATAACTGTCTATGCATGCGTGTGTGCTGTTCCACTTCTACAACTCCTCTCATGCAATCTTTCACCTATATGACATGACTACATATGGTGCCAAAATGTCAGATTACTGTCAAAAACATTTGTATTACTTGATATATAAATTTAATCAAAGAAAAATTCACTAAATTATGAAAACTTGAACAACTGTCTATGCATGCGTGTGTGAGTGTCTGTGTGTGTGTATAAGGGAAGGGATATGACAGATCCATTTTCTTACATTAATGGGATAAACAAGAAACCACAGAGTTTCATTAGCTGTCTTAGCCAAACAGGAATGAAACATTTATTTCTATGTGCACAATGCTAAAAAAGTGGAGAAGGTCTTAGGACACATTATAACTTCATTAGTTTGATACAGATTCTTAAAACAATGTGCTGTTTAGAAATGATTCCCACAACCTCCATTGGTCTACTGCATGGTTCCAAGCAAATTGCTTAAAAAGGCATTGTTCCTGGCTTGTCTTGAAAAGGGATTTTGTCTCCAGTGAGACTATCTGATTAGAAACTTATTTTTATCCCCTGTGGCATTTTTTTCATACTGGAGTCATAACAGTCTCAAAATAAGCAAAGAAATATTACTTGAAACAGAATGCTCATTTCAGTTAAGAAGTGGGTTTAATTGTTTACAGCTCTCTGTCATAGCTGGCTTTAGGTATCAATGAACCCTACGGTTTTAGATGGCCCCCTGTTCCTTGGGGGGCCTCCAACCACAGTGAGTTATCTTATCTTGATATTTTGTAATATGTCTGTCAAACCAACAAAAGTTAGTATAGCAATCTTGCATACTTAATAAAGCAGGTGGGTAACAATAATTTGTATTTATAAAATACTTTAAAATTCAAAAATATCTTTAGTTATAGTAACAGTGTTTTATCAAATCACAGGCTTCACAATTTCATTAAATATTTTACAACTGACATAGTGCCCTGGCTTGATTAAACCCAGCTGGTAGGCATCTTCTCCAATACAACAGACAGCACAGCCAATTTTAGGTACCAGCAATACCTGTGGCTGCTGGGGTGGGGGGGGGGGGGACTCAATCATCCTTGAATGTGTGGGGAACCCATAAAAGCTGCTGCTATTTGGGGGAAGTGAGGAAAAAAAGTGTATTAATTTCCTGAATATGCTATTTGACCTGAACAGGGCTGTGATAGGACCTTTTAGGATAAAGCTGATAATGAAAATGAGTAAGCACTAGAGAGATCAGCAGCCCAGCATGACTAATCTCCATGCCCACCTTGGATTTTAAGAAGAGTTGATGCTTCTGATCTTCAAGAATGGTTTTATCTTTCAGGAAGTTCTATAAATACTGGCAGAACACCAGGTACTATAGCTGTCAGCATCTTTGGTGAAGAATTATGCACAATGTCAAAAATAATAGCAGAATAAAGGCTCAAAATCAGGAACATGTTTAATTCACTTAAAAAGTTAATAAAATAACACATTTTGTATCAATATGCATTTTTGGACAATAAGAAGTATAAAACACTAATGTCTAGATTTATTGACTATCTGTAATCCTGAGTGATTTACCAGCAAGTCAAATTTTTACGAAGGACAGAGCAAAATTGCTAGGCAAAATCAGGGGTCTGTGAATCAAGAACAGTGACAGGTATGCATGACTCCTCAATGAGTTTAATAAAAGTGACTTACCTCGATACTGTCCGATGACTGGTAAACAACAGTCACTGATTTGGTGTGGTAGTACCAGTGTTGCACAATATATTCCTGTTTACTGAAAATAAGTACAAAACTAATATTGCTATGGTGTGTGTGTGTGTGTGTGTGTGTGTGTGTGTGTGTGTGTGTGTGTGTGTGTGTGTGTGCTTGCGTGCATGTGTGTGTATGTCAGTTCATGTATGTGAATTAAGAATATCACAGATTATTTGTGCATGCACCCAGTAATGCTGAGACGCATACATTATTCAGGACTATATGATATCACCAAACGTACTATTTAGCGAATGCTTATTAGTCGATCACTAATAAGGAAAAACACTAAATAGCGAACGTTTGTTTAAGCAAAATATTTCACTGGGTTAAAAACTAGTTGGCCAACCCAGTAAACCACAGAAAAACATCACTAAACAAAACCAATCATAGTGGGGGGCTACGCCCCCTAACCCCCAAAGTGAGGGGCTCTTCCCCCCACCCCCAACTAAATATACCAACTCTGAGATTGCACTACAGTGAGGAAGAGGGCAAATCCCCAATGATGGCTGACTGGTTGTCTTCCCAGCAAAACGATTCTCTTAAACAACTGTTCACTTTAGTGTTTTCGCTTATTAGTGTTCGACTAATAAGAATTCAATAAATAGTATGTTCAGTGATATGATCTAGACCCCATTATTCTTCCCGGGTATCAATAAAAATGCAGCTAACATATAATTATATTTCAAAAGTAAGACATAAGATATATTACAGAACATTCAGACACTTAGATCTTCTAGGAGTCTAGTGGCCCGCACTACTAAGATTGTATAAAAGGATACAGGGTGTTCCCTTAATCATTCTTGACTGCGTGGGGGCACTTCAAAAGCTGTTACTGGTTGGGGAACAATGAGGATAAATAAATGTATTAATTTTCTGATCATGGTCTTTAACCTGAACATGGCTGTGATATGACCCTATTAGGAAAAGGCTGATAATGGTCTCTGCTCTCAGCTCCACCCTTTCTAAAACAAACTCTTCTGAGATGTGTCTGTAGAGAAGGTTGCTGCAGGTTTTATGGGGGGGGGGGGGGTTGTGGATTGTGTGGTTATTACTTTTTTAATTTTCATCACTTTCAGACCTTAAATGTGCCCACAGGGGGTCATTATATCTTGGGTATGGGCTGGGGACAGTATGGTTACTGTTTATCTTACAGGTTCATAAGTATATACTAAGCTATTGACCTCAAGGGACCCTATAAGTCTAGCCATGCAACCCAAATGTGATCCACAAATTTGATTTATATAGGGGGTTATTTACTGACTACTTCTATCCATTAGAGACATAGGCGCCAGACTGGGATAAATTTCCGATTACCCATCCATTAGTCCAACTTTCACTTAAATAGGATTAGGGAGGAACTCTGCTTCAATTGGATGAGGAGTCCAAAGAATGGGAATTTAATGAAAAATATATCTGTATCTCTAAAATGTCCTATTTATGAAAAAAAGCAAAATTTAGGCATTTTAATCTAGCAGTACTGATGCAGTTTGTTTTGCAGATGTGCAAAAGGTTCATAAAAACATGGTCCAGGGGTGCCTTGTATACCAAGCAAAGATCAGCTCTCAGAAGTCTATATGATACTGAGTAAAGATCAGGGCTTTGAGGTGATCATTGTGTTTACTCCCTGTATTTTTTGCAAGGAACCTTTGTGGACATTCCTGTTGCTGCATGTGTCTGCTCAGGTACATACCGAAGGGGACCTACTTTTTTCATAGACCTCAGAGATGTACAAAAAAAGTTTACTATAGCTTGTGTATGGGCAGTGTACTGTCTAGGAGCAACAATGTAGAATACATTGCTATAATTATTTTTTTTCATCTTCCTCACAATCACACATCAAGCACGTATACAGGTTGCTTCCTTTGGGGCTTAGGGGTGAGGAGTCAGGATTCATGCTATGAATAAATATGGCAGTAGTCACTTGAAATACATGACTGTGGCAAATTATACCTTTCCTTTCATCACAATTTGGCAACAGAGAGAAGCACAGACACTGATTCTCTTTTTGGGGAGGTGATGGTGGCAGGCAGTATTCCCAGATAAGTCCTGTGTATCATCACAACAATTTTCTTGTTAGTTTATTGCAAGCTGATATTTTGTCAACTTTGATCATCAAGCCTTGGTTACAACTTATGTATTCCTTGAAAAAAAATAAGACTGAAATTCTTTTCTTATTCATGATTCTTGTTTAGGCCACTATTGGATTAAAAGGATAGGAAATGCTCTAAAAGGCACACCAGATCATCTATAACCCTATGCCTTCTGGGGGCACTGGCTTAATTGAGTTACTTCTTAATTGGTTATTACTAAGCTGTCTTGCTCAGGAAAGGTATGTTGAAAGGATCCAAGGAAAACTAAAGCTGAACAGTAACAATGAATTTCTTTCCTTATTCATAATTTCTGTTCAAGCCATCACTGAATGAAAAGGTTGTGAAAGGAAAAAAGTTATGGCTTCTTAAAAAAGCTGAAGAGTAAGGCAAATGTTAGAAAAGGAAGAAAAAAATGTAATGTGCTAGTATGGGGAGCCCAAGATGGGGGGCGGGGCAGAGGGGAGCACTGGAGGATGTGTGTGTGGGCAGTCCCTAGGGCACCATTTCACCTGGTACATATTATGTTATCGAACTTTTAGAAGTTCAAACGTCATATGGTCGACACCATATGATTGAACATTTAAAAGTTTGAACATTTCAATTGAGATCTCCATATAGTGTGGAATGGGAAGATTTCCCTTTCCTGCACTGTAGTGCGATGTCTGAGTTGGTATATTTAAAGAGAGGGGGGGTCGTGGGGGTTTTACAATGGTCAGGTAGTTTTTTTCTGGGTTTTTTTCCCGCTTTTCGAACTTTTAAAAGTTCAGTCATATGGCTTTGACCATATAACGTTTGCACTTTTAAAAATTCGATAACGTAATATACACCCCATTTCACCAAAGTCTAACCCTGTACATAGAGTTGTAATGTATCATTGTTGGAACTCAATGCCAGTATATATATATATATATATATATATATATATATATATATATATATATATATATATATATAAATATATATAAATATATATATATATATATAGGTATGCATAGGTATCTGCTGTGGGGTAAAGCCTCCACAAAGATTACAACCCATTCTGCAGAAAGCACAGGTAAACATTATAATCCTTTTAATTTTTTTATAGGTTGTTCTGACTCCTCCAAGCAAAAAAACTTGCTGTGTTTAATGTGCTCTCAGCTGCTACAGAAAATCAAGTATTTGTCATGGTCCATTAAAAACTATGCAAAACACCCACAGACTTTTGACAACCTTTATTGTAAGGAATAATAAAATAGTAACATGAAAGCTTTATTGAAACAACCAAATCAAACTCAATGCAATTATATAACATAAGTCAACATGAATAAACATAAGAGCAGCGTACCTGCTCACCCTTGGATAAGTAGCATCCCCCACTTGCTCACTTATTATTGTAATAACAAGGCAGCGTCTCTGCTCACCTTAGCATATCACAAATTCAATCCTTTTACTTCAAGTCTTCCAGCATCAAAATTTCACCACCTCCAATTCCAATTATCCTCCTGAGGGGGAACAAAAGAGGAACAAATCTGTCCCTCGTCTCCGCCCACCAGCACCAAAAAGGGGATGGGCTGGTTGGGCAACAAGATCACACCAAATGTGCCTCCCCACACTAAATCCCACCTCAAAAGCCCTTAAGACCCACCCATTAAACCTACCTCACTTCCTCCCTCATCTTCCCACTTTCATAACCCTTTCTTATCTACTCCCTACCCCCACACTTAACCCATCCTACCTACCTCCCTACATCCTAACCTCTACTTCCCCTACCCCACACTGAAGCTGTCCCATGACAACTTTGTCTGTTCCCAAACTTCATTTGTCATGGTCCATTAAAAACTACACAAAACACCCACAGACTTTTGATGACCTTTATTGTAAGGAATAATAAAATAGCAACATGAAAACGTTATTGAAACAACCAAATCAAACTCATTGCAACAAAATAACATAAATCAACATAAATAAACATAAGGGCAGCATACCCGCTCACCCTTGGATAAGCAGCATCCCCCACTTGCTCACTTATCATTGTAATAATAAAGCAGTGTCCCTGCTCACCTTAGCATATCACCAATCCGATCCTTTCACTCCAAGTCTTCCACCATCAAAATTTCACCACCTCCAATTCCAGTTATCCTCCTGAAAGGGAACAGAAGAGGGGCAAGCCTGTCCCTCTTCTCTGCCCACCAGCCTGATGGGGCTGATTCCCCTCACACAGTACCCCTTTTTACTTGATCCTCCACCATAAACCACAAATAAAGGTTAAACAAATCTAGACCAAATTTGCTGAGATGAACCCCATCTGACCTATACCACATAGGATCCCTGTCTTCAAACTCCACGTGCTGTATAGTACACACCCCACTTCTTTCAAATTCTTCACCAACGTAAAGTTAACATACTTCCTAGCCCTCTCCATTGCAGAAAAATTATTAGCCTCCCTCCAATACAACCTGGGAATAATCTCAGATCACAGAAAAACCACTGATGAATAAAGCCTTCTGAATACTAAGACATCCTCGCAAATTTGATAAACCAACTGCCTTTTTGGAATTTTACCCAAATCATTCCCCCCTAAATGAATCACCAAAATATGCGGCAATCCACACTGACTCTGCAACATGGTAAATATCTGGAATATCCGGCTCCACAACAACCTTCTAACACCATGCCAAGTGAACTTCAGACTAAACTGCTCCAAACCCAAGTTCATTCCATTGCATTTAATCGCCACATGTCTAGCCACCTAATATACAAAAGAATGACCCAGGACGAAGACCCTTCTTTCACCTAAAAGAGAGAGAAAAAAAAATGTTAACACAAAACTTCTCATCAAACTACTTAATATAAGATAAAAAGGCATTGGAAGACCACTGTCCCATCCTCTTGGTAACTTCAATTAACTTCCTCCCTTCACTAAATCTGACACCCTGCCCATCCTGAAAGAATGGGAAGAAAACTTATCCCCCTCTAGACCAACACTACTAAGAGCCCTTCTCATAATCACGTTCAATTGCTCACCTGTCAATGCCCTACCACCTACTGATGTGAAAACTAACCCCTGAAATCTATTTCCTCTAGACATCCAAAATCTCTTACCCCACACCACAGGACATCTCCAACTTGACTCAGCCTTTTCCAAAACTATCACCATCTGCTTCCCTTCCAGATCCATTTTCGAAGATCTCAGCCTAATATGCACCACCCCGGGCAATATAAGCACATCATCCCACACCAAAGGACCCAGCAACTCATACAAACAAAATGCCCCACAATACATCCACATGCTAAACATACTCCACACCACATAATCATCCATACATCCACATACCCTACCTAGGCCCCTTAGCAACATTCTTAAAATCTCCTTAGTCACAGGCCATCTCATATCTGTAGAAGGACCTTCAACTCTTCCCCACCTTTTCACTACATGCCCCACCAGCCATGACCTAGTCCAGTCCTCTAATCTGGCCAACTGGGCAAACACCCCAATAGCTGCCAATGCCACCCTCACCAAACCTCCTTACCCTGCTTCCGCAAATTGGATAAATAACACAACAACAAACTCTCCAACCACTCACACTCCTGATCCGGTAACTGCCTCAAAAAAGTGTAAAAATCACACAATGCCCTAGCGCATGCTCACCTTGTAGATACTGCCCATGACTGCTGCCAATTATTACAGGCCAATCTGCCAAACTTCATCTGGAATGACTGAGGGATGCAATGCTGCTGTTGGGGCCACCTGCCAGAATCTGCAAAGCTGAAAATGAAACAAACTGTCAGCAATCTTGTTCTTAACCCCAGACACATGTAACCTTGTAAATGAAAAGTTAATCAATAAACTTTGTAGCACAAGTTTACGAAGAACCAACAACAAACAAGGGGATATAGCCATCTTAGCCTGCAACACTCTCACCACCGCAATATTGTCCAAATTAAAAACCACCCTCCTTCCCTTCAAATGCTCCTGCCATACCACAGAAGCTGCCCAAATTGGCATCAGCTCCAGAAAGATAATATCCCACTTCCAGTCTTATGGCCAATTAGCAGGCCAGGGCACTGAAAACCATTGCCCTGCAAAATAAGTTCCCATGCCCAGACCCCTGGCTGCATCTGTAAACAATTGCAGCTCTCCTTGTCCAACCCAATCCAGCTGCCAAAATTAGATCCCGTTAAACTGATGTAAAAATTTAATTCATAAAGCTAGATCCTCCCGAGCTAACTTACTGACCCTTACTCTGTGGTGCTTACTCTTCCTCCCTTTTAAGAGAAAAGCCACCTACCAGCAAAACGTATGTCCCGGATGTACCACCCTGCATACAAAGTTCATCAAGCCCAACAATTCCATCACATCCCTCACATGAACCTTACTCTGGGACTTCACCCAGGAGACATTCTTCTGCAGATGAACCACCTTATCCTCTGGCAAATGAAAAAAACCCTGACTAGCATCCGCAGTCAAACCCAAAAAATCCAACACCTTTGCTAGGACTTCCAACTTATGCTTAGCCAGTGGTACTCCCAAGGTCTCCCACATCCACAGAAACCCCTGCATTGCCACATGGACCCCTTATCTCCCTTCACCCACCAACAAAAAGTCATCTAGATAGTGAACCACCTGCTGCATATCAACCCTACAATGCCATATCCAATGCAGTGCTGTGTTAAACTTCTCAAAAGTAGCACACACCACTGCACACCCCATAGGCATGTCAGTATCAAAATAAAAACTATCACCCACTACCATGCCCAATAATGTCCAAATCTCCTCCTGCACCAGCAACAGGTGAAAAGCCAACTCAATGCCTACTTTAACCAGCCAGGGATCCTCAAAACTCCTAATGATGCAGACCGCATCATTCAAGGATGCATAAGTTACTTTGACCTCTTCCCAAGGGATGAAATCATTGACAGACTTGCCTTCAGGGTATGACAAATGATGAATTAAATGAAACTCACACAGCTTTTTTTTGGGAACTAACACTAGTGGTGACACTTTAAATTCAGGAAATGTCGGCCAATCAAAAGGGCCCAACAATCTCCCCGCCTGACACTCCTTCTCAATCAAAGCACGCGAAATGTCCTCCCTCCCTCTAATGGACCTCAAATATTTCCCAAGCTTACAATCACCCACCATAGTAGATTTAATCGAAAACCCCCTAGAAAAACCCTCAATTAATTCCCCCGCCACAGCTGGCAGTGGATAACTTGCCAGCAATCCCTTCAAGACCTGAACTTTAATATGTGAATGGGTCTCCTGGGTGACCCCTCCCTCTCCAAATGGATCTCCCCATTGGCCCTGAGAATTAAATTGGCCACATACTCTTTGCAATACCAAGTGAGAACCACTCCAACCTCTTGGGACTATGACATAAGGTGCCTTCCCACCAAACTGACCACCACTCCCACCACATTGTGTGGCTGCATGTGCCCCCATGCACTTAGAACATGCATGGAAAAATCTGCAGCCTACCCATGAGCACCTGTCTGCGTTAAAGACCCAATAGACCCCTGCACGCCCTTCCACTGGCTGAGTCACCCTGTCACCCATTCCAAAAGCATCCATCATGGTCAAAAGCAAATATCCGGGTGCCTGACTTCCCATCACATGGATTTGTCAACCGCCTTTTGTTTGCGAAACTTCTGGTCATACCAAAATCATGCATTACCTGTCCATAACCTCTGTGCCTCCTGTATTGTTAAAAAAAAGGCCAATAGCAGAAGAGCCAAAGAATTATCCCTCTCCAAACACACTGCCATGTAGTATATAAATCCCAAGACCCAATTATCCCATGTCCTGGGCCGAAACCTACCCACCTGTTTGTGACCTACAGCTGCCAATGCCGCCAGTAGGTCCTTCCCATTAGCCGACTCCACTTCTGTCAAACGCTGAACCTCAACTTTATCAATCAACTCAAAAATATCAATAAATTCACCTTTCCAGATCTTCTCCTTCACTACCAGTGATATGTGTGGGGCCAATGGAATTAGTGCCCCCTCCTGCCGTAGTGTTGGAATCATCAACAAGTCCCCCGGCCGCAACCCAAACTCTGACCCTACCCCATCTAGGCCAGGTTCCAACTCATCCTCTAACAACGAAAGGGTATTATCAAAGCCCAAATCACAATTAGGTAGAGCCTCCAAACGCCTACCCACTGAAGTGCGTTGCACACCCCCCTCAACCTTGAATCACTCCCCCACAACTGCACCTACTGCCTCTACCCCTACCAAGCCTGGTGAATCATTACCTGTTGATGCAGGAACTGCCACCAGTGTCTCAACCTCCATTGTCCTCTTTTCCGTTGCCATCTGTTTGGCTCTCTTAGCTCTCGATGTCCGAGTTCCGTACCCCGTCTGTTGCTTCCTTCGAGTATTCGGACCCTGGGTACTGGCTGTCGGAACATCATGAGGGATCTCTCTAAACAGGTCTTCCGCTTATGCCACAATGCTGGCCCACTTCTGTCTCAATGCTTCTGCCATGATCGCCACTCACCCTAGAGAAAAGAAATAAACACAATTAGCATAGGAAATAAATAATTATTTATTAAAAACAACCAAAAAAAAAAAACAAATTCATGAGTGCTATGTCAAATCACTAAATAAAACCAGTAACAGCAGCCAAGTAACATACCTGCCTAGCAACAAACCCAGCAGCCTATACATAGAAATCAGAGCAATGTACCTATACACCATCTGCTCTGACAATCCCTTTCACAAAATACCCTGCCCTAACAAGTTTTAAACCCAGTACTATGCTCCCCATGGCCAGCGTAAGATAGACCTACCAGCATCTACAGTTGCTTTACATATAACCATAGAAACAACATGGGGGTGCACGATTGTTTGCCCCCTGCATAAAATGTGACCAGAGTTTTTTTTTTTTTTTAATATTCTAGATTCCTACCTGTCTGGTCATTATTAATGTAGGCAGCCTCCCAACTGTTTGATAGTATCATGTAAGGCAAGACAATACAACTATATTAAACAAGCGCTAAATCTGTAACACTATAGCCTAGCTTAACTCATAAACCAGTCCCCCATGCTGTACCTGGCCAGGACTTTCTACAAGCATACCAGAAGTTCCAAACGTTATTTATTTTTTAGTATTTCTTTTCTCTCACCACCATATGGGACCAAGGCATCCTAACAACAAGACATTAATCAGCAATGGGATAACTTACTTGTTTCTTTATGTATTTTATATGTTTTATTATTTTTGTTGAGAAAAAACACCATTACGGCAGAATCACACATGTGCAGTCCCTTCAGCAGTGAGGAGCATGCACAACCGGCTCTTGTATTACCCTCTGAAACTCAGACCACCAGGGACAACACTAAAACTACCAACGAGGCAAGAAGTGGACCCCAAAGCCCCAAGCACATGGGAAAAGATTATTTTCCCAGTCTCTAGCCCCCCATTGAGATATAAAACTGCTACTTAACTCACTCCACAGACTACAGCCCAACACCACATGCGCAGACTACCAAATTGACCCTGCATGCCCACGAAAATGCCACTACAACCGAGTCAATGAGGCCCTAACTATGGAAAAGACTTGGAAAGCATGACTGACCACCACCACAGCACCTCAGCACTTACCACAGTGACTGTCGCATGCCAAACACCATTGCAGGAGAACAAGAACCCAAGACAACGCCACCATAAGTAACCTTACACTATACCACCAACAAACCAAGCAGAGCAACTAACACCACTCAATTGGCTTCCAACTACGATCTGACTACCCTGACCATGCACACATCCCGCTTTCTCTCCACTACCTCTCCCTCTTTTCTCATTTTCTTATTCATGTAGTATATATATATTTTTTTTTTTTGTTATGGCCCATATCCATCCTCCACTACCCTGTCCAATCACCCTAGCACAGTTCCTCTTGAGAGGGAAGAAAGAAAAAAAAAACAGAACTTGCTGTAGCTATGACCCAAACCAAATGTACTCACCTTATGTTAGCAAACACCCAAGGCCTACCTTTACACAACTCAGGCCTTCAAGGACATGATCTTGCTTCAGCAACAAGATCACACCAAATGTGCCTCTAAACACTAAATCCCACCTCAAAAGCCCTTAAGACCCACCCATTAAACCTACCTCACTTCCTCCTTCATCTTCCCCCTTGCTTAACCCTTTCTTATCTGCTCCTTACCCCCAGACCTAACCCTTCCTACCTACATCCTAACCTCTACCTCCCCTACCCCACACTGAAGCTGTCCCGTGACAACTTTGTCTGCTTCCAAACTTCATTTAAAACACCTTTTCAGATTTTCCATTATATCCATTTTCTTTGTTTACAAATTGCAGTTTACAGAGCTGGATGCAATATTCAGTCATCTCATAGTTCTTGCTTATCATCATCATCATCTTTCGGCTGTTCCTGTTAGGGGTCGCCACAGTGGATCATCTGTTTCCATTTCTTCCTGTCCTCTGCATCTTGCTCTGTCACACCAACCACCTGCATATCCTCTCTTACCACATCCATAAACCTTATCTTAGGCCTTTCTCTTTTCCGGTTACCTGGTAGCTTCATCCTTAGCATCTTTTTCCCAATATACTCAGCATCCCTCCTCAGCACATGTCCAAACCAACGTAATCTTGCCTCTCTGGCTTTGTCTCCAAACATTCCAACCTGGGCTGACCCTCTAATATACTTATTCCTAATCCTGTCCACCCTTGTCACACCCAGTGCAAACCTTAACATCTTTAACTCTGCCACATCCAGCTTTAAATCCTGACTTTTTGTCAGTGCCACTGTCTCCAACCCATATAACATAGCTGGTCTCACTACCCTCTTGTAGACCTTCCCTTTCACTCTTACTGGTACTCGTCTGTCACAAATCACTCCTGACACTCTTCTCTACCCACTCCATCCTGCATGTACTCTCTTCTTCACCTCTCGTCCACACTCACCATTACTCTGAACTATTGATCCCAAGTATTTAAACTCATCCACCTTCGCCACATCTACTCCTTGCATCCTCACCATTCCTCTATCTTTCCTCTCATTCACACACATATATTCTGTCTTAGTCCTGCTGACCTTCATTTCTCTTCTCTCTAGAGCATATCTCCATCTCTCCAGGGTCTCCTCCACTTGTTCCCTACTCTCACTGCAGATCACAATGTCATCTGCAAACATCATAGTCCACGGGGACTCCTGTCTGATCTCGTCTGTCAACCTGTCCATCACCATTGCAAATAAGAAAGGGCTCAGAGCTGATCCTTGATGTAATCCAACCTCCACCTTAAACGCATCCATCACTCCCACTGCATAACTCACTGCTGTCACACTACCCTTGTACATATCCTGTACCACTCTAACATACTTCTCTGACACTCCCGACTTCCTCATACAATACCACAGCTCCTCTCTAGGCACCCTGTCATATGCTTTCTCTAAGTCTACAAAAACACAATGCTTTCTCTAAGTCTACAAAAACACAATGCAACTCCTTCTGACCTTCTCTGTATTTCTCCATCAACACTCTCAGAGCAAACATCTGAACTGTCTGCAAACAGCTATAGTTAACTTTGAACCTAACACCACTCTTAAGTATTCAACTGCGGTATCACCTTTAACATTCTTATAAGAGAAGCGCAGTCCAGGTCTGAACTGTCTGCAAACAGCTACAGTTAACTTTGAACCTAACACCACTCTTAAGTATTCAACTGCGGTACCACCTTTAACACTCTTATAAGAGAAGCGCAGTCCGGGTCTGAACTGTCTGCAAACAGCTACAGTTAACTTTGAACCTAACACCACTCTTAAGTATTCAACTGCGGTACCACCTTTAACATTCTTATAAGAGAAGCGTAGTCCGGGTCTGAACTGTCTGCAGACAGCTACAGTTAACTTTGAACGTAACACCACTCTTAAGTATTCAACTGCAGTACCACCTTTAACATTCTTATAAGAGAAGCGCAGTCCGGGTCTGAACTGTCTGCAAACAGCTACAGTTAACTTTGAACCTAACACCACTCTTAAGTATTCAACTGCGGTACCACCTTTAACATTCTTATAAGAGAAGCGCAGTCCGGGTCTGAACTGTCTGCAAACAGCTACAGTTAACTTTGAACCTAACACCACTCTTAAGTATTCAACTGCGGTACCACCTTTAACATTCTTATAAGAGAATCGCAGTCCGGGTCTGAACTGTCTGCAAACAGCTACAGTTAACTTTGAACCTAACACCACTCTTAAGTATTCAACTGCAGTACCACCTTTAACATTCTTATAAGAGAAGCGCAGTCCGGGTCTGAACTGTCTGCAAACAGCTACAGTTAACTTTGAACCTAACACCACTCTTAAGTATTCGACTGTGGTACCACCTTTAACATTCTTATAAGAGAAGCGCAGTCCGGGTCTGAACTGTCTGCAAACAGCTACAGTTAACTTTGAACCTAACACCACTCTTAAGTATTCAACTGCAGTACCACCTTTAACATTCTTATAAGAGAAGCGCAGTCCGGGTCTGAACTGTCTGCAAACAGCTACAGTTAACTTTGAACCTAACACCACTCTTAAGTATTCAACTGCGGTACCACCTTTAACATTCTTATAAGAGAAGCGCAGTCCGGGTCTGAACTGTCTGCAAACAGCTACAGTTAACTTTGAGTATGTGTCTACCTGTTTGAGCCAATCTTCATGTTCCCCTGGCGAGCACTGTGCTTTGGCTGTAAGCACCCCACCACACACATCTTCCACTTTCTCTTATTCCCTTCTGTTAGCAAATAGTATCCATAACTGATCAATACTGTGTGTTTGTTAATTTAAACTATGACCACAGTAGCCTACTGATACAAGGTTATCCTGTTTTTCCACCTGAGAAATTAAGAAAAGACTTACAGTTTCAGAGCAGTCCTTGGTCAATTGTGATTGTTTCTTAACACATACTTGTCTTGCTTTGTGATTGTTTCCAGCCCCTCATACAAGACCCTAACAGGGTCTCTACCCGCTTCATTCCCCACTCTGCCCCCTATTCCCTCCCGCCCCCAGTGGTCCCACCTTTATTGCTCTCAAACCCCTCCCATCTTTCCAATAGCCAACCACAGCACTAACCCAACACTACCTCCTCCATATTCCCTCTACTTTCACACCTCCTCAACTGACATGTACAAGCATACCTATCCTTTGCTCACTGCATGCACTCTCCTTGCATATCTTACATCCTACCAAAGCTCCATCATTCCCCCACTTAACCACTGCCACTGTACTACTACTCACACCACCTCCCATGTCTCACCCATACTCAGCTCCCCTCCCACCAGCTCAAGAACCATCCCTATGCACCCCCCACATATTCTACCAACTATTTTACTCAAACGTAAAGCATCCCTACAACTTAACATAGTAACCCTCCCACCATACCTATTACCCACAGAGCACAATCATAAAGTTTCCGTTATAAACAAACACATTCAAAAACTGAGAAAACTAATAATCTCATGCATATCAAAACTAGCCCTAAGTGGAGACATCCACCCCAACCCTGGACCTACCATCTCCAACCCCAATCCTCATAATCAGACTAGAAACCACAACTTCTCCCATATTACAGCCAATAGAAAGCCAAGTGACTTCCTTCTACTAAGCCTAAATATTAGAAGTATATCCAACAAAGTCCATGAACTCCATGCCACCACTTGACTTATACTCCCCAGATATTGTCATCCTGACAGAAACCTGGCTAAAACCTCACATTACCAGTGAGCAAATACTTCCTACAGGTTACAGCATACTAAGAGTAGACCGGCTAAACAAAAAAAGGTGGTGGTGTAGCTATAATATTTAAACAGCATCTAAACATCCAGATCTTAAAATCATCAGCTCCACAAATAGGCAATGAAGAAATAATATATACCAACCTCAAAATTAACCAAAACAAAACCATCAGCATAATTGGATGCTACTTCCCACCTGGCCAAAACATTCCTCCACTAGAAAACCTCCTCAGCTGGTCTACCCACCATCTCCCCCAAGAAACTATCAACTTAGGTGATTTCAATATTGACTGGCAATCCTGTTCTGGCAACAATCCAACCCATCATGTACACCTTCATGGCTTCACCCAACTAGTCCAGTCACCAACAAGGATAAATAAAAACTCCGCAAGCACACTACCCTGGATTGGATACTAGTTAGTAAGAACCCCCAGTCATATATAACAGGCTGCTTATCAGATAGCCTCAGTGATCACTCCCCAACATTCCTACTCAAAAAATACCTGTACCAAGCTAAACCTGTCATCTATCGTCAAATACGTACAAAAATAAACTTTAACCCACTCACATTCATCTCATCCCTCAAAGAATGTAACTGGCATGCTCTAAAGTACCTCAGTCTAGATGACGCAGTTGAATCTTTTAATACTACCTTCCTGAACATCCTTAATTACCATGCCCCCATAAGATTTTCCAGAACCAAAGCACAACCCTCCCCATGGCTACAGAAAACTACTAAGTCAGAAATGAAAAACAGGGATAAAGCCTGGGAGCACTGGCGCAAAACCAAAACCCCTGCAGCTAGACAAACATTCCTAGAACTACGCAATAGAGTCAAAAAGCTAATAAAACGGGACAAATTCCAATACTACCAGTCTGCCCTAGACTCCTCACAACACAGCCCCAAACAATTCTGGTCCTCCATAAACTCCATCCTCCACCCAGGTAAAGTCAGTACCCCTCCTCCTAACATCCCTCACTCCTCAGAAAATATTGCTACCTCATTCAACACACACTTCACCCAAACCATACTATCACTAGCTAAACAACACAACACCCCTCCCCTCCAACCCACACCTTCAACTAGTAATCTCCCCACTGCCTTCTCTTTTTCTCCTGTACCTACCTCCAACATAAAAAAACTCTTAACTAAACTTAAACCCACCAAATTAGCAGCAGTCAACCTCCCAAGTGAATACCTACAAATTGCAGCTGATGCTCTGGCCTATCCAGTATCCATCTTGATTAACCGATCTCTGTCAGAAAGTTACGTTCCCACATTGTGGAAAGTCTCACATATAATTCCCCTCCACAAAGGCGGACCCTCTGCAGAACTAACCAATTACCACCCCATAGCTATTCTCTCTCCACTCTCCAAAATACTAAAGAGATGCATACACTCTCAGGTCTCACACTACCTCCTTACTAACAACCTCCTTTCCAGTACTCAGCATGGTTTCCGACCAAACCATAGCACCACCACTGCCTTACTCTCCTTTACTAACACTATCCTTCAGCATAAAAACAATGGCTATCTCTCCTCTGCTACTTTCCTCCTAGACCTATCTAAAGCATTTGACATGGTCCCACACAAACAACTTATCTCTGTCCTCAATAACCTATCCTTCTCACAATCAGTCTCCAACTGGTTTCAGAGTTACCTGTCTGACCGCCAACAATCCGTTGTATGGCAGAATGACATATCTCCCCAACTACCTGTCTCCATAGGGGTTCCCCAAGGATCCATCCTTGGACCCCTACTTTTCTCTGTTTACACCAATAATCTAGCCTCTGCCACCAAACATGGCACACTCATCCAATACGCAGATGACTCAACCATCATCTGCTCAGCCCAGTCCCTACCCAAACTGCAAAAGTCACACAGGAAGCCTTTTCCTCTGTTGAAACATGGTTATCCAATGCCCAATTAATACTCAACCCAAACAAAACTAAACTACTCATCTTCCAACCCACCAAACATACTCAAAACAACTCTCACTTTAACATCACAGCAAAAGACAACACCACTATATACCCAACTGAACACACCAAATTGCTAGGAGTGGAAATAGACAATAAACTAAAATTTGACATTCACATATCCATGACCATAAAAAAGTCCACAAAAAACAAGGAGCATTATACAGAAATAAACAATTTCTCACCAAAGCAGCAAAGATTTCAATAGCAAATTCCCACCTTATCTCCACCCTACTTTATGCCTCTCCAGTATATACCAACCTAAGGCAATGTGATCTAAACAAGCTAGAGACCTGCTACAACAAAATCGCCAAATTCGCCACAGGGGCATCCTACCGTAGTCACCACTGTCTCTCACTTGCTGAACTGGGCTGGCTTGAACTCCCTCACCTCCTTCAGTGGTATCAACTCTTACTCGCCCACAAACTAGTAAACCATCCACTAAATGTCCCATCCCTCCAAAATCTACTCCAACCCTATCGCACCACCAGACCACTAAGATCCAGCAACAAAAATCACTTGCAGATCACTAAAGCCAATAACTCTGCTGGTGAAGCACTATTCTCTTGCGCCATAGCCAAATTATGGAACTCATTCCCACCCACAATTACCTCCGTACCATCATGCACCAACTTCAAAACTTTATTAAAAGCACACCTAAAAACATGCTGGCTATGCCCTTGCAACTCCCACTCTAATATCATCCACCCCATCCAACTACTACCTTTCTTTCACCTCCACTAACTGCCTTGATGACAGCAAGCTCAGATGCTCATAAGCCTAGTACTTATTATACAGCAGGAACTTCTCATTGTTACATTTGTTAATGCCTGTTATGTACTTCACAGATAAAGATTCTAGTTGTCTACTGATGCACTATGTTCTTCATCTGTAAATATGTTGTAAGTAATTTCTATGTTAAATTATTAATCGCTATGTAATCCTATGTAACTACTGTCTGTTTATTTTACTGTGGAGCTTTTCTCCCCGGGCCTCCGCTGAAAATGGACCTACGTCCAGTTGGACACTCCTGGTCAACAAATTTAAATAAATAAAACATCGCATCTGTAGTGCTCTTTCCCAGTATGAAACCATACTGCTGATCACTAATCATCATGTCCCTTCTAAACCTAGCTTCCACTACTCTTTCCCATAACTTCATGCTGTGACTGATCAATTTAATCCCTCTGTAGTTACTACAGCTCTGCACATCACCCTTATTCTTAAAAATTGGTACCAAAACACTTTTTCTCCATTCCACAGGCATCCTCTCACTTTCCAAAATTTCATTAAACAATCTGGTTAAAAACTATACTGCCATTTCACCTAAACACCTCCATGCTTCCACAGGTATGTCATCTGGACCAACAGCCTTTCCATTCTTAATCCTCTTCATAGCTATCCTTACTTCCTCCTTGCTAATCCACTGCACTTCATGATTCACTATCCCAACATCATCCAACCTTCTCTCCCTTTCATTCTCTTCATTCAGCAACCCCTCATAGCACTCTTTCCATCTGCTCAACACACTCTCCTCGCTTGTAAGTATGTTTCCCTCATTATCCTTTATCACCTGTACCTGCTGTACATCTTTCCTATCTCAGTCCCTCTGTCTAGTCAATCGGTACAGGTCCTTTTCTCCCTCCTTAGTGTCCAATCTTTCATACAGCTCTTCATATGCCTTATCCTTAGCCTTCGCCACCTCTCTCTTTGCCATGCACCTCATCTCCTTATACTCCTGTCTACTTTCTTCATCTCTCTGACAATCCCACTACTTCTTTGCCAACCTCTTTCTCTGTATACTCTCCTGTACTTCCTCATTCCACCACCACGACTCCTTGTCATCCTTCCTCTGTCCAGATGTCATACCAAGCACCTTTCTAGCTGTCTCCCTTACTAGCTCTGCTGTAGTTACCCAGCTATTTGGTGACTCTTCACTGCCACCCAGTGCCTGTCTTAACTCTTCTCTGATCTCCACCTTACAAATACCCTTTTTCAATTTCCACCATTTGATCCTTGGTGCTGCCCTCACACTCCTCCTCTCTTCTTGATCACCAATGTCATCTTACAAACCACCATCCTATGCTGTCTAACTACACTTTCCCCAGTCACCACTTTACAGTCTCCAATCTCCTTCATACTGGCCCTCCTTCATAAGATATAATCCACCTGCATGCATCTTCCTCCACTCTTGTATGTCACCCTATGCTCCACCCTCTTTTTAAAATACATATTCACCACAGCCATGTCCATCCTTTTCACAAAATCCACTACCATCTTACCTTCTGCATTCCTTTGCTTAACATCATACCTACCCATCACTTCCTCATCCCCTCTGTTCCCTTCACCAACATGCCCATTGAAATCTGCTCCAATCACCACTCTCTCACCCTTGGGTACAGTCATCATGACTTCATTCAACTCATTCCAAAATTTCCCTTTCTCATCCATCCCACACACAACTTGTGGAGCATATACACTAACAACATTCATCATTACACCATCAATTTCCAGCTTCATAAACATCACTTTATCTGTCACTCTTTTCACCTCCAAAACATTCTTAGCATACTGTTCCTTCAGGATAACTCCTATGCCATTTCTCCTCCCATCCACACCATGATAAAACAATTTGAACCCACCTCTGATACACCTAGCCTTACTCCCCTTCCATCTGGTCTCTTGCACACACAATATGCCAGTCTTCCTTCTGTCCATCATATCAGCTAGCTCTCTCCCTATACCAGTCATACTGCCAACATTCAAAGTTCTGACCCTCACTACTACGGTCCTAGCCTTTCTCCTCTCTTCCTGCCTTTGGCCATGCTTTCCACCTCCTCTCCTCATCCAGCCAACAGTATCCCAATTTCTGCCAGCACCCTGTTGGCTAACAGTACTGGTGGTGGTCGTTCTTAACCTGGGCCTCGACCAATCCGGTATGTAAATCTTTTCTGGTGTCCGCATGAATAATTTGGCCAAGTTTTATGCCGGATGACCTTCCTGACGCAACCCACCCCATTTATTTATTCTGCTTCAAATTTTACAAATGTGTAAATTAATATGTGCATATCCTGACTTTTATTTAGTGTTTTGTATAATTTTGTACTGATAGTGGATCAATATCTAGCAATTTTTATAGTATAATTTACTGTACTAAAGCTAAATTCATCCACTATATTAGATAGATTAATTATCTTGTTTTATTGGTTTTGGAATTTATAGTGTTACCTTTTTTAATGTAATAGCATTTGTTTACAGCTTTAAGTAACAATGTTACCTTAAATGCGAGTTTTAATATGTCACTTCCACTTTGTTTTAAATGTGATGTGGAGCAAATAATTTTTCACTTCTGAAGAAGTTTGCTTTGGTGCAAATGAAAAGCGCTTCAAGTCCAGTCATTAAACGAAAGATTCGTCTCCCGAGTTGTGCCGTTTTTGTTATTTCAACTAGTTTATTTGTGTTTTCTTGAGTTTTTGGAGTTTATGGCATCCAGCGCAGCTAGTAGCCAGAGTCTTTTTTCTACTGCCAACAATGCAGTCAACGTGGTCAGTGACAATGCCAGTAACAGCAACGGGAACACCGAGAACTTATTTAGTTCCCTAGCCATCCAAATTCAATCTGTCATAGGAAGGCTAGGCCGGCTGGATGAGAATCAGCATATTCTCCATGAGTCATTCAATATATCTCAGCCATCCCAAATGCGAGAGGATGGAGGTAACAGCAGTAATTTACAAAACCAACAGAGAGGCAGCCTGACTTATTCAATGGTCAGTTCTCTTAATCTTGCGACTGGGTCATCAAATTCTATAAGTGTAACACCAATTCAGTGAACGGGTATCGCTGACAATTCATTGGAACCTGTGAGAACATCGCAGCGTGCAATTTATGGGCAGTCAACAGAACAGCAGCAACAGGGTAACAACCAGAGTACCGAAGGTTCTAATGTTGCTACTTCCTCGGGACTTATTGGATCATCGATTTTGCCATTCCTAACTACATGGATAGTGGATGAATTCACCCTATCAGGTGTATTGAATGGGAGAACAGCAAGTGGTCTGGCTGGAGGAGGTAATGGTTTAGCTTCTGACTTGGTTTCTAATCTTAAACATTTTGACTCTTGTTTACTTAAAGTGAAAAAATTACAACTTCAGATGGTTTACTTTTGGGAATGTCTCAAGTTGAAAATAGTGCCGAAAGGCTTGAGGTGTCATCATTTCCCTATGGGGTTAGAGGCTAAATTGGAGTTCCACCAAGAACTCAAGTTGTTTGATAGACAAGGTTCAGAACTAATTGAACTTATCATTAAGCATTATAATAAATGGGTGGAGGAGATGATCAAGGTCATAACGGAGTCGGATATTAAAATCAAATCTGACTTAGACTTTGACCGCTACAAATTAAAATATAACCGTATTTTCCCCAGCATTGACCAGCATATGCTTAAACTTAAAGGGAATAAAATTAAAAAACTCGAAAGAGACCTTTTCGCATATGAACAGGGGACAGCTTACCCCATGCCATCAGGGGCTCAGGTGTGGCAAAAAGCAAACCACACACATAACCAGCTGGCTTCAGGAACTGTTGGTTCTAGCAAACATACAATTAATAATAGAGAAAACCTTGATATTTTGGACAATGATTTATCACTCTTTGCTGATGATTTGGACGACTGCCTTGATGAACCAGATTTTAATGAAGTAGTTGAGGTTAGGAGGAGTGAGAGACTATTGAATGCCTCTAGACCATCTAACAGCCCCCAACCTCAACCAAATGCTACCCACAACCAGAATATTCAGCAGGGCAACCACACAGGGGCCAGGGTGAAGCAAAAGCAGCCCCAATAATACAACAAGAGGAACAAAAACAGCAAATAGAGGAACTAGACCTGGAAGAGATTAAACTCATTAACATTTTGCCACCAAAGGTGGATGACCAAGTTATACAACAGGTCAGTCACAATGGAGAATTTTGTGTAACGGCAAACCATGTGGTTGTTGGTCCTTTAATAATCACCAACCACAAAGATAACTTAAAGTCTATAACTATTCAATGGTGACTATTACACCAGAGATGGCTGATCTTTTGTCAAAAGGACATACGTTTGTCCCTACTCAAAAACTGGACTTAATTAGAATAATTATTGATATTAAGCTTTATGTCAGAAAATTGAATTTATTTTTACTAATGGGTAATGAGTAGTGGATCAACTAATGTTAGTTCTTTCTTTGTACCAAGCACTTATAATCCTCCCTTACAAACAGCATTACAAATGTTTGAACAGATTTGTGAGCTTGATGTGAGGCAAATCCCTTACATTAGCTGGAAGAAGGGACACAAATTTAACACTACTATGGAGGAAAAGGATTATCTAGATTTTATTAGAACACAAAACATTCATGTACATAAACCAGACAAGGGGGGTGGACTTGTAGTTTTTGATAACATTGATTATGAGAGACGTATGAAGTCACTCCTTGATTCTCCAGCTTACCAGTCTAGCTCACGCTCGGAGGTTAATAAAGCATACCAGCTTATTAAAAATTGCATCGATGATTTATTCATTGAGGGGAGAATTGAACAGAACATATATCATTATTTAACAATGTCTTTCCCTAGGTTTCCCTACTTGTTCAGTACCCCTAAGATACATAAGTGTTTGAATGAGCCGCCTATGCACCCACTAGTGGATGGATGGGATTCTCCCATGTACCCTATAGCTAAATTTATTGATAATTTGTTAAAAAAGTATTTGAAATCAGAGACGCAGGTGTGTAGGGATTCTTGGCCATTCTTAGAAGAGGTGGATAAAATTGAGTATAAGGATGAGTATAATTTCTTAACAGTAGATGTCAAGGACCTCTATACTTGTATTCCTCACATTGTGGGGATTGAATGGATTATCTTGATGTTGGAGAGGAAAGGGGATCACAATAGTGAAATAAGTTTGGTCATGGAACTATTGGACTTGGTTCTGACCAACAATTTCTTTATGTTTGGTAATGAATTCTATTTACAAAGGATCGGGGTGGCTATGGGTTCACTGTGTGGGGGAAGCTTTGCCAACCTTGTCATGTCATACTTGGAGACTGAGTTCATCTTTAAGAAGGATGATTTAACTAGTGCCACTGTTCACTATACCCGCTTCCTGGACAACATCTTTATTTTGTTCAGAGGTTCTTCCCAGGCCAGTATAGAACTGGTTGATTATCTCAACCAAACTACTGACTTCCTACAATTTACTTCAGCATTTAATACAGAAGCAATAGCGTATTTAGATGTTTGGTTGGTGAAAAATAGAACCCAAGGTTGCTTTGAGGCTAGTATCCATAGAAAGACTACCTATTCCAATGATTTTCTACACTTTTCGAGTTGCCACCCCTTCCACCAGAAATGCTCTGTTGTGAAGGGTCAGTTGGTAAGGGCCACATGTATCATTTCACAACAGAGTGAATTCTTGGTTGAATGCCAGCTCCTTAAGTCGATGTTTTTGGGCCGTGGTTATCCAGAGAATCTACTAGATAGCCTTATAGAGGAAGTAGGTCACAAGAGACTTGACAGGGTTTATACCCCTATTTTAAGTGTTAAGACCTAGGTTTTGAATATATCTCCTACCCATAACTCCCCACCTCGGACTTATACCCAAACCCAACATAATGGTAGTGGTCTAATATCTAACAACAGTGAACCATGCTTGAATTTCATTACAACTTTTAGTTTTGATAGCTATCTGTTGATTGATATATTAAAAAAGAACTGGAATTTATTTAGGGTCACCCCACTGTTGTTAGAGAAGATAGGTAAGGTCCCTAACATAACCTTCAGGAGAGGGAGAAATCTTAAAAACTTATTGGAACTACAAAGTAGAGGTAGTCCAAGAATTACAGGAATGTTTAAATGTGAGCCCTGTAGTATTTGTAGGTACATAGAAGTCACCAACTCTTTTACAATAAACTAAGTTCAGTATAGGGTAAACTTTAGATTTAATTGCTAGTCTAAGAATGTTGTTCATCTAGCCAGATGTAAATTCTGTCCAGCATATTATATTAGGCTCCGTGATAGAGTGTACGAACACCAATATGCAATTTCTAAAGAAAAATTGGAAAATGCCTTGGCAAAACATATTTATTTATGTCAAGGGCACAGATTTACATATATGGCCATTGGCCAGGTATCTCAACCCTTAAGGGGTGGCCCAGTCCCCCTTCACTTAGAGGAACTTGAACTTGCTTGGCAGATAAGGCTGAATGCCTACAAATTTCCAGGGCTTAATGATGTGTGTTCCATTAGTTGTATATTGAAATGGAAAAAATCTAAGCAGATGATAGAGAAAGGTGGCATTTGTGTTTGAGATTAATTTTCAAATATATAGCTGCTTTGACATTCTGCTTCAAATTTTATAAATGTGTAAATTAATATGTGCATATCCTGAGTTTTATTTAGTGTTTTCTGTTCCTATGATAGCTTATTTGGATCGAATAATTTTGTACTGACTGTGGATCAATATCTAGCAATTTTTATAGTATAATTTACTGTACTAAAGCTAAATTCATCCACTATATTAGATAGTTTAATTATCTTGTTTTATTGATTTTGGAATTTATAGTGTTACCTTTTTAAATGTAATAGTATTTGTGTACAACTTTAAGTAACAATGTTACCTTAAATGCGAGTTTTAATACGTCACTTCCACTTTGTTTTAAATGTGATGTGGAGCAAATAATTTTTCACTTCTGAAGAAGTTTGCTTTGGTACAAACGAAAAGCACTTCAAGTTCAGTCATTAAACGGAAGATTTGTCTCCTGAGTTGTGCCATTTTTGTTATCTCTCCCTATACCAGTCATACTGCCAACATTCAAAGTTCTGACCCTCACTACCACAGTCCTAGCCTTTCTCCTCTCTTCCTGTCTTTGGCCATGCCTTCCACCTCCTCTCCTCCTCTGGCCAACAGTAGCCCAATTTCTGCCAGCACCCTGTTGACTAACAGTACTGGTGGTGGTCATTGTTAACCCGGGCCTCGACCGATCCAGTATGTAAATCTTTTCTGGTGTCCGCATGAATAATTTGGCCAAGTTTTATGCTGGATGCTCTTCCTGATGCAACCCTCCCCATTTATCCGGGCTTGGGACCAGCACAAAGAAATGCACTGGCTTGTGCATCCCCAGTGGCTGGGTTCTCATAGTTTTTGCTTATAAAGAGGAGAATATCTTAAGTGTTATGTCATGTATATAGTCTATTATGGAATTACATAAAAGTCTTGTCACACTGCCTTGATATTTTTTAAATCAGCCAGTATGATGGCTATTCCCTCAAGCAGCTAGTAAATAAACCTGCTAGAGGGCATAGTATTCTTGGCCTGATTCTTGCAAATATGGCCACTTCTTGCACTACTTCTCTACTATCTCCTTCCCACCTGAAGTCTGACAACAAACTTGTGACCTTCTCCTTTAAACTCCCAATTGCGCTTACAGCAAACCCCACTGAATTTAAGGACTACAGACAAGCTAACCTCCATCTACTATGTGATGAAATATCAAATTCACTTATGACTTCACCTCCCCAGAGTATAATATAACAGCAAGCTTCATTAAGGAATTCTACACCCATTCAGAAAAAAATTGATAGAGCTAGCAATTCCTACCAGAACCAAATTTCATAAGCAATTCAAAAACAAACCCCAATAGTGGTCTACCATAATAAATAAGCTATACAACAAAAGAAAAAAACACCTTAAATTATGTGGATGATCCTGACCCGTGTTTTCAAGGACTACTATCAAAAGCATTGCACAAAATGATGGAAGCTATCAGGTCCATTAAAGGAGCCCATGAACTTAGGCTAGCCTTTGAAAGCATATATAATTGTAAATCCTTCTTTAGCTGTGTTAAAAGTAAACAAAGAAACAATACCATATATGGTACAGACATTATTCATAAGAGGCTACTATTATGATGCAACTGACATTGCCAATATCTTGTAGAACAAATTTATTGTAAATTTCACACCTGAGACTTCTATTCAAAGCCCTGAAATATCTAAATACCTGACTCTCCCAATGATCTCTAAAGAGTTACTGAAAGAGCTAACCCAGCCAAAAAAGTGCATCCTCCTTGCACCTGACATTCATCCTGGTTGCATAACTGATAATGTTAAACATGTCCTTGAAGAAACACTTCTCAAACTGTTTAAGAAGTTTAGCTACTGTTGAAACACTTCTCAAACTGTTTAACAAGTTTAGCTACTGAATTTGTTCCTTATTAGTGGTGCACAGCAGTGGTGATGCCCCTTCAAAAGGGTGGCCTTACAACTGAACTGGGTAATTGCAGACCCATTAGCATTATAAGCCTATTCTGCAAAGCCAAGAAATGTATTCTTACTGACCTCATATATCAAGAATCCTATTAGACTTGACCTCTGGCAGTCTGGCATTGCAAAAGGCAGATCCTGTCTCTTTATTCTGGCAAAAGTCTTCAAAAGGGTTACAGAGGCTAGAAATGGTGGTCATGCAGTGCACGTGGCATATCTTAACTTGGCCAAAGCTTTTGATACCATTCCCCATGCTGACATCATACAAAAGCTAAATGTCTTAAAAACTCGTCTGTATGTGGTAAGATAGATAAACTGCCAGAAAGATAGAACCAACCCAGTGCAAGTTGAAGGTGCTTCATCAGAAAGTATGAAAGTGACCAGTAGTGTCCCTCAGGGCTCAGCTCTGGCATGTTTATCTTTTGGTATTTACTTCTCATATATCAAAGCAGAGAGACAAGACCTCTAGCTAACAATGTTTGCAGATGATTGCAAACTAGGGGTTGTTCACCCTATGACACTCAAACTTTCTAGATTGAACTCTTCTTGCTAAACTCTCTGTGTACTAAAATGGACTCAAACTAAATGTTAAAAAGTGTAGTATAACTGTAGTATCATCACTTTTGGTGGAAAACTACTCTTCTCATATTATCTAGACAGCTCCTCAGCAAAATGAAAATGCAGTTAGGGTGCCTAGGTATTTGGGTTGATAGGTCCTTGACCATCATATGACAATGGTTGTATGGAAATCCTTTTATTTAGCACAATTAATTGCCAAAGGAATATCATCACTCTTTAAAGAGGTAATCACTCCCTCATATTCAGCATTGATCAGGCCAGTTATCGAGTACAATGCCCCTTTTGGGGTGTATCTCTCTAAACATATCAAGCAATTAGAAAGGCCACAAAGATTCTTAACCCAAATGATCACGGGTCTAAATTCCCTGAGCTACCATAAGATCCTGGAAACTGTGTCCCTTTATTCAAAGTCTTCTAAATTTTTGAGGGTAGATCTATGTCTTGCTCACTGGATCACCTGTTTCTCTGCAATTCCTATACAAAAAGACAGCCCCAAAGATATTTGAGGAGAAATAAAAAGGCATCCAGATATGGAAAATTTCACAATAAGAAATATCATAAAGAGGAAATGTAGTAAAGAGGATCAGTAAAGTAGAAGTTAAAAAAATAGAAGCTGAGGTTATGGAATGCCTGCGAAGTGAAGGATTTGGTGTAGAAAGTCTAACACAAGTTACATCACAACTTTATGGAACAAGCCCCCAACGTAAGAAGAAACAGGAAGATCAGGTGATATCTGAAGAAGAAATATGGACATGGGAAAGAAAAGGAGATTTAATATGGTGTAATATTTATGCAAAAGAGAAAGCAAAATTAATCAGTACAAAAACAGCAGCACCAAAGATATTTGAAGAGAAATACAGGCAAAGGAATCCAGACATGGAAAACATTACAATACAAAAATAAGAAGACAAAGAGGAAAAGTAAAAAAAGTAAAAAAAGAAGATTAGTAATGGAGAAGTTAAAAAATAGAAACTGACGTTATGGAGTACCTGCAAAGTGAAGGATTCAATGTAGAAAATCTAACTCAGAAAGCACCACAACAGGATAAAGCGATTCATATCCAAAGTAAAGGGAAACCAGTGGAACAGAAAACAACTGTGCGGTTGCCATATGAAGATAATTTGGAGCCTTCCACAGGAAACTAATATAAACATTCAGTTGAAGCCAAAAAGCAAGGAAAGGAATAGAAAACTGTGGCAACTCTGATGTAGTCAATGTCGAGGAGTGATAGGACAGTGAGTTCCCATATGACAGAGCAATAGATGACATGGGATGAAATTGAATAGAATGTGCCACAGGAAGATGCTATAGAACTCTCTATAGAATGCCTGCAGGAAATGGAGAACAAATAATGTGTCCTTAGTTTTGAAGGAAATGAGTTAAGAGAAGAGTTGCATGATTTAATAGATAGACAGACATATTAAGTTCAATGAAAGAAATAGACTGCAGAAGGTCAATAAAACCCAAGAATTCAGAAGACTGACAAAACAAATGATTACAGTAATTAGGACTGTCCATAAAGATCCATGCAATATAACAGAAGTAAACCGGATATATTAAGGTGCAGCTAAATTAATAACATATAAAATTCAATCACAAGAAAACAGGGTAGTAAGGGAAAGGAAAGGGAGAAATCTAATACCATAATGGAAGTATCGAACAGAGAAAACTATAAAGCAAATAAGACAAGAGGTATCACTGTTAGAAGAGTATAGAAGAGGGAACAGATCAACAAAAATACTCAGAAAGATAGACGTGATAGAAGCAATGAGCAGTATTATAATGGATGAAGATATATCATGCACTATCACAGATTATAAACTAAAAATATCCGCATAGGCAGAAAAACTTACAGATACATAGATAAATATACAAGAAAAGTGCAAAATAAGCAATTTATTAATGGCCTCAAAAAAGTTCTATAGAGTATTGGAAAACAAAGAAAAGGGAATTGAAAAAACACCCCAAAAAAGAAGAAATATACATTTTGGAGAAATATCTATGAAGATCCTGTGGAACATGCAAAAATGCTAATTGGATAGAAGAAGTAAAAGAAAGAATAAGAAGTTTAAAGGTACAGGATATGAAATGGGATGAGGTAATGTCCAGAAAGATTGAGATAAAGTTAAGAAAAGCCTCCAATTGGAAAACCCCAGGCTCACATGCAGTACCTAACTTCTGGCTAAAAGTATTAACATCTTTGTATGAAGATTTAGCCATGAGTAAGAACTATTTAGATGCACACCCTGAACAGACATCAACCTTGCTAACAACAAGAAAAACAATGCTCCTACTTAAGAGTGAATCTGTAATTTACCCTAAAAATTATAGACCAATTACTTGCCTTCTGACGACGTATAAACTATATACCAGAATAAATGCCAACATAGTGTATAGTCATTTAGAAGAAAATTCAATCATTGCAATAGAACAAAAGGGTAATAAAAGAAAGTCATAAGGAACAAAAGGATCATCTGCTGTTAAATAAAGTCATAATGAGGAACTGTAAAAAGGGGAAGAATCTAAGTATGGCATGGATTGACTACAAAAAAGCATTTGATAGTATCCCACATTCATGGCTAAAAGAGTGCTTAAAATGTATAAGATACATCCTACACTGATCAATTATATTACAGTGATCATGAAACACTGGCAAACTACTTTGCAGTTAAGCCATGATAAAGGACAAATTATTATTCCAGGGATAAAAATTCAAAGGGGCAATTCCAGGGTGACTCACTGTCACCGCTGCTATTCTGTCTTGCCCTTAATCCTTTAAGCTGTCTATTTAACAGGTTAGGCCATGGCTATAATTTGGCTCCAAGAAAACAACAAAGTGTAAAGACATCACATCTTCTCTCTGTCTGTGGTTTTATAGCTCATCAGATGAGGATCTGAAAGCAAAACTGCAAGTAGTCAAAACTTTTTCAAATGATATAAGAATGTCATTTGGTCTTGATAAATGTGCAAAAGCAACCTTTAAAAAAGGAAAACTGCAGCACCAAAAAAAAATCAGTTTTGAGACAAGAATGTGGTATAAAAGAACTTGAGCAACAGGGAGTGTATTAATATTTGGGGATTGATGGAAGATCATCAATAAAACATGAACAAATGCAAATAAAACTTAGTAAGCAATATTTTAGAAGACTTAAATTAATCCTGAAAACAGCGTTGACATCTAGGAACAAAATTCAAGCTATAAACCAATTTGCTTTTCCTGTCCTAACTTACAGTTTTGGGACGATTGACTGGGCCGAAAACATGTTGGATAGATTAGACAGGAAAACAAGAAGGATGCTTCATGTTCACAAAATGATTTATAAAATCAGTGCATACCAAGATTATATATTCCCTGTTCTGAAGGAGGTATGGGCCTGCTTGAAATTGATTAGATGTATAGATCTGCAATTGTCGGATTGCATACATATCTGCTGACCTCACAAGACTCAACCATAGTGAAAGTTCTGAAACATGAGGAGAATAAATTTAAGATGACTTCCCTGCTTAGTTTAGCAGAAGCATATCAGCGTCAAGCAGGAATGGAAATCAAACCAGAAGTAGATAAATATCAGGCAGCAACTGAATGTGCTGAAAAACAAAATAAAGAATATAACGTGGAGGATCAGATGAAAAGGCAAGAAATGTGGAAAATGCATAAATATAGTTACAAGTATAGAAAACTTCTGGAAGAACCTCATGTTGATCAGGACTGAATGCATGAATGGTTAAGGAGAGGCAAATTCAATCCAAAAGATGAAAGGTTAATATTCAAGGCCCAAGACAGTGGGCTACATACATGTTGGTTTACAAAGTCCATTGAACATGTGGGAGAAACAGACAAATGTAGGTTTTGTAAAACAGAATTGGTAACAGTTGCACATCTTGTTGCTGGTTGTGACATATTAATGGCAGAAGGACTGTATATTGAAAAGCATAATAATGTGGTAAGACTGCTGCACTGGGGACTGTGCAAACATTATGGTACTGAAGTGGCTGAAAAACACCAGAAACGTGAGCCACAAAGCATCAAAGAAAATTATGAAGTCTATATTGCATGGTATCACCTATTACCAACAGTTCAAAAGATAGATATGAGAAAACCAGATATAGTAGTCCATGAAAAGAAGACAAAAGTAGCATTGATCACTGAAATTGCTATACCCAGTGACTACAGTGTCTCGCATACAGAAAAACACAAAATCATAAAATATCAAAATTTGCAGGCAGAAATGAGAGTAATGTGGAAGAAAGATTCCCAGACAGTTCCAATAGTAGTAGGAGTAATGGATCTTATAAAAAGAAATCTACAATCATATTTAGATATTTTACCAGTACATGTAACCCCATATGGATTGCAGAAGGAGTCATTATTGGGCACATTGCAGGTGCTGCGAAGAGCACTTTTGGCTGACATCAAGGACTGAAACAATACTAATTTCATGAACTTTAATCATACTTTGACTTAGTAATAGGGTCCATTCCCGTCATGGTATTAGAAACCCAAAATATTTGGAGAAATTAAAAAAAGAGCAAAACAATATCTGTTAATAATGTGATTTTGTCTTGCTTCTCAGTTGCCGGCATGATAGTATAGGGTGTGGATGTTCACTTACTATTTTCTGGCTGTCTGTATATAGCCTGTACATCCACTGTGATGTGAAGAGAAACTAAACCCAACAATATTTCATGGTGTCAAGCAGAATCATAGTGTTTGCCACAAAATTTAAACTTTACTATTTTTTTATTTTTTTGCCCTGCTTGCTGCTCCAATGATTTTAAGACAAAATATGCCTGTGTTATTGTCATTTCGCAATAAAAATGAAACACGCAAAGTATGAAAAATGACCACGAGATAACTGGAGAAGTGTTATTATTTAATTAATCAATTCCTCTAATTGATTTATTTATTTATTTTATTTATTACATTTGTTTACCGGGTAATGTCCATCTGGGCCAGAAGCCCATTTTCAGTGGGGACAAGGGGAGAAAAGTATCAGACATGCAATAGAGAAAACTAAAAATATTAACAGTATTAATACCTAACAGTGTAAATACAAAAGCAAACAATTAATGATGGTAAAGACACTAAATTCAATTTTAATAACAGTGTTTGACCATAAATTAATTAAAATGAGACATATTATAATCAAAAATAGTGCCAGAAATGGTACAATGTACGATCAGTATGATTGCCTAGGATTTAAGACCACTCTAGCTGCTAATAGAAGTTTAAGAAAACACATTAGCCTTGAGGACTCCTTCATGAATAACTAAGGAACATGTCATGTCATCCATTTTGGCAGTCACTCAACTAACAGCACTGCCTCTCCAGTACAAACTGGCAAGAAAATGGGAGCAAAGGTAACAGAAATACAGCTTCTAATGCAGCTAAATACATCCAAGTTCAGTTATCCGTCACCTGGCTACAAACAATGTTGCTAAGGTAATTAATATATTTACTCTTATTACAGAGCAACAGATTGAGTTACCTACCTTTAAAAATAACTTCTAGCAGTACTGTAAAACTACAAAAGCGTGTCCATATTCTCTATTTTTTTATAATGTATATACAACTGAATTAAGGAATAGAACTAGAGTCTGAATTCATTCTGGATAACACTTCAGAGGTTTGTACAGCAGTAGAAATAAACATTATTTATATGAAAGATGAAAGAGCTCACTGGGGATTTGGAAGTATGTAATATTAAAGTGAAGCTCATATTTATTAGTACAACAAACAATAGTTCCAGCTGGGTATGATGTTTTAAATGCTTCATACAATACGGCAACAAATAAATTACTGTTCTGCATGAGTAGGATGACACAATTAAAACTAGTAAGCATTCAGCTCACTAGTCACCATTTTGAGCAAGGTATAGATTTAGGATGATAAGTAGACATGTGCAGAACATAACAGAGAATGCAGGAAGTGAGCACCAGTTAGTCATTTTCTCAAGTTTCAAGAGAAAAAGGCAGAAAAAGTGTTTTTTTTTTTTTTTTTTCAAGTGACTGAAACAAAGACAAAGGATGGCTGTGTAGTCGCTCTCTTTAATACTTCCCTGCCTGGCCCTTATAAATCTGAAGATTAATTGTTAAATACAGGTAATATATGTGTAGAAAATGTGTACATTGCTTCTTCACTAGATGCAGAAACTGAGCAGATTACACCATTGTAAAACTTACATGAATAAAAAGGTGTCTGTAAATGGAAAATTTCTTTCATCTAAGCTACATAATGGTGCAAAATCCAATATTATTACTGAAAGAGCATTCAGGGAAGTTATATCCAAAAGATCACCTTGCTGCTCAAGTCTATGGGACCATATGACCAGATAACCTCCCTCCCCTCATTCTTAAACTCGCAGCTCACTCAACAGCCTACCCTGTCTCTATACTTGTAAAGAGATGTCCAAAAATCTACTGTCCCTGACATCTGGAAATCTTTTTACACCATATCATTACACAAACAAGGTAACTCCACCGATCTATCAAATTATTGGCCCACAGCCATTCTCTCACCACTCTCTAAAATTCTAGAAAAATGCATACACAATCAACTTCTTAACTATCTAATACATAAAAACCTTCTGACACCTACTCCACATGGCTTTAGGTCAAACCATAGCACAAATACCACCCTTCTCTCTTTCACACATCCTGTTGCAGAGGCCAGAGACAAAAAACTACTGCTCTCATGTATTTTCCTTTACCTCTCAAAAGCTTTTGACACAGTCTCACATTCCAAACTTCTAACTAAACTAGCTGACTCAACCTCTTCTCCTCTGCTATTTTGTGGTTCTCAAACTACCTTTGCAATAGGCCATAGTCATTCAGATGGCTTTCTATACCACACCGAACAGCAAAGATAAAAATGTAAAACAACACAAAGCTCTGTTCCACTATCTTTACTACACTTTAGCGTCTCGGCGGAAAATGCCGTTAAGAAGTGATACAAATTGAATAAAAGCCCCTTATTATAAAAGCCATAAATCAATCAATCATCCAGTACAAGAGCTCACTTAATATAACAATTAAATTAAATATTTCCAATTCAATTCCATGTTAAGTCCTCCTGGATACAGGGTATTATACTTTAAGATGTATATTGCTTCTTTATACAGCAGCACATTTTTTAATTGTCCTATATCACCCATTTTTACAAAAACTTTCTCTAAAATAGTCGCTTGTAGTAAAATATAGTCCCTATCATGTTTTTCCATAAAATGCATGGCTACAGAACTTGCAATTTTTTTCTTTCTTATATCTCTGATATGCTCCTGCAGTCTCACTTTAAATTTTCTTTTACTTTGACTTATATAGAAAAGGCTGCAGTGGCACCTCAAACAATACACAATACCTTCTGTAAAACATATAAAACTACCACTAACTTCAAATTTCTTGTTATTAATAACAAGGACAAAAGAAGCACGATACTGCAAAAAACACCAAAGCCAAGGAAGGCAGCCAACCAGTAAACTCCAATGGTGATGACCAGTTTCTTGTGTTAAAATTCTTTTAATCCAGGACCGTACGATACAACAAACACATACAGGTTAAGCGCTTTCACCTAGTACCAATACCAGGCTTCTTCAGAACACTTTAAATCAATGCGCTTAAATAGTTTACAATTCATGTGACCCTCCCCCGATGAACATCAATTATGTTTATTTACAAATATCTACAAATTAGTTTAAAATTGTTAGCAAATCTTACTTATAATAAAACCACTTGTAAATCATAAGTGGGACAATACCTGAACAAAAAGTCCAGCAGAAAAAACTATATAATAAAACTTGCAATACAGTACAAACGAGACCTGGTACCACATAAAATACCACTCTAGAGGCATTAAATTAAAATCAACAATAGGTCATATGTTTGTCCAAAAATGAATATAATAACCTTACTCTTAAAACCATAGAAAATAATACAAATAATGAATAAATAATAACATCTATTAAATCCTCTTCATAATCTAGCAGCTCTTAGTTTGAGGACGCTGCTGATATTAATAGTATCATTTAACCCCGGAGCTTTCCCGGCATCCAATTTTTGTTGCCAAAGCAACTCCCTATATTCTAATTTCGATTTCCAATTGCCACCCCTGGGGTCCAAATCCACCTGTTCTAAAACAAAGAACTTTAAAACCATATTATTACAAATTAGGGAATGCTTGTAAAAGGCGTTAGACTCTTTTCTTTTACTGACATCATACAGATGTTCATAAACCCTTCTATTTAAGTGATGTTTAATAGATGTTTGTAGTTACAAGGATATGGGGGATGCCATGATTTCTTATGAAGGAGATCCACCTCCAAAAAAACAAGTGGTTTGTAAAAAAGATAATTTTATTATATTTAATTTTACTGATATTATTGTCATGGGTCAACACTTTAAATTGTTCACTAAAGGATTTCACTTTGTGCCTGTGCGTCCTGGAGTTGTGGCTAATATCATTATTGATCTCAAACTTTTCATTAGACAATTAAATTTTAACATTTTATTTAAAGGTCAAGCTCAATCCAAATTTAATCTGTCTAGGACTAGTACCTTTAATCCCTCTATTCATCCATCCTTAAAATTTTTTGAAGAACTGGAGTTGAGGGGGAATTAGGCTTCTTAAGTATAATGAGAACAGAAATGGGAACAACATTTCTAATGATGACAAGAAACTTTTGTCTTCCCTCAGTGAAAACCGGTGTAGGGTTATGAAACCCGATAAGGGAGGGGGAGTGGTTCTGATGTACAATAGTGATTATGAGATTTACATGAATAATATTTTACAGGACAATGATCAATATGAATCTGTTTCTCGGAATGAGATAAACATAGCCTATGCCAAAATAAAATATTATTTACACGACCATTTATTACAAGTTACAATAAACGAAAAATTGTACAACTTTTTGATTGTTGATAAACCAAAAATACCCACAATTTTGAGTATCCCCAAGACACATAAGGGGATAGAAAATATGAAGTTCCGACCTATAGTGGCAGGGGCAGGGGGCATTACTGAACCTTTGGCCATATATGTGGACACTACAGTTAAAAAGTTTGTAGGTTCAATACAACACATTTGCAAAGACTCGTGGGAGTTTTTGAAAAACATCAATAAAAAATTATTTGACAGAGATTTGTTTATGGTAACTACTGATGTCATCAAACTATTCCCAAGTATTCCCCATGACAATGGATTAGAATGGTTTTCTAATGTTCTTGTAGGTGAATCAGGTTTAGACAATAATTCCATCAATTTGGTGATTGAATTTACAGAAACTGTTCTTAAGAATCATTTTTTATATTTTAACGGAGAATACTACCATCAAAAGAAAGGGATAGCTATGGGGGCATCTTGTGCCCCCTTATATGCTAACTGTGTATTATACTATTGGGAAAAGAAGTTTATTCTTGACACAGTTTGGAGAGAACACATTATTAAATATACCAGATTCCTAGATGACATTTGTCTGTTATGGAAAGGAACAAAGGATGAATTGGACAATTTTTTGTGTATATTAATGAAACTATGGAGTTTTTAAAATTTACCATTAACATTGGGGAGGAGAGCTTAGATTATTTGGACATCACTTTATACAAGGACTTTGTAAACAATTGTTTTCAGTCTAGAATATTTTGCAAAAAGACTTTTTCAAACATGTATTTGCATTTTGATAGTGGTCACCCCTTTTGACAAAAAAAGGGTATTGTGAAAGGACAGATAATCAGGGCTTCAAGGATGACAAGTAGGGGAGACAAATTCCTTGCAGAAGTGGAATTTATTAAAAATGTATTTATAGAAAGGGGTTACCCTGAGCAACTTATTGATCAGGTTGTTAAGGAAGTTGTGGCGAACAGGAACAATAAATGTTATCCGCTTATTGGCACAGGTATGACTAATATGGGGAATTTTTGCGCCAATTCTAATCCCAAGACTGGAGCGTTTATTCATACTTTTTCAGAATCCTCATCTGAAGTGGAAAGGATTATTAATAAATTTTGGCATGTAATAAGAGTGAATGAAGAAATATCAGAATATTTACCTATTCAACCTAGTTTTATTATAAAGAGAGATATGAACCTTAAGGAATACATGGAAAGAGGAACTAGAAATTTGACCCATGACAATAGAAAAAAGAAAGGCACTTATAAATGTGGGACATGTCATCAATGTCCTTACATTTTAAATCAAGCTTCCCTATATATTCCTTCTAGGAGATTTAATTTAAAACCCTCACATTATTTTAATTGCAAATCAAAAGGTGTGATATATTTGGGTATGTGTGAAACATGCTCCAGTTTTATATAGGGAAAACAGAAAGGCACTTAAATAGAAGAGTTTATGAACATCTGTATGATGTCAGTAAAAGAAAAGAGACTAATGCCTTTTACAAGCATTCCCTAATTTGTAATAATATGGTTTTAAAGTTTTTTTGTTTTGGAACAGGTGGATTTGGACCCCAGGGGTGGCAATTGGGAATCAAAATTAGAATATAGGGAGTTGCTTTAGCAACTAAAATTGGATGCCAGGAAAGCTCCGGGGTTAAACGATAATATTAATATCAGCAGCATCCTCAAACTAAGAGCTGCTAGATTATGAAGGGGATTTAATTGATGTTATTATTTATTCATTATTTGTATTATTTTCTATGGTTTTAAGAGTAAGGTTATTATATTCATTTTTGGACAAACATATGACCTATTGTTGATTTTAATTTAATGCCTCTAGAGTGGTATTTTATGTGGTACCAGGTCTTGTTTGTACTGTATTGCAAGTTTTATTATATAGTTTTTTTCTGCTGGACTTTTTGTTCAGGTATTGTCCCACTTATGATTTACAAGTGGTTTTATTATAAGTAAGATTTGCTAACAATTTTAAACTAATTTGTAGATATTTGTAAATAAACATAATTGATGTTCATCAGGGGAGAGTCACATGACAAATTGTAAACTATTTAAGCGCACTGATTTTGATTTAAAGTGTTCTGAAGAAGCCTGGTATTGGTACTAGGTGAAAGCGCTTAACCTGTATGTGTTTGTTGTACCGTACAGTCCTGGATTAAAAGATTTTTAACACAGGAAACTAATCATCACCATTGGAGTTTACTGGTTGGCTGCTTTCCTTGGCTTTGGTGTTTCTTGTTATTAATCTTATTAAAGGAAGGAACTATATAGTTACATATGTTACAATTATTACAAGTCTTAGTTCCTTTAAACTCTAAAGACCTGTATATATTTTCATCCGGTAGCACAAAATAAGATCTTACTAACATATCTTTTAAGTTCTGCCCTCTTTTATAAGACATATATAGTTTTTATCTATAATTCTTCATAACATTACATCTCTATGTAAAAAATCCCAATAACATTTAATCAAATTTTTCACTTGTTCACTTAGAAGATTATATGTAGTGACAAAAAATATTTTTCTTTTTCCTCTATCTTAAACATTTCACTATTAAATATATTGCCATTATGTTGTTTAAAAACATGTTATAACCCCCATTTTGTTAACTGCTTCTCTAAGAATGTATTTACTATAACCCCATTTGTATAAACATTGCCATAGTATAACCAATCTCTTTCTCCAGATCCATATTATTATTACATATTTTACACACTCTCAACAGTTCTCCATAAGGGAGGGCTTGAACAGTGTGATCTGGATGGCAAGTACTGCCATGTAGATATTGGCCCCCATCTCTACATTTTCTATGAATAGTTGTTCTAACTTGTCCCTCATCACTTACATATAGTTGTACATCCAAAAGATTCACTGTTTCACCAAACTGCAGCCCATCAAATTGTAACCCATATTGATTCTGATGTAAATCATTTATAAAATCTTGTACATGTTCTTTCCCATTTTGACAAACAAAAATCAAATCATCAATATAACAAAAATACAATGTAACGTATTGTGGAAAAATACATGTCTATAAACATAATCAGTTTCAAATTTACCCATAAATAGGTTGGCATACATCCACCGATCCATCAAATTATTGGCCCATAGCTATTCTCTGACCACTCTCTAAAATTCTAGAAAAATGCATACACAATCAACTTCGTAACTATCTAATACATAAAAACCTTCTGACACCTACTCAACATGGCTTTAAGCCAAACCATAACACAAATACCACCCTTCTCTCTCTCTTTCACACATCCTGTTGCAAAGGCCAGAGACAAAAAACTGCTGCTTTCATATCTTTTCCTTTACCTCTCAAAAGCTTTTGACACAGTTTCGCATTCTAAACTGCTAACTAAACTAGCTAACTCAACCACTCCTCCTCTGCTGTTCTGTGGTTCTCAAACTACCTTTCCAATAGGCCATAGTCATTCAGATGGCTTTCTACCTGCTCTCCTTTCTCACCCATCCAGACTGGTGTCTCTCAGGGCTCTATTCTAGGACCTCTTCTCTTCAACATATTCACAAATAACCTCCCCTCTTCCTGCACCACCTCCTCCCTTATACAATACACAGATGATTCTACCCTTATCTCCTGCTCTGATTGCATCTCTCACCTCCACTCTGTCACTCAAAATAAATTTCAAAGCATTGTATTATAATTGATGACCAATTCAAGTTTTACCTCCATATACAACATGGTATTAAAAAGACAAACAAAAAAATGGGTTTTCTCTGTAGAAACAAAAAATTCCTAGCCTCTAACTCCAAATCCTCTCTGGCACAGGCTTTCCTTCTACCCTGTCTGTTGTACGCCTCTCCAATACTCACATTTCTACAATCAACCTTAATACCCAAACTGGAACAAACCTACAATAATATAACTCATTTTACCAGCAATTAGCCATACAAATCCCATCACTGCCTTACTTTAAAACAGCTTCAATGGCTCAAGTTCCCCCAACTATTTCTTCTTCCCCAACTACAGTTCACTCATACCTTATTAAACAAACCCTTAGCCTGTCCATCTCTCTATCCTCTCTCATATCCCTCTATACCCCCTCTTGAAGTCTATGCAGCTCTAATCAACACCTCCTTAATATCTATAAAACCAGCAAACACATTGGTAAACTTCTATATAAAAGCACAGTGTCCCAAGCCTGGAGCAATCTCCCACCAAATATTCATAACATCAAGTGTACAACCCATTTCAGAAATTAAGTTAAAAACTACCTTCTTAATTCTAGCTCCTGTACATGCCAGGACCCAACTTAATCCCCCCCATTCCCCTCTCTTCTTAAAATCGTTCATCTTTCTACTACCTATACGTTCTGTTAATGGCAACATTAACACTTTTTCACTAACAATCTAAATTTGTTCTCTGTTATATTATGACCTACTCTCATGAACTCAAGCCTGATTTTTTTTCTCTTGATTTACACTCTCATGTGATGTTCAATCAGCATTTTTTTATTTTATATTTGTATATACTGTTCATGCAACTTTTGTTATTGTAAATACAACAGTTTTAACTATGTAAGTTTTTTTTTGCTTTGTGAATGTATGATATAACTATGTAAATTTCTCATTCTTTTGAATTTATGCATGTTTATGTCATGTATTTTTATTTATTTATTTATTTTATTATTTTATTTTTTTGGAGCTTTTCTCCTCAGGTCTCCACTGAAAATGAACCTTTGGCTCAGCTGGACCAGCCCAGTTAACAAATGACAAATAAATACATTTGAGATACCAGGAAGCCTACTAGAGCCTAAAAAGGTGACTATTTCCTGTATCTCTGGAAGCAGACTATTGACATCCAAATCCACAAATAAAACCCTTCTATAGAACTCAATAATTGCTGACCATTCAGCCTCACAAAAACATATTTTGCAAGTTAATGGAGGAAATCATCATGTAACTAAGACAGACTCAGAAAAACCTCTTCTTCATAACTTAATCTGGTATGATTTTGTTAAAGGTAGGTTGTATGCTTAGCCACATGAAGTTGTTTTGAGAGCACATCTGATACCCTGGGTGAAAGTTTCTTGGTATATCAGCTTATCTTGATTTCATAAAACATTCTAATATATACACCATGACAGAATCATGTATTTATTTATTTATTTATTTATTTATTTATTTGCATTTGTTTACCGGGATGGTCAAGCTGGTGCAGAAGTGCCCATTTTCAGTGGAGTCCCAGGGAGAAAAGCTCCACATATAAGATATTTCACATACAATACAGAATTTACATTAATAAAGACATTTAGTACATATTATTGGCAGCTTATACAACTGATGAAAAAACAGTGCATATTATTGGCAGCTTATACAACTGATGAAAAAACAGTACATAAGTAATCATTCTCAGATCAAAGATATTATACATGCAATGCAGAGTATATACATGAGAGCATTCCATATGAGTAGTTTTCAGCTAGCAAAATTTATATAGGGCACTTCATGCAGTGGATGCAAAGCAGATATAGGAATTAATTAGAGACTAGGTACTTAAACGTTTCACTCGTTTAGGAGGTGTAATATCTGAGCGATAGGCTACATGAGTTCTGTTGCAGGAATCAGCAAAGTTGGTGGATATTGTTGCAGATATAAGTGGTGGTATGATATTAAGGTAGGCTGCAAGAGTACCTGAATATATCACCTGGTTCAATGGTTGGTCTATAAGGGTTAGGAAGAGAAGGAAGTAGACAGGAGGTATCAATGGTAGGACAATGAGGGTTAGTAGAAGAGGGAAATGGACAGGAAGGAGAGGCGGAGTAAGTAAAACGACAGGTGGATGTGAAAGGAAGATGTCAGAGTAGTAGAGTGGGGGTGAGAATAGTTGTATCATGGATAAATAAACTCAGTAGTCTAAAGGTAAATGAAGCCATAATAACTTGGGGTCACAATTACAGACATAACCCTACACAAAATGTAAGACAATGAAAACAATTTGTCTCACTCTCCCCTGCTACTATTGGAGTCCCTCAAGACTCTGTCCTGGGCCATTTCTTTTCTTTCATTGTGTTGTCAGATGTAAATATTACCTCCAACATCTAGCATATGAACTATGCAAATGATTGCACAACTGGCAGCAATTTCCTTAATCCTTTTGTTACCTCCTTCCTTCAAACTTAGTATTTTATACAAAAATAAGAATGCCAACATATGGCAAATCCCCCAACTTTAGGCACTATTGATTGGCAAAAACAAATAGTTGAAAAAACGTAGAGTCCTTGTAAATTACAGCTTTAATTTGTACCCATATATATTCTACCATCTGAAAGCATGTGGAGTTGTCTATCTGATCCCCTATGTAGTAGGCAGTCATGCCAGTGAGGTAATTTTTCCCCGTTATACATCTATTAGACTAATTATAGAATACCATATCCTGATCTATAAACTGGTGCAATTGGAGAAGGTAAAATAATTCCTCGAAAAGAAAAGTGAAAGGCTTTAAGGTCTGTATTATTGCCAAAGACTATATAGCAACAGTCTCTTTTATGCTTCTTTTTGTCATGCTAAAGGTAATCTACTTATGACATACAGAACATTAGAGAAGCCCATTACTATGTGAAATGCTTTGTTCAGACTATACCCTTCTCTGGTGAAATTAGAAAAATAGGGCACTCGGTCTCAATTAATATTGACCACTGCATCAAGAAAAACCCCAGCATACAATTTCCAACACACACACGCACACACACACACACACACACACACACACACACACACACACACACACACACACACACACATCAAGACTCGCAATCCTCTAACTACTGTACTGTACTGTGACCACCAAGGCAGATACACACATACACACACACTCACATTGAATCATGATCACCTATCTAACACCAGTAATATCACCTTCCAGGTAGACACACATACATTCATTCCACATTATTATGCTCCTAATGACAGGCACATGTCCACACACATTCACACTGAATCCCCACCACTGCTTCAGTGGACTTACCTGTACCATGATCACTCCTACAGGAATGAATACATTACCACTGTCAAAAAAACTGTATTCACTTTTTTTTTCCAAAGTTGAATGTAATCATTTAGCCAAAGAAATGCCTCACAACATTTCAGTATTGTGGCAACCTTTCTAATTCATAAACTGGTCTCCTGCTATGCTCTTCTCCCTGTGGGGACTCAGCACAGTGAGACATTTCGCAGATAAAGCCACATGCTAATGCAGCAGTCCAGGGGAGTGGCTAATGTTGAAACCTTCTGAGATAACTCTGCTACGTTGCAGTAAACCTGTCTGAATCCTAGGCCTAGTCTGGTAATGAGGAACATTCTGGAGTTGACTAGCAAGCACAAGACTAATAAACAAAATTGTTGTGCTGCCATCCATACAATCATTAAAAATAGGTACAGACTAATAACAAAATCTTTTCTCAGCCATCAACAACACCATAACAATTTTACAGAAAAGTTATCTTATAGTTAAATCTAACAAATTTCACAGATTTTAACAATACTAATTCATATGTTGAAAAATGTTCACTGCTTTGTTAGTACCTAACACAATGGGCAGAAATCAGACCTGTGTGATCTACTTATTTTTCTGAAATGCCAAAGAAGAATAATTTAAATTATCATATAACATTGATTCTCCAATCTCTGTTTTCAGCATAATCATCTAAATATATTGCAAAATATATTTTTAGTTTTCAAAAAATATTTATAGTTTGTTTATAAATGTTCTAATAACATACAGTTTCATGTACAGCTTCTTAATTTGCTATATAATAAGCTGAGCATAAGACTAGTAAAACAATTATCTTCTTCCTGACTTTGTCACTTTTGCAGTTGCTAACTTTAATTTATCATTTATAAAACTATTTCATTTTATTACTTTACACTCTTGGGAAATAACACTGTAAGCAGTTGTATCCTCCTTTGGTCTTTGATGAAGATTAGGTCATTTTCAAACCTGAAATGATTTTCCGCAGCCAATTTATTGACCTGGCATTACCTATTCAGTTCAATTTCCATTTATACGTGTATCACTAAACTGCATTCACTTAAAAAAGATTTCATATAAATTTCTGAAAACAGCTTCGTAATTTAAGGCTATTTTCAACTACCAAGAGGCTTGGATTTATTTTACACTAAACTAAGTTAGCATGTCTGCAAAGCTTAATTTAATAAAATATGTTTTCATGGTATATTTGTGTTTATTCTTCAATATTCCATTGCAAAGGCATTTTGTTCAATTCCATTTTTACTCACAGCACTCCCATCTTAAGGGACAGCTGAAAGTGTTTAAAGTACATTTTAAAACTGAGGGGATATTCATAGTTATTACGTAGACAAATTATGGCTATTTGCCCTTTCTTCAAGTGAGTGCAGATAAGCCATGATTCACAGAGGCCACTTATACTCATGCATCCTGGCTGAGAATAAGCTTACATAAATTAAATCATACTTAGGTTTAAATGAGATATGATCATACTGCTCATCCTCTTAGTGCAAGAAATCTGGACAAAGCCTGAGAAAAAGGGGGACAAAGGCCCAAAAATAGGAACATATTTTAAATATATTAAATATTGTATGTCATTATTTAATGACTTCAGCCTCAGATCATCCCAATTATTTGCCAGAAAACCACACATTTTATGATAAACAGACCAAAAATATGAGCCAAAAATCAGGACATTCTTCAAAAATCTGGACAGTTGAGAGGCATGGATATGATGTAACTCAGCATATGCTAATGAAGTATTATATCACCTGTTTGTGATTCATTGTAGAATTTTCATACTTTTCTGCACTGTCTGCAGATAATTTATATAAATCGGAGTCTAGACAATCCTAGCTACATGAAAATGCTGTCACTTGTGTTGACCTTGCTATTTCCAGGTGTGAGTTGCTTATCATGGCTGTGCTAAAACTGCTTGCACCCAGCAGCGCTCACAGGCCAAGAAAGGGGAAAAGGCAAAGGGGCATTATAGACAGAGGAAAATTTATTATAATGTTAATAAGCATGAGATAGTTGAAAGGTTCAGAGTGGTCATAGGCATTATAAGGGTCTTAGTGGGTATGGATAACCCCTATAGAGATGCCGGAGGAATGGATGGACTTTCTATCCCTGTGAACAATAAGGTATATATAGCCCTTCCTATAGTAGCCACAGGAACCTTCCAGAGACAGATTGAGGACAAACTGTGGATCTCACAGACTTCTGCCTCAATGATACTGCAGCAGTTCCCGAATGTACTCTTGGCATTTGTGGATTGGTACATCTATTTCATGGTGCCATCTCGAGATAGAGCCAGGACATTAGGCGCCTTTTATGGGGTGATGTTTCCCTGAGATACTCAGTATGACAGATTGCACCCATGTTGTAATTAGGTCCCCTTCTGGTCCACATGGGAAGTGGTACTGCAGTAGGAAGGGCTACCATTCCATCAATTGCCAGGTAGTATGTGATGCATGGAGGTGTATCACCAGTGTCTCTGCCCAGCATCCTGGTAGTGCATAATTCCCATATCTGGCACACTAGCTCACTCTACCACCTCTTCCAGTATAAAAGTATAATGAATACATGCAGTGATATTTGTGGGATATACTGTGTGGTGCATGGTCTGCTGTCACTGTTCATCTGACATTTTCTGTCATCTTAAAATCTTTTTTTTTATTTCATTCAGTTACATTGTTCATATCATTGTTTGTAAAATTCATGCCAGAGTACTCACTGACTCTTTTTCAGTGATGTCATAAGGCAACTTATAATTAATAATCACCTTCTTTAACTTTTTGCAAACTAACTTTTTTAGAAGTGATGTATATAAGTATACATGTAGTGAATGACCTTATTGGGTATAATTAGTAAAAGCAGTTATTTCAATATTTAATGACTTCATGTGTTGCATTTGAATGAAAACATATCAGTTTTTTCCTATTTTTCAATTTATTATCAGATCAAAGTATGTTGTTTACTGAGGTACTGCACATCGAATTATTTTTAATTTGTCATACACGGTAATTTATGGCTTCATAGACAAATACCATTTGTGCAGTGGTGTGGGTGATGGTGCAGCAGTGTTTGTTTAAGTGGCAGGATAGTCATTTAAGTCTAATTTTCTCATTAGTGTGTTTCCATGGAAAGTCGTGTACTAATATTTATCAGGTGTAGATAACTGCCAGCTGTTGGAATGTTAGTGGATACAGCAGTGGTGTTAATGAGTGCACTCAGATATCTTTCCACAGTTTCCTGTGGTTCTAAGCAGTATTATTACAAAGATGTACCCCAGGGTTGATGAAGCTTGCGCCAGGCGCAGGCATAGCGTTGGCAATCTAACACCAAATATGTCCGCCGAGCGATTCAGGTAAGAGCTGTTTCCACGTGCACTACCTGCATACGCCATAGCCACACAGCTCCCGGTGCATGTATGCTAATTACCCCATGCACAGCAGCGTAGCATGCAAATGAAGGTATATAGTGATTCAGAAAGTGGTGCAGGTATAGTGTAAGTATGCAGAAATGTAAACCAAACAAAATGGTTACATTTTTTTCAAACATAAAATCGGAGCCATGACAGCGGACCAAACTCACGTATTATACTGTTAATATATGCCAATGGCTAAATATATGGCCATTGGCATAAAAAAACATGCACAACATATAAAAAAAAACATTTAATGTCATGCCCACACTAACACGAAGTAAAATCGCAGTGCATCGGTGCGCAAACAGGATCACAATGAAAATATATTTATATGTAATAAAACTGCAATGTAACACATTTCATGAATTCCCCATAATAGTCAATGGCACGCATGCTACACCACAGCATGGCACAGGGGTTGCTAAGGGGCTGTGACAGTGTTCTGCATGGTAACTAGGAATTAGTAGTCAATGCCATGCAAATGAGACAAGTAATACTGAATCACAAAATTCCCGCCGGCGTAAGGGTGTACCTCACAGCGTAGCAGTACAACACCAAGGTGTGGCCTGGAGATAAAGATGACATCAAGACAGTGGTGCACCGCCTTAGCTGTAAACACATTGGAGCATTGCTAATCCAGTTTGCCTGTTGGTAAGCAAAGCCGCAGGATAGGGGTGTGTGTAAGTAGCCATAGCTTTGCTTAGGTGAGAGCACACAAGGTAACCAAATGTGCATGTGAACATGGATGAAAATGCACTTGAAACCCGGTAAATGGCTGTGCGCGGTATGCAGCAGAGTTGAAACAGGAAGGATATGGGAAGAAAATAAGGAAATGCTGCAGTATGGTAATTGGAGTATAAATGAATAATTAACACCTAGGAATCCACAGTGGGCCATTGACAACAGCTAACAAGGCTGCTAGCAGTTACCTGCAGAACAGGAAAGGGGAGGTGCCGTACTGTAAAGAAAAGAGAACTGTCACAGCAGAACAAAGCAAACTTGCAGTAGATCAACTACATAACACATTTCGCTACACAATCCTGGGTTGGGAAAGTACAAAACAAGAAAGCCGGCAGTTGGATGCATGCCTGACAATGGGAGGGGAATCGAGTTGAAAAGTGAAGTAAAGGGCAATAGATGACTCATGGCAGCCAAGCGTAATTCAACACCAAAGGCACCACAATCGCAGTACCTGCTGTAAAAGCCATAATTAAAATACCCTGCAGCTGGAGTTGCAAATACACACCCAATTACACCAGCAGCATCCATAGCACAATAGTATAAAGTGTGAAAGCACCTCACACACACACTTGTGTATTCCCAGACACTCTGCACCATTGGTGTATACAGACAGGGAACTTTTAATTTGTACATGTTAGGGGCTGCCATAGCTTTGATTCACCAGCATGTGTTGGAGACTGAAGGTGGTGTGGAGGAGGATCCTGACAATCATCTCAGGCACCGGAGGAGGAGAAGAGTGTTCAGACCCAGGGTAATCTGCCAGGGGCTACATGATCTGTAGATAGCAGAGCATTACAGGGTGGACAAGGTACACCATACAGCAACTTGTTGAGCTGTGCTGGCCACGCCTCAGAGCCAGAAATAACAGAGGGGAACCCATCCCAGTGGACACAAAGGTATGTGTAAGCTTGAGAATACTAGCCACAGGTACCTTTCAAAGGCCAACTGGGGATACAATGAGGATCTCACAGGCATCAGCATCCAGGGTACTCCACCAGTTCCTGGATGCCATGTTACCGCATGCCAATGAGGACATATACTTCCCCCAAATGCAGGAGGAGTTGGCCAGCAATATGCATCTCTTCCACCATGTGGCAGACTACCCAGTGGTACTGGGTGCAATAGACTGCACGCACATACACATCAAGTCACCACCCGGTGAGCAGGGTAGGCACTATATAAACCACAAGGGTTACCCCTCCATCAACTGCCAGGTCATGTGCAATGCCCAGGGCATTATCATGGATGTGTGTGCTGGCAGCCCTGGAAGCTATCACGACTCCCACATCTGGCATGCCTCACAGCTGTATCAGGTATTTGCCAGGGGGGACATCCCCATATGGCCACCTGGTGGGGGATGCTGGTTATGCACTGGAACCGTGGATGATGACTCCCATCAGAAATGCACACACACCCATGCAAGAACACCATAATGAGGCACACGCACAAACCAGAATCATCATAGAGCGTGTGTTTTGGATGCTGAAATCATGGTTCCATTGCTTGGACATATTTGGTGGAGCCTTGCAGTACTCTCCAGGCATGTATGCCCACATCTTCATCATATGTGCCATGCTACACAATATGATCCTGTGGAAACAGCTGCAACAGGGACAGAATGGTGAGGGCCCTCACAGCCCACCACCATTGCCAAGGGCCCCACAGGCACAGAGGGACTCAGACCACAAACACCCTTTGCCAGCCCCAGTAGGCAAATGGAGGCATGCCCAGTATGCCCATGCCTTGGCAAAGAGGGAATGTATAGCACACACACTGACAGTGTAGGCACCTACGGACTGACACCCTTCTCCACCTGCACAAACAGTAAACATGTATGGCACACACACAAGACCACCTGTAAATTGTCATGTATAGGTGGTCTACTATGTGCATCCTACATAGGCAGCCCTCAACTATTGTACACACAACTGCCATTGGCACAAGGTACATTAATACCTGAACAGTAAATTAAGCTATCAGCATGTGTCAATATTGTATGTATAGGTTCATAGGTACATAGGTAGGTACTTGCCTAACTGCCTGAGGCCATTCATGAGCCTAGCCAAAATGTGTCTGCTGTCCCCACCCCATTGATTAACTAACTGTCCCTCTGTGGAGCAGAGCAAATTGAGGGATCCCTGGTGTGTATCCACTGTTCCCCACCCACTCTGCAAGGATTCCCTGGAGTGTTAGTGAGGGGCTCCGTATAATGTAATCAGGAATGTAGTTCCAAAGCATGGGGAGTACCCATGACAGGAATCTGTCACTCCAGCATCTTCCAGTTATGGTTGTGGCAAGGTGTAGCTCATTACAGTGTGTGGCTCACTGTGACATGGATTTCCATAGGTGGAGCATATCCATTAAGCCTGACTTGGACATGGCTTTGTTGGCCAGCAAATATCATCTCTGAGTAAACGAGATGCCACTGAGTAATGCAAGAGTTTATGCAGTCTGGCAGCATAGGACACATGTCTGAGGGCATTATTCCTCTTGGCAAGGTACATTCATGGCCCTTCCAGCTGTTGGATGTGTCTTCTGATGTACATCCAAAATGGGTTATCATACTCGATGATAGGATGGATGAGTGATGAGTAAAGGGCCACAATAACCTCAGTCTGTTTAGATGCGAACCCTTAAGTAATCAGATGGCCTACATAGACAGATGCCCTAACTACTTTGCAGATATGATTGTCAAAGGAGAGATCACCATCTAATGTAGTCCCCATATACCCATTACATCTTCTGAATTATAGTGTCTGCCACTCATGTGTTAATATGTGTGTGTGTGTGTAGTTTCCCAAAATGGAATGACCATGCAGTATGTGGCCTTTAGCTGGAGGCAATGACTCTGACATCCTGTGTTGGTCTATGTGAGGTCTCTTGAAGGACGTCTGTGACAGCTGGACTGTCAGTTATGGCTCCCAGTTTGCAGTAATCGCCAAAAACGGTCTGCTGTAGTCCACCTGTGTTAGCCTGTACCTCTGAGAAGTATATGGAAAACAGTAGGAGTCCCAGGACTGAGTCCTGTGGGACACCAGTTGTGACTGGTCAAGAGTTGGACCTGGAGGCTGCTAGGCTTACCATGTGGGTTTTGTGTGTAAGCCTGTTGACAAATCAAGCTGTGATGTATGGGTGTATGTACTGGCTGGTGACTGTAGAAATAATACCTGAGTGGGGAATGGTGTCAAAACCCTTGGCGAGATCCAGGTAGTATGTGTGAACTACCACACCCCACACAAAGTCTAGGTGACTGTAAGATGTCAAACAGGTTCAGTAGGCATGATCTGCACTCAACCAAGCTGACTTGGGTTGGGTCAAGTGTCTGGAGGTTACCATTGTCTATGTTAATGAGTGCCATGAGGATAGCCATGCAGATCAGGCTACTCAGACTTATGGGGTGGTAGTTGCCATGGTCAGTTGTGTCACCACCTTGGTGGAGTGGAATAGCTGTTGCCATGTGCCATTGAATGGCCATGTAGCCTGTGTAGAGGCTGATGCTGAATTGCTATATTAGGCGGGGGGGGTCACTTTGTCTTGTAGTGTCTGCAGGCTGCAGTCTGGGACACCATCTGCCTCCATTGACACTCTGTCATGCCGTTTGAAAGGGCCATTACCACCTGAATGTCTCAGATGTCTGGGATACTGTACATTTTGGGTATTGTTGTGGGCCCTGTAGGGGTTGAAGCTTTCACCAAATGTATCATCAAGTGTGTTGGTGATATCAGTAGGGTCAGTATATTCAGTGCAATAATGCACCAGCACAGTGCAAATCTGTGTGTCACTGCTTAGATCCTTCACATAGCCAAAGAAGCCTTTGTGGTCATCTTCTGAATCCATGCCTAGTTACCTGTGGATGTCAGCCATGGATGATTACATGAGTAACATAAGTGTCTTGCTAGTACTGGTCATGGATGTCTGCATGTCTTGGGATTTGCTGTTGTTCTGGACTACTGTCCTACTTCAGTTGTATAGCCTGTATATTGCAGGGGTTCAGCAGACTGGTGTCCTTGTGTAGGAGTAGCGAGTCCTGGTTTACCATTGATTGCATGACCCATACATCTTTGTAGGTGCTTATAGAGTGTATATGTAACTCTGTCTGTATCTTGAGCAGTGTCATCCCTGAGCATGGGGGCTGTGAACCCTCCCACCTCTGTCATTAGTACTGTGAATTTAGCAGTAGGAAATGTATTCACTGTGTGTTCCTTGGGTGGGGGAGATGGTTGGGAGTGGGAATCATCAGTGAATAGTTCATGGTCAGATCTAAACAGTGACCGGTTTACCTCTGCTGTAGTGCACCTGTTACACATGTCAGTGATTACCACTTCTAGTATGTTTTCACCTCTCATTAGTCCATCTACCAACTGATACAGGCCATATGAGGTGATAAATACCAGGAAGTGCTGGGCCTGGAAGTGAATACTTGAGTAGGTTATCCAGTTAAGTGTAGGATAGCCGAAACTTGACCAATAACAAGGTGTCTGGTAGGACTGTCATGTTTACCACTGTCTATATGATAGTTGTAGTGGTGCTCCTGGGTTATGGAGGGTTATCTGTAGCAGCTCACAGTTTGCATTGCAGTCGTGGCTGTTGTTAGCTGCATATGGATGATCACAGAGGTATCATGCTGCCCCACTAACTTGGAGGTGTAGGTATCCCCAATGAATATGGATACACCCCCTCCATGTCTGTGCCAGTCCATGTTCAGTGGCTGAAATGTGTGTTATGGGTTGTAGTCTGGTGGTGCCTGTGTGCTCACAGAAGCCTTATACAGGTCCCAGTCACAGAACAAATGTAGATGTCCATACTGAGGGGTGCTGTGAGTGTGTGCATGTTGTGAGTACTACCCCCTGGTGTTGAGTAGCCTAACCCTCATTGATTCCGCTATTGTACAGTTCATGGAGATGAGATTCACCTCTGAGACCTGCCTAAAACTGGCACCATGGGGGCGCCAATAGCCTTGCCCAGCATTCCAAAGCCTTAGGCTGACACATGCAAGTTGGTATGGCATTGTTGCAGGCATGTTTCCCATCTGTGCTTGTGCCCTATCTTTTCTGTAGGTAACCTACTGGTAAGCAATACAAAGCCTGAAACCTATACAAGTCCACTAGCTTCCAAGATAGGCTTTTGGAGTGATTATGTATCAGTAGTCTGTATGCTCTTGCTGTACTTAACTGTTGTCTGACTACATGGTGATTTTACACTGTATATTGTGATCAGAAAACTCTGTATAATCACATATTATGTTGGAGATGGCCTGCACTGTAGAGGTTCACAGATAGGTAGTAGGTTATCTGCCCAAGGGCATTTAGAAGCATAGCTACAGTGTAGTGGCTTTATATGCACCATTGATGAAGTAACTGAGCCTCTGTCAAGCATAGCCAATGAAGTGATTCCAGGCAGAGTTGCTGGAAGCTGTTGAAGACTGGGGTACTGTAGGTTGATAGGGGCACATAATGATCTCAAAAGGGCATGTTAACATGACAACCCAACAGCATTCAATTTCCCCAACAGGTCTTGCAGCTATAAAACCGGAGTGGCTTCCCCACACCCTGGCTGTATGTTTCTGGGACACATGTTCCCAGGGGTGTATATACTGTTGCCCAGTCACACATCAAGGTTTTCCCTGAAGTGTGTCAGTGAGGGGCTATGCCAAATGTGGTTAGGATGTTAATGTATAGTCTCTCAATTCATGTGTTATGTCGGTATTTTGAGAAGCTCACTGGGTGTGGGTGGCTCCGCCTGTTGTGTATCCAAGCTTACACATAGGATTCATGGACATAGGAAATAGGCAGAAGGAACGTTAATGTCAATAGTGTAATGGCTACAGCATTTGCATAATATCTGTGCAGTCGTGGTTCAAATCCCAATAAAGTCAGAGATGTTTTACATGTTGCATAGTATACCTTAACCACAGCTTGCATATATAGGTAGTATTCCACAGAATAATAAACATTTGGAATACACATAAACCCATGTGTGCTGGAGAGTACAGTTAACAGACAATGTAATGTTATGTAAGCACATAGTGAGATGTTATGTCACTGAAATGTATATATCCTGAGTAGTTAGCAGAAGGGCCATATTTGCGTGCACAGGTTGTAGGATGTAAAGTTTGTTTAACTGTGTACAACCACTGGTATAATGTTGCACAAACACCTTTAAACCTGCTTACAACTGCTTAAATTAGCCTTATTCTGTAGGAAAACATGTCTAATACATCGCAGGTGTTTAACCCTGGACCATGCACACCATAATCATCGGACCTACCACTAAGCCATCTAATCTCTATACATGGTAAGTGGTCGTTAGACTACACCTTATACTACAGGCATTTCACAGTACAGACCACAAATGGGACAGTCACTTTGTGAACATATGTACAGTACATTGTAATGTACTGTAATGTGTGAATCAACATATACAAGTCTACATATGTATAAGTGTTACAAACTAATACTAAATAAATATATATATCTATCTATATATATATATATATATATATATATATATATATATATATATATATATATTTATATATATATATATATATATATATATATATATATATATATATATAAACATCTATGAACACACTTTGTGACACAGAAGCATTCCAAATGGATAGAAGTGTACGCAAAACACATGCAGCTCTGGTATTATAACTATTAATATTAACCTAATTCCCATTAAAAGCAATGGTTGCTGTATATGTGGAGATTGGTGTGGGGGAGGACTGCTGGCTAATGGAATATGCATCAAGGAGGGCCTGTGTCGGATGTTCATTACATGAACTAGAGGGGTACACATGGAGTATGAGCACAATGTAAAAATGACACAAAACAAGAACCATTCTCATCCATAATACACCCTGCCTGGTCGCATTGCAACACTGACTTCAAAAAACATATGGACATTAACAGGTATCATACATATGTACACCAACTGACTTACACATTTGCTTGCAGTAGTGAGGAACGGCTGTAGTACACTGTATATACTAAATACCATAAAAGTTGTACATATCTCAGATGCCTCAGTGGTAAAGCCAGTGACTGTGGTGTTCATGGTCCCGTTTTCAAGACCTGCAAGTGCTGTTACGTCATTTTGAGGTCCCAAATAAGGGATGCTGGGTGCAGGTTATTAAAGCACTTTTAAGCAGACATTAGTGGGTTATTGCACCAGTAAGTGCCGGTAAGCTGCACTTAAACATGACTACAGGTTTAACCTTTGCTGAACATCATGCAGATCACGGGCAAAGCCGATCACAACCGCTAAAATGTGCGTTAATCACCCTTGCACTACTAGTGCCTACTCTGAGAGGTAAAATGACCACTGCCAGGATTAGAACATGCAACCATGTACACAATATTCACAATAACCTACCACTAAGCTACCTGAGATGTACCAACGGCAGTTGTGTATTCTGACAGGTTAAAACACAAAAGGGAGGATTGTGTGAAAATAGGACAAACTGCCATGTACCCAATGAATGGTGTATTCTATGTATATATATCTATATATATATATATATGGCTAATGGAGTAGCTGCACAGCTGAAGTGCATGTAATTAACTACTTTGGAACACCAATTGGTGGTCAGGATAGCACATGTTACTGATATTTAACTATAAACGGATGGCTTGTCACACATTCAAACCATCTGTATATACCAGCAGAACGTTACAAAGAAGATTGAAACACAAACTGAAAAAGATTGAAATAACTGTCAACGACACCTTGGGTTACTAATAAGGTATGTAGAGCACTCAGTATGTCTGTGTATGTAGTACCTGTTCTGTAATAATTAAAGTGTATGCAATGCATATAGTGGAAACAGTTATCTTGTAGTGATGTATTTTGAGCATAGTAATGCTACTAGTATTTATGTGTCTACTGCTGTAGGTCACAAGGCAAACACCTCATACACAACAAGGGATGTTATATAAGGGCTTTGAACCCAACAATTCCTCTCCAGCCACTGTCAGTGGCAGAGTTGGGCCAACAAGTACATGCTATAACAGGGGATAGTATGTGTTGATATATTGTAACAGTAGGCATATGTATGGTTTTATTGCTGAGAATAGCATGTCAAAGGTGGGCCTACTGTGCAATTATGATTTGCATTATGGGATATTGTGCCAATAACTGTGTAATGTACAGTATTGTAGGCAGATGTGTATTACATTTTACATAGCATTACTGTTATGTTAGGCAAACATTAGTTATGTCTATTGGCATTTACAATACACAATAGCAGGATACACATGACTTGTAGTCACCCAACAGTTTATCAGCATGATAGCAAAGTAAAATGGAAGAGCTAGTTAACTATCCATGCACTTAAGACATGTAATAGGTTCATAGGTAGGTACTAGGCTGTCTGCCCAAGGGCATTTATAAGCCTAGCTAGAGTGAGTTGGCTTACGCCACCCCCTTAGGTTAGTTCCCTGTGCCTCTGAACAGCAGAGCCATTAGTTCCCTGTGCCTCTGTCCAACAGAGTCACTGCAGTGATCCCCAGGGTACATGTTTTTCTCCCATCCACCCATCAAGGTTTCTCTTGAAGAGTGCTAGTGAGGGACCCTGCCTGATATACATTGGAATCATGTTCCAAAGCATGGGGAGTCTCCTGGTCAGGAATCTATCCCTCCAGCATGTCCTAGTTATCATTGTGGTTATGTTTATATCCCTAGAGCATGTGGCTCTCAGGGGCTTTTGTTTAGGTGGTGCATATCCATCAATACTGGGTTGGACATGGGCCTTGTATGTCAAGCAGAGATCACCTCTGAGTATGTGGTATACAACCGAGTACAGCTGGAGTTTATTTAGTTGGGCTGCATAGGTCATATGTTTGAGGTAAGTAATCCTCTTGGTGTGGTACTTTTGTGGTCTTTCAAGCTGTTGAAGTTGTCTGTATATCCAGAATGGGGTGCTGTATTCTTTAATGGGCCTAATAAGTCATGAGTAGAGAGGCACAATGCCCTCCTTTGTTCTGGATGCAAACCCATTTGAGATTAGGGGGGCCATGTAGAAGGATATTCTAACCACCTTGGCAATATTGTTATCAAAGGAGAGATTGCTATCTACGTGGGTTCTCAGATCCCTTATTAGTTTTTCTGTATGTAGGGGACTACCACCTATGTGGCAGTCCGTCGATAATTAGTTTTATCCAAAGGGGATGACTATGCATTTTTTTGGCATTCAGCTTGAGGCCATGATATTGACACCAGGTATCCATCTCAGTGAGATGCTTCTGGAGGGTGTCTGTATCAGCTGGGGAACCAATTATGGCCCCTAGTTTGCAGTCGCCTGCAAATCTTTTCAGCCAAAGTCCTCCTGTGCATGCCTGTACCTCAGAGAAATATATACCGAACTTGAGGGGTCCTAGGACTGAGCCCTGGGGGAAGCCTGTTGTAATTGGTTTACAGTCAGACCTAGGGTATGCAACTCTAACTGTGTGGGTTATGTCCATGAGCCACTTTGCAAACCATCTCGTGACATAGGGGTTAACTTTCAGGTGGATGGGTATGCCGACAATACCAGAATGGGGAATGGTGTTGAAAGCCTTTGAGAAGTCAAGGTATGCTGTGTGGACCTTCTTACCCTCATCTAATGCCTTGGTAACTGTCTCAATGAAGTCCACCAGGTTTAGGAGGCATGGTCTGCCCTTTACAAAGCCAAACTGGGTTGGGTCAAAGGCTTGAAGGTACCCAATGTCTCTGTGAATGAGATCCATGATGATGTACTCCATAGCCTTACAGACCAGGCTAGTCAGGCTTATAGGGCAATAGTTCCCATGGTCCATTGTGGCATCACATTTGTGGAGTGGGATAACTGTTGCTGTGTGCCATTCAGGGGGCACAAAGCCTGATATGAGGCTATTATTGAACATGGTGCTTAAGTGGGAAGCCAGTTCATTCTGAAGTCCATGTAAAACGCAGCCTGGGATGTTGTCCGGTCCCATGGATGCTGTGTTTTTGGCTTTAGAGAGTGCAGCTTTTACCTACGTAGTTGTGATTACAGGGACTCTGCATTCTTCCTGTATAGATATGGGCCTTTTAGGGGGTGAGAGGGGGTAAAGTTAGCACTGAACCTATCTACCAGGATGTTGGCAATATCAGTTGGCTCTGTAATTTTCATGCCTTTGTGCTGTAACTCAGAGCAGATCTAGGTGTTGCCATTGAGATACTTGGCATAGCTATAGAATACTTTGTGGTTGTCCTTGGAATTAGTGGCAATTTTGTTTTCATAGCTAGATTTGGAGGATCTTATAAGGGATCTCAGCTTCTTACTGAGGCTGACCAGGAAGCTCCTCCACTCATGGGATAGTACTCTCTTTTGCAACCATTTCTTCCTTCTGTTGTACAGTTTGTTTATGGCAGGGGACCACCAGATTGGTTTCCTTTTTTTTGGAGGATAGCATCTTGGTTCTGTTTGGGATAGCATGATCCATGCACTCGTGTAAGTGCTTATACAGTGCATTTGTGTAGGATTCAGCAGTTGTAACTGTATTGTCCATCTGCATCGGTGTCATGAAATTCACCACTTCTGTCTTAAGGAGCATGACGTTGGCTTTGGAGAAATATTTTACCATGGTTTCCTTAATGGGGGGTGGGGGTGGGATGTGGATATCAAGAGTGATTAGCTTATGGTTGGATTGGACCAATGAGGAGCTGACTTCAGGTGTGGAACACCGGTCACTCATGTTGGTAATGACTAGGTCTAGGATATTGTTGCCCCTGGTGGGGGGTGTGGATAAGTTGATCCAGGGCATTGGAGTTTATGAATTCCAGAAAGTGGTGAGCTAATGAGTTGGTACACGAGTAGTTTTCCCAGTTAATGGGGGGGTAGTTGAAGTTGCCCATTATTAGGGTGTTTGGTTGAACCCTAATATTTTCCAGTACATCTAAAAAAGAGGAGTGGGATTCCTGGGGCATGGTGGGGGATCTGTAGCAAGCTACAATTTGGATTGCAGGTTTGCCCAGAGTTAGTTGCACTTGGATAACCTCGGATGCATTGTGCTAAGCAACTAGCCTGGAGGTGTGGATATCCTTAATGGATATGGACACACCTCCGCCTTTGGTGTTTCGGTCCAGGTTACATGGCCGAAAAGTGTGGTATGAGTTCTAGCCTGGTAGTGCAGGGGTGCTCTCTGGAGCCTTGAACCAGGTCTCAGTCACTGCACAGATACTGATGTTCTCCATTTTAAGGAGTGCCTCGAGTGAGTGCATTTTGAGATTTAGACTTCTAGCATTACCCTCAGTTATTGCTTGCCTGTTCCTGTTATGGTGGTGAATTTGTTATGTGAACCTTGCCTAAAAAAGGCACTATAGGGGCAGCAAGAGCCTTAGCCAGTATCTGGAATCCCAGGGGTGACAGGTGCAGGCCATCTATGGCAAAACATAGTGGTCTGTTGACCATGTCATCCCAAGCAGACAAATACTGGATCCCCTTAGAATGACACCAGAAGCTTAGCCAATTGTTGAAGTCAATCATTTTGTCCTTGTACTGCGGTATAATTCTGGGTGATGGCAGAATGCTACACAGGGCTAGGGTCATACCTGCCTGGGCTACAAGATCAGAGAGCTCTTCCATGTCTCTTTTCATGTAGTCCAGGGAGGTACGTCTCAGGTCATTCACACCAACATGGACAATGACAGAGTCATATTTGTACTTGTTGTGGAGTGACCTGAGTGTGTGGGTTATGTGGCAGATCCTGGCACCCGACAGGCAGCTGACAGTAACCTTCTTGTTTAGCTTGGTGAGTGGGACATCAGTGTGCCTGACTATAGAGTCACCTATGACTAGTGTGTTGGGTACGTTGTTTTGCCTTATTGGCTGTGGTTGAGTGGCACACTGAGTCTGTGGGCTATGTGTCATTTGGGTTCTCCTGGGAGATGGAGGCTGCTTGCGTTTCTGCTTTGGAGGTCTCTGTTGCTTAGAGAGATTATTACTGAGAGTCTCCGCAAATGTTTTTGTGCTACTATGTGTGGATTTGGGTGGTGTAGATTTAGTGAGACTATGTGAAGAGTGTGGTGTGGTGCAAATGTTTACCTTCTCCACATGACTGTCAAGTTCAGTCTTGGTTGGAGAGAGCTTTACCTCCAGATCGGCTAGATAAGTGCATCTCTCACAGGTTGTAGTGTTGGGTGGTAGGAGGAGTGGGTTGTCTGTGTACATGAGGCAATTTCTACATTGCCTCAAGATGCCCAGATTCATCAGATAGACAGGAGAGAACACTGGGAGCTGACCCTTGGACATGCCTGAATTAAAAACTAATTACCTCTAGATAAGTGAGGAAAGTGAGTACAAGAGCTGTTTTTCTTTCTCTAAGCATGTGAGAAAAGTAAGTACAAAAATGGTTTACCTCTAGGTAATGAGGAAGATTGAGTGTTATAGTAATTAGTAGCTTATTTAGTGCTTACAAATTCTGAACAAGAGCTGAGCATGAATAGGCAATCCAGATAGGGTCTTGGATAACATAAACTCACTGCCCCCCCAACAGGTAAACAATCATATATCCATGTACAAGACAGAGCCCCTGTAACCACAACTATGCAGGTACAAGCTGCACGCAGGCTGCATGGGACCTGTCCACATCCCAGGTTGTATCATACACATATGGCAAAACAATTTGCTCTCCACATGCACATCATGTAAAACATAGCTTCATGTCAGGCTGTGTACACACTAAATGGTGCACAACAACAGTTATCACAACCCACAAAGGGGAGACACCACTGATAATGGGAAGTACTGCACAACTACCCTGCTGAGTCTGGTCTGAAAGGCCATGAACCTTGATCAACTTATTTGATATCAGCAGTACAGATGTAGATGACAGTAAGGTTGATTTCACACAGCATATCATAACCTCTCCAGGTCATAGGACATCATCACCCATACTGTGTTCCATCTACACTCAGTATACTAGATGTACATTCCTATGTCACAGGAGTGTTTTGTAACTGGACTGCTGGCAGAACCAACACTACAAAAGGTGTCTGAATAATACATGCACATCACACCAGTGCCAGCTACAGTAAGACAGGGTTAATTCATTGTACACCGCCTCATTGTAGTCTATACCACACAGACTAACAGAAGACATCTGCCTATTGAAATATGCGAATGACTATGACCTAGGAGCAATAGCTGACTCAATGAGTGTTGCGGACAACATACAGAAAGGGCTTTGTGGGTGAAGTGTGTGACAAATGGCCACAATCTGACAGCTACATATTGCATTGTCACCCCTATGTTAATAACCCTGTACCCATGAACTACCACCTAGGCAGTGGTCAACATAATGGACACTGTGTGTAAGGGATGCAGCTGGGCAGTTGTCTTTCCTGTGATATTTACATCACCACACCTGTCAGGTAGTCATAAGTGGCAACCCTAATCATGACAGGGTGCCATCCATGAATATAGAGATCATTGTTCAGCCATACTCAACACTCAAGTGACCCATATCAGATCACATATTTCCTCTAAGGGGTATTGGCCATGTTCAGATGGCCAACACCAACCTTCCCAATCCCCATCTCCACTATGTAGCATGATGCCTACCTTGAATAAAGCCATGTCCAACCCAGTGATGTTGGACATGCTACACGTACACATCCTGATCTCAAACATATACTTCATGGACATCCACCTTCCTAGTACAAGGATCACCACATGCTGGACAGATCCTTGTCCCATACACTTTACATACTCCTGCCATACCATGCATCCCTATCCAGCAAAGCTGCACATTGCCCCTCTTTCAGACATGGTGTGATGACTGCATGGTAAATATATCATTAACCCTGTGGATCAGTTATGTGGCACTGCTTGACCGGGCCCCAGAAACCCACCTGTTAGCTACAACTAGGTAACCTTTCATCCTATGCTCATACATGGCCCAGGGCATATAGTCTACTAGTTGACTTTGACCGTACATGCTATGGTGATATCCATCCCTGCAAATACAATCAGGCTAGCCAGTGTCCCATGTGCATCACATGTGCAACACAAGTGATACATGGCAAGATGTTGAACTGCTATACAGTGCCGTGTAGATGTATATGGCAAAACACATACATGTAAAACCTTCCATGAGAAAGTCTGCAGGGTCACATGTCATGTCCGTTAAGGCAGTGTAAGTCTTTATATGTGACATATACACAGCATCAAGGTCAACTTCATTAACGTGGACACATCCAGGCATGTGCTGATAGGTAAGAACACCAGTACAGGCAAACAGACATGCCCATATCAAGACAGCATCTGCATGGAGTATGAGTAATGTAATCAGGTGACACACACACATATATGGTGATAATATCCAATCACCATTGAGTGTCAAATGTGTGTGACACAAACATTTCAGTGGTGTCAGTGTCATGTAGATTTGCAAAGACAACTATTTAATCATAATAAATGTGATACACATGTATGTTCAGCTGTAGCTCTGTATGTCTCTGTGAGTTACTGTGACCTGTCCCCATCATTATGTCTTCCAGGTATGCCACGTGCAAGGCTACCACCTTATACCCACTTTGAGGATGAGGCCCTCATCCCACACTTACTTGATAATCAACATGTACTGTTTAGCCATGTGCCACAGGATGCACAGCAGCGGGATGCCCTGTGGCAGGAACTTCGCAAGAGGGTTAATGATGTGGGTGGCCACAACCGCACATACCAGCAGGTGCGCAGACACTGTACATACATAATTAGATGGGCAAAATAGCATGTGAATGCAATCGTCAGGGAACAAGGTGCAACAGGTGGTGGGCCACTAACCCAGCCCCCACTCACACGTACCGAGGAGCTACTGGCCAACCTGGGGACACCTGCAGAACAACATCCAGAAGCTTTAGTTGATATCATGTAGGTGGGTGTCTCTCAACCACCGAGCCTGGAGTTGCCTGGTAAGTCACTACTGCACATATAACAACTATATTCCATATAGTTACATGCGTCACTGTACAATATGTAATGTAACATCATATGCAAGGCATGTATACACACATTCCGCATACTATAGTATGCTACTCTGTGTATGCACACACGTGCATACTCCATAGTATAGTCTATTGTACTGGCATATGTGTTAACATGCATATTGCACCCTGTAGCTATCATACAGGCATGGATAATGATCATACTGCTGTGTCACTCCTATTTAGGTACCTCTGGCATTCCACTGTGACAGCAGCCCATTGCAGGTGAGACTGTTATTATTTATCAGGTATGTTAATGCACAGATATGTCTGCCATGTGGCCATTTACCACATGTACACATAATGTATTGTCCTGTCACAATATACAGATCAGACCTGCAATGCATCACAATGACTACCCATGTGCAATACTTGCAAACTATGTGAAACACTGACATGAAACCTCACAAACTGTCATTGCCAGATGTGTGGACAGCTGTGCATACAATGGTGGAGGTGTTGTTCACTGTAGGGACATGTACTACAGATCAGAACTACACATGTGCGGAATACAAACAGTACTACACAGTGAGCTGGCATATGGCCAGCCCACAGGATTCACCGGTGTGGATTATACTCCTGTTATGAATGTCACACAATGTTATGTGCTATCTGACATGTCCATTACATCTAGTGGGCTGGCTGCAACACTGCCTAACTATCCTGAAAAACATATCCCACATACCAAACATACCTCCCTTTGTCTGCATAACCCTATCGTCAGTGGAGTATATGACATCTATGGGTGTATGTCATATGGGACAACACAGACATGTGAAAGAGCCACCCATCACAACCATTTGGCCAACACATGTTCACACATGGCCATGGAAGATGGCCAGAGACATGAAGCAACACACACAGTAGATGTGATGTGCTTGTGTGTACACCCTGTCGTACATTGGCTCCACATGGTCCAACTATGGCCTTTGTGTAATGGTTATATTGCAGATGTGGAACACTAGACATCCTACAGGCCTGTGCACATCTTGTGTAGGCGTGACATCAATCCACCACATAAGATGTGTTGAACAGCTTGAGTGTGTCATGACATGAGAGCAGTCACCTGCACAGTATCCACATACATACACAGACAACCACATCAGCCCACAGATGCAGTACATTCCCCTTACTGGTGTCGGACATCACTGTCATCCTTGCTCCTCATGTGTGTGTGGTACATAGATGTCATGTGGGACATGGTGTACCGACGAGTTTGTCATGTCTCGCCAGAGTTGCCAGGCAGCAGCAATATGGTTGCAGATGTGCAGGGGTGTCATCCGTATACCCTTCAGTGACCTGTGTCACACATTCCACATCATGGTTTAGTGTGTATACACCTCAGTGACGTGGGTCACATTCCACAGTATATATGTATTGTATCTGAACACAGTCATGGCTATGAACTGTGTCTGTAACTCACACTGTATAGTAATAGAGATGCCACATGATTCCCTGCAATGGCCAAGCACATCAGCTAAATGTACAGTATATCTGTAGGGAGGACAGACAACACTGCATTGGGACACAGTTACTCCACTGTATATTCAACAGGACACCATTGTTTTACACATGTATGCATGTCATTGCACAAGTCAGCAGATCACATGTCATACTACATGTGATTGTCAAGGTCATATGCCACAAATCAGGCAGGTGTACTGTTAACCTGTGCTGGTCTACATGGTGTAATACAGGGATGTATGCTAATTGCTACTATGATTGTGTAATGTGCATGCCTTCTGCTATGACACATGCATGCTGTTGTGTGCAACCCAGGGATGTATGATAACTACCACTATTATTGTCTGAGCTGTATGCTGTCTGCCGTATCACATGCATGTTGCATGCCTTCTGTCATATCACATGCATGTTGGGTGCCATAGCGTGTGTCTGTGTGTGTGTGTCTGTGTGTGTGTGTCTGTGTGTGTGTGTGTCTATTGTATAGATGGTAATGTACAGTTCTTGTCTGCCCCTCACAGGTGTTGATGTAGGTGTGTTCCCCACCTGCGGTCCATCTGATGCTAGTGTCCCCACAGACTCTAGCAGTGATGATGAACATATGATTGAGGCACAGGCAGGATTGTCAGGGGCTGAATCTGTGCCATTGTTTGCCATTCCACCTATATGCCCCTCATCCCCACACACAGTTCTCATGCCAACACATACCCCATCACCAGTGGCCATAGAGGAAGGACAGTTGGCATGTGGTAGCTTGGAACTGGAAAGTGTGGAGGCTATGAAAGGTGTGCCTGCACACCATAGTGTCAGCCAACTGACTGGTGATGCCCCATACAGGCATGTAGCCATTGCTGCTCATAGGAGGACCTCTGGCCAACATGCCATTGCAAGACAGAGCGCAGCAGCTGCTGTCACCAGATGCATATTTCAGGCTGTAATGGAGGCACAGGCACGTGTTGAACGGCATAACAGAGAAGGTCAGAGGCTTCAGAGGGCTGCTGTCCATTCTTTAAACAACAACATCTAGGCAATGGCAAATGCTCAACAACAGCTTGCTGAAGTTTTGAATAGATGATTGGGTGACATGGTTGGAGTCCTTGACCGTGGCATGACAATCTGCGAGCATGAGATGTCTGTGCTGGAACATCTGGTAGGAGTGAGGCATCAGGCATGTGAATGTAGGCCAGCTACATCACCTGTTGCAGGTCTACATGAACAAGCTACCTCACATGCCCACTCCCATAGTGGCGGTAGCAGCAGTGCAGCTGGTGCTGTGCTGTCCACACCAGAACACAGCAGGCCATGTGCACGTGGTCCTGGATGGTCCCAACAGGGACATGTGTCATCAGACAGTACCCAATCTACACCTCTGCCTGGTAGTGCCTGTGCAACCCCTGGCAGGCACAGGTCACGTGGCCATGGCCAGACACAATGAACGGTAAAACCTGGCCTGTACAGTCCACAGCTGTCAATAATACCCCTGTGTAGGCCAGATACATGCCAGAACTGTGTGCATACATACAGGCACACACCAGAAACATATGTAGGGCACCGCAACACACACATGCATAACATCCACACATGCCCAATGAGATCAAAGGCCCTAACCCACACACATGATGTCATCCAATGGTGCAGCCTAGGCCTCTGACAAACATTATCACCCTGTGCATATGATGATGCCTGTGCCGCATCCCTGTCATCCACACCATTGGTGCAGGGACATGCTCATATGGTCTGATGCACAGGGTGAACAGACTAGGAAGATAAGTGTAGATTACAATTGTTGTGTATTGCTGACAGGCAGCAGACATACCATGTAGTATAGGTTTAGAATGCATTTTGTACTGTTAACAGTATGTGTCATGTGTAACAACAGTAACTGCATGTTGGTCTTGATGTTCTGCTGTCCTTCTTCAGGTCTAATTTCATTTGCCGGTGGATGTCAGTGTTTGCAGTTAGTGTCCCATATGTAAATGTGGACTACTCACAGGTATGTATGAAAATACCAGTATGCACTTTGTAGCTTCCACATCACAGTTAGAAAGTCTCATGTTCCAAACACGTCCACTGATCTACTGATCCAAGAGCATGATAGCTGTGTACTAAGCTACTGTGTCTAGAGACGTGACACCCAAACTGGGTGACATCACAGGTACAGTTACATGGAGTGGGGAGGTAAGAGAGTGGTCTAGCTGATGACAAGGGCAGAGGCCAGTGGAAAGCGTGTTGCCTCATTGGGAAGCAGTTATACACATTCCCATGACAGGATGCGAATACACAACTACAGCCACACACTCAGGTGTTCACACACTTGTATTCGGAGACACAGTAACACAACCACACACTCACGCATTCACCGACACAGTAACACACACACACACACACACACACACACACACACACACACACACACACACACACACACAGTTGCTAGTGTTGAGGTGAGGACCCCTGCCTATGTGCAAATCATCATTACAGTTCTGTGCACTTACATGACGTACCACAGAGATTACACATGTACAAGTAGTCAGTATCACCTAAGATCGAGGACATCAACAGGGATAGTAGATTGCATCACCTGGATGGGGGAGGGGGTCTTATCAGTTCACTATGGTAACATACATCCTCACTACAGGGGCCAGACAGCCATACACACACACACACACACACACACACACACACACACACACACACACACACACACTGTGGCATTCTCTATTGAATACATCTATGCCACGCACATACAGATACCTCACATGTGTGAGATACTCACCCCTGCCTATGTCCTGCTTTCTACATTGCAGTCTGTACAGATGTCTACAACAGTGTACAGGAGAGTGAGTAACAAATGAGATGTATTCCCCACCATACGTGACATATATGGACACACAAGCAACCACGCATGCCAGTACTGTGAATTAAACTCCTGCCTATCTCATGATACGTATGACAGACTTACAGCAGTATTGCATATGTTACAAAGTGTACTGACACTTCCTTTGGCAACTGTGCTGATATATGCACACGGGAGGTCTTAACTGTTACAGGTGTCAAATGATTTACCTTCGGTGTCACCCTGACTGCTGTCTAAGTTGTGTGTGTTCCCCTTCAATTAACAAAACCATAGCTTAGCAGTTACACAGGTTATTGTAGGACTGCCTGTGACACACCTGTGAGCTGTCCTCAGCAAACATCCATCTGCAAAGATGCCCCACCACGTAGTTATGTCCACACATTTGTCCATACCTGAAGTACATCTTACCGTACTTTCAGCATATCACCATGTACAGTTGGCAATGTTGAGGCTGCATTGCAACTGCATGATGTACTAAGACACACATCACCTGCAAACATCAGCAACTGCATACACATGTTATCTGAATGCACACCACTACATGTACATGTGTGTAGGTCCTACATTCCTGTCATTTGGGCATGTTTGTAGGCATTGCATTTGGTGGACATGTGTAATGACATACATGACACATGGACTGTTATATGATATGATATGTGTCATGGGTAACCAGTACAGAGGGAATGTTACCTCTGTCAACATTGATATCACACCTTATGTACTGTTAGCATTCAGCAGCCATGGACCTACCTTCCATGTGCATGTGTGTAATGGCTGTAGCCACCTGTCTGCACAAAGGACAACAACTGCTATGCTATTTAAATATATGTTGTATGTGTGTGGCATGTACATATCCAGGGCAGGTACATGTATGTCATATCCAAACATAAGGGTGTTTACTGGTGTACAGCAACAGTCATCTGTTAACGCTGTAAATAACCGAGGGACCCTGGTATGTGTACAGCTGACCTGGTTGCAAACAGTGGTATCATTGCATTGCATAACACATGATGCAACTGTGTCAGTACATAGGTACTCTGCACAGTTGATGTAGAGCTAAGTACAGTCCACTGGTCAAAGGTCACATGGTGTTGTACTATTATATGTCCTACCACATGTATGGATGTGTGTTGGTGGTCTGAGGGCATGGTGGTATCTGAGGGTTACATCCTAGAATGCAGATTTTGACACTGTGACCTGCACCTGACTCATCTGTTATGCCTTTTGTGGGAGTACTGGTCAGTACATGTGAGTGGCCTTTATGTATGTGGGGACACCACCAGCTGGAGTGGTCCATAAATGTGTTATGGCCCACATGTCTGGTTCTGAGGTATATGGTGGTAGTGCTATTATGCACTACAGAGCCTTCAGCCAGGTGTTCCTCACTGCACAGATGTCAGTATTCCCCATTGTTGGATCTATAGTGAGCAGCTGTGATTACGAACGCTACACATCTAGTACTGGTTATCATAAGCATACAATGCAGTTGTCCTCTAGGTGTCAGGGTGTTATCCTGTGTTTAGGACATTTGACTTGGAATAATACTATATGGGCCAATGTGACCTAGGTATTATCCCCACTCCCTTGAATCATGGATGCATGTGATATGGGACAAAGGCCTGTCTACTTTCAGTCATGTCATCCCAGAATGACAAACACTGGACAACCTCATAATTATAGCAGGGCATTGGCTCATTGTAATGGTCAAGCAGTTGCTATTCCTAGCAAGACATCACTGCGAGTGGTAGTATTGTGCTTGGTATAGAATGGTACATCTAAGATGACAGACAGCAGCAGATGTTATGTAGAAGACCAGTGTCAGATATATGTAGTGCAGCGTTCCTGCTAACAATGGCAACTACTAACACCGGAGTCCATTACAATGTGTTCTTTACATCTAACTCTAATAGCATGGCCACTGTGGCCTTCCGTGTTTAGAATCAGAGTGCATCCCAAACAGCCCTGTGCTACTAAGTGTATGAGCATGCCCAGTATAACCTTGTGTAGATGGAGACATAGTGCATTTCGAACAGCCATGTGCTACTAAGTGTGTGAGCATGCCCAGTGACACCCTGTGTTGGTTATGTGCCTCTATGTGTATGGGCATGGCCATTGTAACCTTGTATAGTAATAGTAGTCGTCCATTCCACAGATGGGCATACTCCAGTTCAGGATGGATTCCTACTTTAAACACACAGATTCACAGATATGTACATCTTAACTGCCAGCATCCATGTTGATGTCCACATTCCTAGAAGGTCATAATGACAGCCTTAAAATGTGTAGTTTCTGTGGCACGACTCGTAACTATGTAATATTGTAATAGTGATCTGTAGATAAGCACGTGTTCTGATCCCACCACTGGCATGTGTGTGTGTGTCTCCATCTGCCCGAGGGCAGAATAATGCTTTTAGACTGCTCACACTCCGTACAATTCATACACCCAACTTTGGCAAGGCTGATGATGTCACACACCTAGAAATACACCTCTGAGAGGGATGTGACCCAGTAATCTCGGTAACATGTTCTGTAACTGCATAATTCTGTAGTGTGATAAAGTAGTTAGGTGGGTGTTCTAATCCCAGACTTGCCAACTGTGTGTGTGTGTGTGTGTGTGTGTGTGTGTGTGTGTGTGTGTGTGTGTGTGTGTGTGTGTGTGTGTGTGTGTGTGTGTGTGTTTGTGTGTCCATCTGCCTGAGGACAGAATAATGCTTTTAGACTGCTCACACTCCATACAATTCCTATACCCAACTTTGGCAAGGCTGATGATGTCACTCACCTAGAAATACACCTCTGGGATTGCTGTGACTTAGTAATCTCGGTAGCACGTTCTGTAACTGCATAATGCTGTAGTGTGATAAAGTAGTTAGGTCGGTGTTCTAATCCCAGACTTGCCAACTGTGTGTGTGTGTGTGTGTGTGTGTGTGTGTGTGTGTGTGTCTCTGTCTGCCTGAGGACAGAATAATGCTTTTAGACTGCTCACACTCGATACAATTCCTATACCCAACTTTGGCAAGGCTGACGATGTCACCCACCTAGAAATACACCTCTGGGAGTGCTGTGACCCAGTAATCTCAGTAGCACGTTCTGTAACTGCGTAATTCTTTAGTGTGATAAAGTAATTAGGTCTGTGTTCTAATCCCAGACTTGCCAACTGTGTGTGTGTGTGTGTGTGTGTGTGTGTGTGTGTGTGTGTGTGTTTGTGTGTCTCCCACTGTCTGAGGACAGAATAATGCTTTTAGACTGCTCACGCTCTATACAATTCCTATACCCAACTTTGGCAAGGCTGATGATGTCACCCATCTAGAAATACACCTCTGGGAGTGCTGTGACCCAGTAATCTCGCTAGCACATTCTGTAACTGCATAATGCTGTGGTGTGATAAAGTAGTTAGGTCGGTGTTCTAATCCCAGACTTGCCAACTGTGTGTGTGTGTCTGTCTGCGTGAGACAAGTACAATGCTTTGTAGAGTATGCACTCTATGTACAAATCACATGACCACCTTTGTCAATCCTGCTGTTGTCACCCACCTAGGAATACACCTGTAAGAGTGCTGTAACACAGTATTCACCATAGCGCATGCCATAAACATGTATTGCTGCAGTGTGATACAGTAGGTAGGGGTTTGAATACAGGACATGGCAAGTGTGTGTTTGGCTGTCAGACCCTGTGTAGAGGTGGCTGTGAGTGTCTAACCACTGGACTTGGGGAGTGGATTTTGTAGTTTTCCTATATGGTTTCCGTCTTATGACACATTGGACACCTCAAGAGGAGTACAGATGTCAGTCAGCCACGGGACTGTGTTGGCAAGCCATACCCCTACATCTGACAAAAGGCCTGGTGAACAAAGTATGCAACCCTACTAGTACCCGGTATATGTCCTGCACCCATGTGTCATACACAAACACACTTGCCTAGGATATCCAGCTATGTTGCTAGTACCATGCACATTGATGACAGATAGTAGGTATGGTGTGATTGCAGTGGGCTGCAGAGGACATGGCACCATGTACAGCAATATAATAGGCACATAATTGCGGACAATATGCCTTCACTATGTTCCCCACTGGATGCCTGCAACATATGTGATGCCATAAAATGTGATCCCCAGAGGCCATAAAATGCTGTACACGTGCCCTGTATGGACCAATGCCACTGACACCAGGGAATACCTGTATCATGCTATCAATGCAGGTGGAGGATCGACCTGCTGACTATAAGCAGGTTTCACCATACCATGCCAGTATTGGCATATCGGGGGATAACAGTCTGTGAACACAACATGTGCCTGCCAAACCAGGTACACCTGTACATGTCACTGTATAGTATTATGGGACATGCACATCCCAAGCAATGTCCATGTGAGGACTATCAAACACAGACATGGCATGCATTGCAAAGCTATGGCCATACACAATGGTATCCAGGATTTCAGGGCAGATCATGCAGTACCCATCTGTGTGGGACATTGCAGACACTACACCCCTGTACCACATTGCACACCATTGTCAGGTGGCGCGATGCCAAGGATTACCTCTCACCCAGCCTTGTACAGCCATTTTGCACAGCCAACCACTACACACCTATGAAGCAATGCATACATGCATGTCAGTACTGGCACCTTGTGTCTGCGTGTGGGTTATGATGCTCCCAACCACATTCACTCCCAGTATAACCCTCATTGGCATACCAACAGATGTCAAACACTTTCACATGCCCTAGCCCACAGAACCTCCAGATATCACCTGTGGTGCATGTAGTCCTCTGTATTACTGCAGTGTGGCAAACTAAGTAGTTAGGGTGTGTATCTGTGGCCCTGGCAAAGAGTGTCAATGTGAGTCCATTAGAGAGTGTGGTTGTGCTGACAATGGCATCCGTTCACATGGACAGCCATATGTGCTACACCTAATGTATGTCTACTATATCTCTGTTGCAGATGTCTCTCACCTACACACATATATGTTTATACAGCACAGCAACATGTCGGCTTTGTGGCACATGCAGTAACTTCATGCACATGTAATAGTAATGACTAGTCAGTCAGGGGTTTGACCCCTGTACTGGTAGGTGTGTGGCAGATGATGCTTAGGGTTTAGTCTCCAAGCCCTTCTCTGGTATACTTTGTCTGTATCTCCCACACAATCTCTGGTGGATGTAGAGGTGTACACCTGCTCAGCAGCAGCATGTATATTGTAAGTGATGGACATGATCAGGTGATGGCCTCTGCACCTATTGCAGTCCTCCTCTAGCTGATTGCATGTGGAACAGCTGTGATGGTGTTCCCATAGCCATTCACATGATAAACACAGTACATTATTAGGAACATCATGTTGGTGTTTGGCCATGACAGTCGCTGTGAGTGGTACCTGGATGTGGTGTTTTGAAACGGCATCACAGATGATATCTGGATGTTCCTCAAACATCATACACAGTGGGAAATAGCCGAAAGACAGGAGGGTGATGTGCCACACAAGACTACAGCATGTAAGTATATCTATGCTGCATTGAGACTACTGCCTGTTTAACATGTTGTGTGTGGTAATGGCTATTCTGCATGTTTTAAAACAGACATGACAGTGCTTTGTTCATGAGGGACTCCCATCTGTAGGGCCATCTGTAGACTGGTCAGTGTGTGGAACCATTTGTTTCCTGTGTTACACACTGAACACACATCTGTGCAGAGCAGGAGCATAGTGTGAGGATTGCAGACAGTACATGTTGATAGGGATGTGTTACTGCCATCACATCCCTGACTGGACATATGTCACATGAAACAATGGTATGACAGACACAGTCTAGGGTTCCCAGTGACAAGCTAATAATGGGCAACTGTTCATAGCTGCAGTCACACGTCTACTACCCATTGTACAGATGTCATGCAGTATATATGCATGTGTTGTGCTCCCTCTGCAAATGTATACCATCTGTCATGTTGGGTTGATGGTGATATCTATGCACACTGTTGTAGGTAATCCTGAATGCTGTTGTCTATTACTAAGCCATATCTGAGTTTAAACTGCAACACCATAGGCTGTATGGGTTGGGAGGTCCCGGCAGAACATCCTGTCCCACTTCAGCTGACCATGCACCAGCACATCTGAGGCCTAGCCTTGGACCTCAGCCTCTGTTGTCTCTGCACCACCTTCTGGTGGTACCACCACTGAGAATGGGGCATGTCCCCCCTGGGAGCAGGGCCAGAGGGGAACATGCCTGCTGTTGTGCGGTCCTGGGCGTGGTGTGTTGGGGGCTAAGTAAGGGGTTCTGAAGCCAGATACGCAAGCACAAGGGTGGAATGTCACATTTACAGGATGAGGCTGCCCCTCCTGGACAGCCCCCAGCACTGCCTCCTTTGCAGCTGTTTTGATGCAGTGGCAGCTGCCCATGCCTGGGGACCTCCGTCCCACTGTTTCCATGGTCTTGTGAATGCCAAACACCCATGCCCATCTGAGGTGTATCCCCCCACGTGTCATATACCGACCCTGAATGCTGTCTTGTCTGTGATCCTACTCTACCTATCCTCCACAGGCATACCTACTCTCCTTCTCCCACATCCCACTCTCACCCTATGGAAACATAAGGCCAATTGGTTCCTAGGACAATATCTGCCCTATACATAGCTGTCCATTTCACACACACGTGCCCAATGGACACATGTAACCTTTGTAATATGCATTACAACATACTCCTGTTATCCTCACCCCTGTCCCTCAGGCGCACGATCCTGGTATACACATCACTCCTAAATGGTCCAGCTACACGTGATGCGGACGACCCCATTGTACACACAACACTATCGTTCCCTCTATGGTTACCCCATTTACCTTTATCTTGATGATGAAGTTGCACACAGCACCTTGCAAGAGTACTGTTCTCACATAATGATTGGACAGGTACTGTTGTGTTAATGTACATTACATGCACAGAGTGATGTATATGGCCAATGTACAACTGTTTGCGTGTATGAATGAGACATGTCTGTCTGAGGGAGACTTGATATTACATAGGACAACACCACTACATAATACAGGCATCACTGGTGTTTCCCCTTTTCATTCATTTGTAATGCTTTGTTGCCACATGGTATGTTCCTGATATATCTCTATGGTTCCCATTCAGAAGTCTGAAACATCATAAGCCTGAAAATCAAAATCCTGAAACCAAAAGCCTGAAAATTCAGAATCCTGAAAACTCAAAATCCTGAAAGCCCAAAATCCTGAAAGACCAAAATCCTGAAACTCAAAATCCTGAAAACACAAATAATGCTAATATGTCACTATAAAGACACTAATATCTACCAACTGACCCTGACCCTAACCCTAACCCTAAGGTCCGTCACTATCGCACACTCACCTGACCCGCGCCCTAACCCTAACTCACTTAAACCACCCCTAACCCCAATATTTGTCACTATTGCATACATACCTAACCTGCCCCTAAACCTAACTCACTTAAACCGCCCCTAACCCTAAAATAAAACCAACCGCACACTTACCTGACCCCAATGCATGACCTAACACCACAGGGCTAACAATAGCAAAGCCACAATGACATCAGTATGTCTATTTTGCGTTTTCAGGATTTTGAGTTTCAGGATTTTGGTCTTTCAGGATTTTGGGCTTTCAGGATTTTGAGTTTTCAGGATTCTGAATTTTCAGGCTTTTGGTTTCAGGATTTTGATTTTCAGGCTTATGATGTTTCAGGCTTCTGAATGGGAACCATCTCTATATATGTATGTACCTATATGCTGGACATAAACACTCACATATGCATCTACATGATGGGATACATTCCTATACTGTTGAATGACTGTGCTGTAGGATATGTTTGTGGTAATGTCCAATATCTGTACATCTGCCATGGTGTATTGGTAAATCACATTAGCTGTGTGTGCAGGGTCCTGGTTCCGAGCCTTGCCGAGGTCTTTTATTTTGTTGCAGTGCAGAGCAAGGCCATTGGATATGGATGGAGTAAGGCACATTAAAGCAGTTGTGAGTAGGTGTGCATGGGATTGCGTGGCGTTAAGCAATACTAACCTCTGGTTACAGCTTCTTATGCTCGGTTAGCCTCTACATTACTTTAACAGTGCAATACTCGCATACTGGTAGCCAAACAGGCTTACTCCCGCTCGCTTCCGCACTTGCAAATGCACCGACATTGGTACTTGCATCTGACACTCACACCCCTGGGTGGGAGCGAGGACCACAGTATTACCTTGTGATGCCAATTACATTGGATCACATGCCTACAGTATCGGGAATGGCTGCCCATTAAGCGAAGGCATGCCGTTCGACTGTACGGAATTGGCAGCCTGTCCAGTGTTTTATTCATATTATTTGTGGGTTCCTCTTACAATCTGCACCCATCTGGCTGATACACGGGAACCGAGACTCTTCAATACAGACAAGTAATTGGGTTTTGGGACCCACATCCATCAGCCGAGTCATGCTACGGCATACCTATTATTCTATCATCTTTCTAATGTAGTCAGCGGAATATGTGCTTTCTGTCCCTATCAGACCTCTCATACGAATCGGGAAAATACACATTGTCTGAGGTACATGCTGTTTATGACTCTAAATTGTTGTCATTATTCATTACGTGTAATCCACCACCTTTCCTCCTAATATCACTAGTTCTAGGAGGTTTTAGGTGGGACTGAGTTAGATTCTGAGTCATAAACAGGGATGTCCCTGGTAATCGGGAACAGTTCAATGGTATGGTCCCTATGTGTTCCCCCAATGGTTTATGGACTATCCAGTGGATGCGCTCTTAGGGGTTGGGAGGTATGGGCATCAGCTATGCCCACATTGGAATATTACTTACATCTATGGGGCAGTCCTAATATGGCTCTGCCAGCCAGCACCTGCATGCCTAGGTCCATAATCGCATACCCATAGTTCCCCCACCTGCCACTCCTCTGCAGCACTCATCCTTACTGTGGGTGCAGGTGGGGTATTAACGCACCACTACACACTGCCCACTCTCCCCATGTCAGGACACATGTCGTACGTTGAGTCGACCCATGTGTTATCAGGCTTGCACAACCTGCTGGTCCGTGTACATCTACAGCCTGGTTTGATAAATCATTACCGGGACTGGCTCCGGTCATTAATTTTTGGTGTCCCACAAAGGACATCAATGTCTATGTTTCAAGTGTAGACCTTGCAGGTCTCTCCCACTGGTAGTATCATGCCGGTGGTCTGGGAAGCAGTGGTGTGTTTACCTTTATTGTGTGTCTGTATGCCTCACCGGCCTAGCTGGGGTGGGGGGGTGATGCTACGTGTTACACGTTTGTTTATTGGACCTCCCACCACCATATGCACGGCCTATGAACATATGTTACTTGTAACTGCTGTATCATATCCTAGCTATATACATGTGTATATTTACTGTAATATATATATATATATATATATATATATATATATATATATATATATATATATATATATATATATATATATATATATATATATATATATATATATATATATATATATATATATATATATATATACATTAATATATACAGATATATCTGTATATGTATATATCTTGATATATATATATATATATATATATATATATATTTATATAAAAATCTAACGACATATGTGTCTATGGTTGTCTGCATATGTATACATTTATATGTGGGTATGTATCTGTATTCTTTCTCTGTATGTATACATTCGTGCTACAGTGAGGAAGAGGCATATCTCTATGTCACTATGGGTAGATATACACACATAGCTCTACATATATATGTCAACATCTGGTTATTCCATTCCTTGCCACATAGATTACACTTTGCTTTAGCGGATCTCGCAGTGGGTGTGGCTGCTCGTTGGGCGATGCCTCTTCCCAATGAACACATTCGCTTGCATCCCTAGCGCTGTCCATATTGGCCAACATTAGCCAACACCTGCACACCTAGACCATAAGTAGCTACCCATAGTTCCCCCACCCTCGCCTCCTCAACAGCACCCATCCTTACTCTGGGACCTGGTCTGTTCTGGACACACCACTATACGCTGCCCACTCGCCACGTCACATGACCCATTTCATACAACTGTCTCAGCCCATGGGTCATCAGGGTTACCCACCCTTGTATTCCAAGTCTGTATACACCGCGGACGAAATGGATAGTCTATCACCTTCTTTTGGTTTGGCCAATTTTTGGGGTGTCCCGCAAGGGATGCTCCAGTCTGTGTTCCATGATAAGAATCCATGGGGGCATTGTGTACCCCACCGGTTGTATCCTGCCTGTGGTCTGGGGAGCAGTGGACACTTTACATTGATTGCATGTGTATTTCTCGTGTCTGGCTGTGGGGAGGGGGAGGGTGGAAGGCTACGCTGCATGTGCCATATTTTTTGCCTGGGCTCCTCACTTCCATTGGCATAGCCTGTGAACATATGTCATTCCTGTGTGCTGTTTCCTATCATAGTTGTATATCTTTGTATATCTATGCACACACACACACACACACACACACACACACACACACACACACACACACACACACATATATATATATAGATATATGTATTTATGTATGTATATATGTACATATATATATATATATATATATATATATATATATATATATATATATATATATATATGTCTGCAACCATATATATATGTATATGTGTGTGTGTGTCTGTAAACCAATACATACCCTGCGCATGTGCACTTACACATGTGTAATGGTGTTTATATATGCTTCACCTGCATACTAGTGCCATATTCATTATGACACTGACACTTCACTCCAGTTATTTTGTAATCGATATTTAGCACATTATACAGCAGACAGATATCGCAATATGTTCATGTATGGATTGCCGATGGTAATTGGAATGTAATACAGTGTGATTCGGTACGAGAATGTCTGTTCGTTAGGGGGTTGCTCTAACGAATGCACTATTGATGTGCTGCTCCATATGCATATATACCCATATACCCATGCCTCCTGGTTCCCCAAACACACCCCAATGTCTCCCTAACACTGTTGTCATCAATTCTCCTGTCAGATTTCTGGTGTATTGACACCACTACACACTGGCCACACCCTACTCCTGTAGAGCCATCCCATCAGTTTAGTCACTCCACATATCCTCAGACCTCCAATACATTTAGTCCACAAACATTGGTGATGTGAGCAACCAAAGGAATACTATTTGCAATTATTGGGTTGCCCCACATGGAACATGCCTGTGTTTATGGCAAGATTAGATTCTATACTTTGTTACATCCTTACTCCCGTTAACATGACACTACAATTCATTAATATGTATGACTATGTGGTATCACACACGTTACACATGGGAGCCTAATTATGTATGTGTTCAGCGTATTTTTTTTACAATTAGACCGGTTTAGTACTTGGTGTTACCGTAGTGGGCAGATCACAGGAATGATTCCATGTGTGGGGAAGCCCTCATATTTAATTATCGTCAGCACAGCACTGACTTTGGACACAGTACACGCCTTTGCTTTCTATCAGTTTTGTCCCATCCCTCTTCTGCACAGCCTGTTATTCCATCTACTGTCGATGTTTGTATGTGCACATTCCTATTATTTATGTTTACAAATGGAATGCATGTGTTACAGAGAATGTACTTCTACATATTGATGTCTGCATGTGTGTATGCATATATACCTATTAAGAACTCGCTGACCTCCAATTAGAACCGGGCCATCCAACCCTGGCAGGCATGGATCCATAATTTCATACCCATAGTTCCTCCACCCCACTAGTATTCAACTTACACGAGTAACTTCCATTATCCACTTGTTATCGCAGCCATGACACACCTGCAAACATTGCCCTCTCCAGAGCATTAGGGGCCCTACATATATGTTGTCCTGCCTCGTGTACTCTCAGGCTCTCCCACCATTTAGTCTTTGAACATACCTGCCCTTGCTTGTGTAATGGTCGGAGGGCTAAATGCTCTATATAATTTTTGGATAGTCCCAGCAGGGACTACCCTCTGTCTGTGTGTAAAGTGGGCTTAGCAATTCAACTATGTTACTCCCACTGGTAATATCCTGCCTGTGGTGTGAGTAGCAGTGCTTTGCTCACTCCTGGCCAGCATGATATGGCATACACTGACAGCACTCTATGATACTATAGTTGCTGTTGATTCCCTTCTCATCCCTTGTCTAGGCTTTATTATTACAATGTTCATTCATCATATAGTAGATATATATATATATATATATATATATACATACATATATATATATATATATATATATATATATATATATATATATATATATGTGTGTGTGTGTGTGTGTGTGTATATATATATATATATATATATATATATATATATATATATATATATATACATATATATATATAAATATATATATATATATATATATATATATATATATATATATATATATATATATATATATATATATATATATATATATATATATGGCCTAAAGTTAAATGCCAAGAAATGCATAGTCATACCCTTCGGGAAAAACAAGGTTACCCCTAGCTACCATATAGGTGGCAATCCACTGATCACAGAAGAAGTTATCAGGGACCTGGGGACCCAGGTTGACAGTAGCCTTTCATTCGACACTCATATTGCTAAAGTAGTTAGGAAGACCTTCTACATTGCCCACCTTATCATGAAGGGATTCACATCTAGATCAAGGGAGGTCATAGTCTCCCTATACTCATCACTCATCAGACCAATGATTGAGTACAATGCCCCATTCGGAATGTATCTGACCCGTCACTTGCAGCAGCTGGAAAGGCCACAAAAGTTCCTCACCAAAAGGATAAAGGGTCTCAAAAATCTGTCTTATGCTGCCCGACTGAAAGAACTCCAGCTCTATTCAGTTGCTTACCGCTTGCTCAGAGGTGAACTGTGCCTGACATACAAGGCCATGTCAAACCCAGATTTGATGAACATGCTTCACCTCAAAAAATCTAGATCCCTCAGAGCCACAAGGGCGGGAGACTTAAACCTCGACACGGTTATTAATAGGACGTGCTGGAGGGATAGATTCATCACCCAAAGACTCCCTATGCTGTGGAACAAAATCCCAGTATATGTGAGGCAGAGCACCTCGCTGGCCTTGTTCAAGAGGAATCTTGACCAATGGATGGGAGATCGCAGATATACGCCAGGGGTTACCTCAGTGTCACTGCTCGACAGAGGCACAGCAAAATAATGGGCATAGTTTCTCCAAACTAAAGGGGTGGCGTAAGCCACAAAACTATGGGCTAGGCTTGTAAATGCCCTCGGGCAGATAGCCTAGTATGAACCTATGAACCTATATATATTACATCTGTACATACTCATATACATTTCCTATGCTGGGCGCTGCTTACACCTGCGCAAGTGCACTCACATATGCTTACTGCTTGTTATATATGTTTACTGCCACTTATTTGTGCTTACTTGTGCCTTATTCATTATGACAGTACCACTTTGATTGAAATGATCTGGTTAAAAATCCCATGCAATACTCAAGTTCACTTTTACATGTTATTATGTTGGTTTTACAGCAGGATGACATTCATTCCACATGGAAAATGATATGTGCTATAGTCGAACTTGAACCGTGAATGCCTTTTTGTTAGGCAGATGCTCTAACCACTACACTATTGGTATGCTGCTTCATTTATATGTATACCCATAGTCCATAGTTATTCATACACATGCCTCAACATGTCACTAACACAGTAGGCATCCATTCTACAGTTAGGAAAACCACACCGCTACACATGCGCCATTCCCTACTGCTCTGGACCCATACCACATGTTGACTCACTCCAAGTATATTCCGATTTCCCAAGCCTATAGTCCTGGCACATATGTTCATATGATGGTCAGGGTGTTCATATGGTCATCTGGTTTTAGGCTTGTCTGACTGGGAACTGGGTCTTCTCTGTACCTGTTTGAAAGTCAGACTTACCATGTGGACAGAGTTAGTTCCACTGTTAGCATCCTACCTGTGGCTAGAGACCCAGGAGATTTGCTCACCTCTGGCCAGCTTGATATGTCAAGCACTAGATAATATGGGTGTTCTGCTACTGTTTTCCTTTGCATTCTTTATGAATGCTTTCTTGTGCCCATGTTCATTCTGTATATATGTATGTATATATATATATATATATATATATATATATATGTAGATATATATTTGTGTGTGTGTGTGTGTGTGTGTGTGTGTGTGTGTGTATGTATGCATACATATACATCTACATGATTAATTACTTTGATTATACTGTTGAATGACTGTGCTGTCTGCTGTGTTTGAGATATCATCAAGTTAGGTATAACTGCTGTGGCTTAGTGGTAAATCACACTGATTGTGATGTCTAGGGTCCTGGTGTTGAGTCTGGCCGAGGCGGTTTATTGTGTTGCTGGGCAGTACAAGGGCCATTGGGCAAAGAGTGAGTACAACACTTTTCAGCAGCGGTTTTCTGTTTAACTGCAGTTTCCTGTCATGCAAACACCTTCTACATTCTTACTGTGATACGTCACCCCAGTTCACATTTCAATGGTATTAAATCATTATACAGCATACAATTAGCAAGATATGCTCGTATTTCAATTACACGTCATAAATGGTGTGTGCTGTAGTTGAATCGGCAATGTTTTCTCGATAAGCAGATGCTCTAACCACTACACTATTGCTGTGCTGCTTCATTTGCATGTATACCCATGGTTCACAGTTACCAGAACAAACGCAGCAAAACATCACTAACACAGCAGTCATCCATTCTCTGGTCAGAAATAAACCAGACCACTACACATGATACTGCTCTAGACACGTCCCGCATATTGGCTCTCTCCAAGTACATTCAGATGTCCCAAGCTTATAATCCTGGGACATACTTCATGTAATGGTCGGTGTTCAACTAGTCTTCTGGTTTTTGGCTCGTCCGAATGGTAACTGGGACTGTCCTGTACCTGTTTGTAAGTCAGACTTAGCACATGGACAAAAGTTAGTTCCACTGTTAGCATCCTACCTGTGGTTTGAGATGCAGGAGGTTTGCTCACATCTGGGCAGCTTGATATGACAGCAGTAAATACTATGGGGGGTTCCGCTGCTGCTTCCCTTCACATTCGTTATGATTGCTTTATTGTGACCATGTTCATTCTTCATATATATATATATATATATATATATATATATATATATATATATATATATATATCTGTCTGTACATACACATGCATATACACCTACATGCTTATTTACATTTCCCATACTGTGGAATGACCGCCACTTACTGTCGCATATACCCGCTTACATATGCTTTAAAGCACCTTAATCACCCTATATCTCACTGACATTGTTCTGGGCATCATATAAAATTAGCAGCCCTTGCATGGCTTGGACCCGGGAACAGGAACACCATAGTCACTGCTTTTACCACTTAGCCATCCGTGATACATTCTGTATGGATGGTAATTAGGATATATGACTTTACTATAAGCATTCCACAGTACTGGCAACAAATGTGACAGTCGGTTGGTGTACATATGTATAGTACATGTTACTGTTCATATGTTTCTGAGAGGCATATGCATACATTTTCAAGTATACATATTTATGAATAGGACACATACTTGACAACTACTTATATGCATGTATGTGTGATGTGTAGCTATGTGAATATAAGTATGTGCATTTATGGCTATATGACTACATATCTGGAGTTATACATGGCCATGTATATGAACAACCGCATATGGGAGGTGCCTGTACCATTTGTATACAGGGGTTGTGTGCATCACTACAACGAGGAACCTGGATGGGGTATACAATTTGTGGACATGTACTATTTGGAAGATGGCTATGGGGAAGCTTCATGGGAACATGTGAACGGTATATATTCCCGATAATGCATGTAGGGAGATGTACATCATGGTCAGGTGTTTAATCCTGGGTCATAGGTTCTGCAGGACTGGGTGGAGGCTGAGAAGGGTTGTGGACAAGTACTACTAATCTGTCTTGTGCCCGGATGTCAGTGGGGGTAGACATCGTGTTATGCCACAAAGTCTAATCTTGAGAACAGACACTTATCCCATGAGGGATGTCCAAAAATTGTGGATGACGAACCCCATTATTCTGGCTATTTGAAAATGTGGTAGGGTTATGGATGCAGGGGATACCTAGTTTGCAAGCCTGAGACTGCCTAGGGTGAGACTGCCTACTAGATGTGGGTAGGGGGCATTATGTGCAGATATGGCTGTGCCAAGCTAGCAACCGAAGTATGGGTGGTTTTGGTGGATGTTCAGCAAGGGGGGTGTGTGCTGTGGAGGGGATGATGGGTATTCAATTATGTATCCAGGTGTGTTGGGGTTGGATGGCCCAGTTCAGGCCAGACCATTATGTGGGTGTGAGCCGGTAACGTTTCTCTACATGTGTATCGCACATTTTAATGTTCATATGTTTGTGGGATTGTGTTCTGCCATATGGCTTGTCAGGGTGTATTGTGGATGTGAATGTATGTTCTTGGGTTTCCTTTCTGATTCATCCACTGCTCCCTTGTACACTCTGCAGTTCACCTATTGTACATCTGACCCAGTTTCCCCTTGGTGAATTATTACATTACCCATCACCCCCCCCCCATATTCCACAAACACACCATCCATCCCTTCTCGAGTTGATGGCCCATGGCACAGACAGCAGTACACATTGCATACTCTACATATCTCTGGTACCAATATGGTTGTGAGGACAACCCTAGCATATTTGATCTTCCACATGCTGTACTTTACACACATAGGTACACGCAAATACTTATCTTTCATGATATGGTAGGCAGACCCGGTTAATACCCATTCATCTTTGGGCCAGCCAGACAAGGATGACTTGGACTGCAAATGGGCAGATATTGAGCGAATGCTCTGACTATTGGTAGGGATGCCACCTTTTCAAATGGCCAAAGTGGGACATTTTCGGGACACACATCAGATTTTACAGGGCGACACATACCCATGGTCAATACAAAGGATAGAACTTTAGTTTTTTGCCTAAATAAAAGCTTATTCTTGTAGCAGTTTAATTGCTTATTTTGTTTCTTGTAACATTAAGGTAATTTAGATACAGAAATAACTATTTTATGCAACTATTACATAAAATATGGGACATAATTATGTCCTATAATTGCAGGACATTTGTCATTTTTAATATTTTTGGTAAGGACACAACTGCCCAGAGAGGGACTGTCCCTCACAAAGTGGGACAGGTGGTAACCCTAACCATTGGGCTAGGCTTAGCAAAGGGCAGCGGTGTGCAAACATGCTGTGTTTCACTTCCACTTGGTATAACAATCAACACTACTATGAAATACGGGCACGAAGTTTTAAATGTCATTTGTTCGAAGGACAGGGGCTCAATATTCAGCTACATGCCTTTGTGTTTACTTTTTATTTTGGTGTTCATGGAACTATCTTGTATGCTTTGCATACATTTCAGTATCCGTGGACACTGACAGAAGTGATTACTATTACAGGCAGACTGTACTAGTCAGCATTTTAAGCTGAGCGTCTGCAGCCAGCATGTTCACGCCTCCGTGCAGAGATTAGACACGCCCCCTGCACTCATGCACATTTCCTGTGTACGTGGACGTTGCGGCAGCACGCCTCCATTAATATGCATATGGTGCTGCTGCGCCATCTCTATGCCACAAGGTAGGCGCAAGGCTAACGCCATCCTTGTGCCGAGCTTCATGAATCCAGGGGGTAATGTATACCATTGTAAAGTGTCCAACCCTACGCACTTTTTTTTTGGGGGGGGGGGTGATCGAATATGTTCTTCCACTTATATTTAAACCAGTCAATGATCTTTATGCAGCTGAAATTGTAAGTAACAGATTTGTCAAACTTAATTCACAGTACTACAAGATCAAATGAGGCTTACACATCTCATCTCCTAAAGATAGGTTAGGTAACAGTGGAAGTGATTTTGGAGTTGGTTTGAGGTCTTGACCTAACTGATGCAGGTGACCCTGCAGACACTAATCTGACAGTGCTTCTTGAATATGATCAGGACCTTAAATCACAGGTTCTGATAGGTGTAGATAAATGCTGATGTGGCCTGCATAAAATCTGTTGTGATTGTCCTTCTCAACTAGTTATATTACCTTTTCTGAGAAGCACTTGGAATGTCATATGATCTGTTCCCACAAGTCTGGACAGTATCCTGTCCTCTTTCCCTTCCAATAGGGACTCCTACTTAAGTCTAGAAAGTCCTAACTAGTGTATGAAGAGAGGTGGATAAGGATGCTCTGTGTGCCACCATACTACACATTAGTGTGATCAGGGCATTATCCCTACTCTGTGCCATTTCAGGGTAGAGCTGTAAATCCACATGCATATCCTGGAGGACTCTGACCATTCCCGACTGACTTTCTATGGCAGTGGTCTGAACACTAATAATATCACAGCACATTTCCTGCTGAGCAGCCAATGCCTTTCATGTTTCCTAGGGTAGCTGTAACAAATGTCTGCACCTACCTCCCCTTTGTAAATTTGCCACTGTGACCTTTAAATGCCTGCCATCATCATTAAATTTTCATATGGGCTTGGAGATGCCAGTGTAGAGGTGCATGGTTGTCCCTCCTGTACAAGCCTGAGTGCAATGTCAGAATTTGCTTGACTTTGTGATGCACTGTCACTTCCTGCATAGTTAATAACATGTGGGATGTGAAATCCTGCCATAACACTTGGGGACTATGCACCATTTTCCTCAGACTACCTCATAAATATAACTATATTTTTATTATCACTATCACCAACAGCCATTCTACTGTTGATGTCCTCCACATTCATTGATATAGTGGAACTGTTTGTTTCTAATGGTGACCCTGTAAAGATATTTGAAATCAGTACTGATAATGCAATAGCATGCACTACTGTATGCTTATTAAGGGGGTATAAGACACACTTACCATGCAGAATACTCACATTCCTATTATGTGCTAAAACAGAAGGTTCACTTAGCAATAGTATTTATATATTTAATGTAATCATTTTTTATCGGCATTCAATTCTCTATAATAATATATGGTACCGTTTTTAAACCAACCTTCATGACCAGATGAATGCTGCTATTGCAGACAGTACCAGCCAGTGTCCACACCACCTCTGATTATTCCAGTGCCATCATCATCTGGATTATACTCATCCCCATGGATAAAGAGAAGATATTCCTCATATAGTGTTAATTAGATAACTGTTGGAGTCCCCTCAATACTGGTACAGGCAGTTATATTTTGCCTCATCTTGCTTCTAGAATGTCCTACCGTTTCATTTGCCCTCTTCATGCACTGTGGAAATGTATGGTTTCTGTTGTCAAGACTATTAATGTCTAGGAGAATTTGATTCCAGGCTTTTGTCCTGTCAGCTTGTTTAGGCCCAGGCCCTCCTTTATCAAACAGCTGCTTCCCATATGCTTCCCATATGTCCTAAGGTGTGCCATGAAGATAAGATTTCTCTGATGGCTGAAGTTATCCTTTCTCTGTCTTCATCCCTTGCTTTGCATCATTAATGCATATTAAAGAAAAGGAAAAAAGGCCACCATTAAACACAAAAAAATTTGAATATAATCATCATTCAAAATGTTAAAAATACAAGAACTCCAACTCCTGTGATAAATGGACCAAACTGAACAAAATAAAGTAAAAAAATCCAAGAAAAAGTATGGTCCAAAACATGGCCAGAATAACAGCAACCAGCAGTTTATTTCACATAAAACAGGTAAGCGGTTTCAGGAGTAACAGACTCGCTTCTTCAGACCTTATACAAAAGCTAAAACATACTGCCTGATTTAAAATCATTTAACTGCTAGTACACTATGCTAGAGCGATAACATGACCTGAACTGATACAAATTAACTAACTTAAAGAAACATATTACTAACTAACATTTTTGCAATATTCAGTAGCACTCAGCTATCTGTACAAACTGCAAAACATGCTCTGAATTGCTACATATTAGATACAAAGTTTCACAACTAATACAAGTTATTTCCTAGGAAAACATATTAAATGTTCAAGATCGCCCAACTACTTAATGCAAACTACAAAGCATGATTTGATCTGCTGCACATTAGATAAAAAGTTTCTGCACTAATACAAATAATTAAATCATGCTGTTTTCATGTTCAAAAAATCACACAGTAACCTTTGCAAACTTCAGAATAAACAAAATCTACACAACAGATGAGCAAAAGGGGGGTTGCGGTTATTCTGGCCGTGTTTTGGACCATACTTTTTCTTGGATTTTTACTTTATTTTGTTCAGTTTGGTCAATTTATCGCAGGAGTTGGAGTTCTTGTACTTTTGATTATTGCTGTATTTTTACACCACCCTGTGAGCATGGGTGAAGAACTTGGAGGTTTTTCATCAGTCGAACTGGACAACAAGTCCAGATAGGTTCAGTGCTAACTTCACCCCCCCTCGCCCCCTAAAGGGCCCATATCTACACATGAAGAATGCAGCGTCCATGTAATCACAACTACGCAGGTAAAAGCTGCACTCTCTAAAGCCAAAAACACAGCATCCATGGGACCAGACAACATCCCAGGCTGCATTTTACACGAACTATAGAACGAACTGGCTCCCCACCTAAGCACCATGTTCAATAATAGCCTCACATCAGGCTTTCTGCCCACTGAATGGCACACAGCAACTGTTATCCCACTCCACTAAGGGGGAGCCACAACTGATCCAGGGAACTATCACCCTATTAGCCTGATGAGCCTGTCTGCAAGGCCATGGAACGTATCATCATGGAACTCATAAACAAAGACATTGGTAACCTCCAAACTCTGGATCCCACCCAGTTCGGGTTTGTGAAAGGAAGATCATGCCTCCTGAACCTGATCGACTTCTTTGAGGCAGTCACCAAAACCGCAGATGAGGGTAAGGTGGTTCACACAGCCTATCTGACCTCGCCAAGGCTTTCAACACCATCCCCCATTCTGGAATTATAGCTAAACTCACTAAACTAGGTATAAATCCCTATGTCACAAGATGAGTTGCCAAGTGACTCACTGACAGAACCCACACTCTAAAAGTTGCAGACTCCAAATCTGAACTCAAATCAGTGACAAGTGGAGTACCACAGGGTTCAGTTCTGGGACCTCTCCTGTTTGGTATCTACTTCTCTGAAGTACAGGCTAACACAGAAGGCCTCTGGCTAATGAAGCTCGCAGATGACTGCAAACTAGGAGCCATAGTCAAGTCCCCAAATGATGTGGACATCCTACAGATGGGCCTCGCTAGGACAGACACCTGGTGTCAGAGCCATGGCCTCAAGCTCAATGCCAAAAAGTGCAGTGTCATCCCCTTTGGTAAAAACTCTGTACCCATGAACTACCACATAGGCAGCAATCTACTTAACACTGAATATGTGATAAGAGACTTTGGGACCCAGGTGGACAGTACTCTCTTCTTTGATAGTCACATCACCACAGTATTCAGGAAGTCCTTTTACGTGACACACCTCATCATAAAAGGGTTCTCATCCAGGAAAAAAGAGGTCATTGTTCCCCTCTACTCGACACTCATTAGACCCATTATAGAGTACAATGCTCCTTTTGGAATGTACCTCACAAGACATCTGCAGCAGCTGGAAAGGCCACAGAAGTACCTCAATAAGTGGATTACTGGCCTCAAACAAATGCCCTACACTGACTATCTCAGAAAACTCCAGCTTTACTCCATAGCATATTGCCTACTCCGAGGTGATCTCTGCCTAACATATATAGCTATGTCAAACCCAGAGTTGTTGAACATGCTACACCTAAAGAAATCCAAATCCCTCTGAGCTACACACTCTAGGGACCTAAACCTTGTCACCAAAATAAACAGGGCATGTTGAAGGGATAGATTCCTGTCCCAGGGACTTCCCATACTCTGGAACAGGCTACCCATCTATGTCAAGCAAAGCTCTTCATTAGCACTCTTCAAGAAAAATCTTGATGAGTGGATGGGAAATAGGAAATACACCCCGGGGATCACTTCTGTGTCTCTGCTCGACAGTGGCACAGGAAAATAACTTTCTTGGGTGGCATAAGCCAGGGAACCTTGTTGGCTAGGCTTACATAGCCTAGTACTTACCTTTGAACCTATGAACAATCCTAATTCTGCTCATGATGCAGTGCAGCGGATTTAATGCAGGAGACAATATTAGGCATGTGGCTAGCATGAACGGTGCTGGTAAGAGGAGCTTCAGAAAAATTAATGAACTGTTATGTGCTACTAGTAATCCATTGCAAATGTAACCTCTATGAATAATTTGGTCGAACAGGAAGTAATATGAGACCGGTCAATTTGTTAAAGTTCAACAAGGATATACATCTTTTGGAGGATGATTTGTTTAAACTAAAAAGGTTACATTTACAGAGATTGCACTTTGAGGCATGTCTACATCATCAAATTGTTCCACGGGGCCTCAGAGTACTAAACATGCCTAGTCAGGGTGAACATTACCCTGAACTGCTCAAACTTTGGCAGCAACTCAATATCGAAACAGGTTTTTCATATATGAAGTTGTTAAATAAGTCTTTTGAAACTGAAGAGCAGAGACTGCCTGATAGTATCAAGGAGCAACAAGGCAAGCTGTATGAGGTCTACTCTAAGCATGTAGTAGATGCTAGGATGACTGAACTGGCAAATGGTGTGATTTTATCGAAAGAAGGCTAATGCAAAATAAATTTAAAAAGATAGAAAGAGATTTTCCGGACTTTCAACTGGGTAATCTTCAGTTGGCCCAAGAACCAAGAAGAGAATTTCAATGATCATCAGGGCGAGGTACAATGGAATTTGTAGAAGGATGGCAAGAATATACAAGAGTCAATTGATATAATCAATGATGTGGCACCTTTGAACATTGACAGGGCTCTAAAATCAATAAGTGAATCTGAGTGGAGCACTGTACAAACACATGAACCCATAAGATCTGCATGGGCAACATCCAATGCCACCAGTAGTAGTATGAATGAAGGGTCTAGTGCACAGGTGGTTCGTCCCAAAGACCCTATGTACACAGCCTCAAAAAAATTATCTTTTTTGAGCCTGCCACTTCTTATATGCCAGAAGAACAGCTATCGTTGCAGTCAGTCCAGGAACAGGGATAGGCAAAAATGCAAACATTTGCCAGAGGGTGAGGTCTACCAAACAATCAAGAAAATGTGGAAAACCACGGAGAGTCATTGATATGGAATATCTCTCAAGTACAACGTATATTACATCACAAGGCAAAACTTGCAAAGGGTCTTACATTCACATCCTCTCAGGAGGCAGACTTAGTTGAGACTATTTTGGACTTGAAACTGTTTATTCATAATGTCATGCTACAAATGACTTATGGACAATCAAATGCAGGTACTGAACAATCATTTTCTTTTACCAAACCCAGTACTATAACTCCAATAGTACATCCATTGCTGGAAGCCTTTAATACCTTATGTACTAATGATCTGTACGAGTTATTTTGTGATGATATACATTGAAAGAGATTTTATAATATAAGTGCCAATGAGCAACAAGCACTAAAACAGTTACAGAATAATCAGTTCATCACCATAAAACCAGCAGATAAGGGGGACCTATGGTGATCATGGATACTAGTTATTATGAGGATGGCCTAATAGTTAAGGTTCTTCTTCGATAATTTTAATAATCAGCCTTATTTCCTCCACAAGTAAATTTTGGTTTGGTAAAGTACTGTTTTTTACTTGTCTCCGTCTATTTGCCTTGCTAATAGTTAAGGTGTTTGCCTTACAAACACAAAGTGCAGGGTTTGAGTCTCACAAGGGATAATTGGTTAAGCTTAAAATGGCTCGCATGGGCACTTAGCTTAGTACTTAGTACTAATCTATACAACCATGAGTAATATGCTGAGTGATGTTAGTACATATCCGTCAGTAGCTAGGACTGAGCTAAGTACTATGAAGAATAGAATAGATTATATGTTATTAGTACTTTTGAATACCAGAGCCATTAATGAAGAGTTATACAGATATTGCTTAGCTGACCATCCAAGGATAGCATGTATTCAGGGCATACTAAAAATACATAAAAATCCTGTATGCCCACCTCTCAGATCCATTTATGTCCTATTTTGAATAAAAACAAATATGTTCTGCTGGACACCAAAAACCTTTTACAAGAATTATATCATTTTTTTTCATGAGACCATCATCAATGAAAATTTTTACTTTGTAACCATGGATGTTAGGTCCCTATTTACAGTAATACCTAACGAGACAGGAGTAGTCTTCTTAAAGGAATATTTGGTCTCCGATGGGGCATTAAATAATGATAACATCTATTTATTGAGTAAATTCATGGAGATTATCCTGAACAATAATGTCTTTGTCTTCAAGGTCCAGTACTTTTTACAACTTGATGGCATAGCTATGGGCACCACATTTTCCAATAGCTATGTCAACATATTTATGGCTAAATGGGAATGTCAATACATTTTTGCCAACAGGGAATAGAACATCTTTATTCCTTTTGATCACCATTTTGTGGATGATTTCTTTTTCATCTGGACTGGCGATATAGAAACACTCAATAGGTTTTATGAGTATATACAGAACCTTAGCACTTATTTAAAGTTTGATATGGTAGTAGCAAGTAGTGAAATACATTTCTTAGATGTTTGCATTAAGAAGCAAACAGATGGGCACATCACTACTACCATGCATAGAAAATATTTCTATAGAAATAAGTTGCTACACAGGAACAGCATACACCCCCCACATATTTTTTCTAACATTGTAAGGGGCCAAACCATCAGAGCGTGCAGACTAAATGTTTTGGATGAAGATTTCCAGGATGAATTACAGAGGCTGCATACCAGTTTTGTTAGTAGGGGTTATAATAGTGAGTGTATTAAACAGACTGGCAATGATGTATGCATAATGAGAAACGATTCAACCAAGCCCTTTTATTCTTCAGCAAGTAGACCTTCGCATGAGAAGACTATGAACAGATTAGATAGGCAAAAATATACTTTGTATTATTCCAATGATGTCCGGTACATCAAGGAAATAATCTGTAAGAATTAGAATGTATTAAAAACAAACGAAAATATTATTAATATAGTAGGTGAAAAACCCACCGTCAGGTGCAAAAATAAGAAATCAGTTAAAAGGATGCTATGTGGATACAAAGAGGTAGGAGTAGATGACAATGGACATGGAAACACCTTACCTTGTGAGAAATGTATTTATTGTGAACATATAGATTCGAGTGGTTGTTTTGTCCACCCCAATAATAGGAGAAGATATACATTTTGTGTTAATGCAGATGATTTAGTTGGCTCATTGCACATCTTCCAGCTGTTTTTATATAGGTTAGGTAAAACTAACAGACACCTGAGGGACCATATCTGAAAACACCTATACAATATTAGAATCAAAATAATGTGCCAGCTAAACACATGGTAAATACTAGTAATGAACATACCTTCAAGTTCATGGGCATTGAGAGGGTGACACAGGGTCAGCGTTTGGGTGATTTGAGAAATCACACAGAGGTTACAGAAACAAAATGGTTCATCAGGCTTCAAACTGATGTATGGCGAGGTCAAAATGGAGTAGTTGCATTGAAACCAATACTGAAACCAAGGCCATTGTATAAATGAATGGCAGAGTAGTAGCAGCATGTATAGTTTATATTAGAATGTTCCTGGATATATGCCATTTACCCACTCATTTTACATTACTGCATATTGAGATATGTAAGTTGAATTTTAATATATTTGTCTGTATGTATGATGTCTTATGAACATACTTTTTTTAGCTGTTTCAGGAGTGAACAATGCTACAGTTTTACTTGCATTTGCTTGCAGGAATTTTCTCCTTTTTTATTCTGAAATTTGCATAGGTAACTGGGTGATTTTTGAACATGGAAACAGAGTGATTTAATTATTTGTATTAGTGCAGGATTTTTTTATCTAATATGCAGCAGATCAGATCATGCTTTGTAGTTTGCATAAGTAGCGGAGCAATCTTGGACATTTAATATGTTTTCCTAGGAAATAACTTGTATTAGTTGTGAAATTTTGTATCGAATATGTAGCAATTCAGAGCATGTTTTGCAGTTTGTACAGACAGCAGAGTGCTTCTGAATATTGCAACAATGTTATTTAGTAATATGTTTCTTTAAGTTAGTTAATTTGTATCAGCTCAGGTCATGTGATTGCTCTAGCACAGTGTACTGGCAGTTAAGTGATTTTAAATCAGGCATTATGTTTTAGCTTTTGTATAAGGTCTGAAGAAGCAAGTCTGTTACTCATAAAAGCGCTTACCTGTTTTATGTCAAATAAACTACTGGTTGTGGTTATTCTGGCCCTGTTTTGGACCATACTTTTTCTTGGATCATTCAAAATGTACAACAATGACCCCATAGTTAAATACACACTGCAAACTTCCCCATGCTCCACACAAGTCCTGTACAGTTACACATGTCATTCTTTTCAGAATTATGCAGAGTCCATTATTGTATTACAGTTGATATCCACCATGCATTTTGGAGATATGGCAGCCTAAAAATGTGTGTTTTATATATTTATTTAACTGTGTAGTTATTTGTTCATTAATTCCTTCATTCCATTATTTAATATTTGTGCTGATACAAGGATCCCTTTCAAACTTTACCCAGGCCAACTGCATGTTATTGCAGTTACATATGTAGCCTTATAGACAGTGTAAGATACACATTAAACAAATCCAGCCAGATAAAGTTTTGCTATAGCATCAGTTGCAGTACAGTCACATTAATAAAGCAAACACTTTTTAACAGATTCATCCTACACCACCCCTACCTTTTGTTATATATTCATATCATTTTTCATTCATCATTGCTAGTCACAAAATCTTAAAAGTGCAGTACTTCCCAAATCAATAATTGCATTTCTACCATGTATGCACAGTCACTACATGACAGCAAAGTAATTTCCTCAGTGATCATTAATCATTTTATTTGCAGGGCTGCTGCACTGAAATCCCGCTTCAACATTGACAGGTTTACAATATTTATTAAAACCCATTATAGCATGCACATGATAGCAGTAAAACCAACATTTCCTTAATTTAACTCAGTACTGTTACCTATTTACAAGTGCTTCTTATTAGGATATTGTATTTTTTTTATTATATTCTCACTTTTAGAAGTCTGCAATTTCCTAACACATTTCCTGTCTAACTCGAATAATGGCAAGCTAATATGGTGAATTTCACAATTCCATGTAAACTTAGGTCTATGTACACATTCTATATGCAAATTAGGGTCTTCTATGTTTATCGACAAAAATCAAGGAAAACGACTACCAAGGCTGAAAGCTCAATATAAAAGAAAAATTTCCTTTTTTGACAAATGGTAAGTGCTTTCATGCTACAAACATTTTTTCAGACCATACCATCACATGTTTCTCTGTATGGAATGCAGTAATACACAAATGTGGATGAAAAATGGTCTGGCATGCTCTTGAATGCAGATTCTGACTACTATGAACCTTCTGCAGATGTCTGTCGACTCCTCTCTTAGCATGCTGCAGAAATGTATTTATGGATCACTGAAGCTGATATATAAAAATATTCAGACAAAACAAAATGGAGTCTTATGCATTACACTTACCTCCGCAGTACAGTGTAATCTCTGCCAATCTACCCTCCTCTGGCATAGCTCGTCACTTTTACTCACTGAAAAGGGGGACGGTCTGTCAATTCTTTTAGAACTACAAAAGAATCTTTTTACAAAAGACTGCTATTTACATACTTTCTTTTGCTGGAAGTAGCTAACAGCTGTTTATAACATAGAACAAACTCTGCCAGACACATCAATGAGGCTCAGTCAAGGAAACATAGAAGTAGCTCTGTTACAGAAGGTGTGTTAAATGACAGTGCTTCACAGTCCTGCCATTCTATCTTAATTGCATGAGAAAACAACACCACTTCCTTATACCTAGCATGACTCGTATAAAGAGGACTTGAAAATGTATTCTGGAAGACGGAATGAAAAAATGAAAACAAGATCACATTACCAAGGCAGGCCCCATCATCCACCATTTTGAGAGAAGGACATTAAAAGTGTAAAAGAAGCACTTGTAGTGATTTTGAGGCATTAAAGTAGCTCAGAAAAAAAGATACAATGAAAAAACTATGTTTTTTTAGTTCTAATGTAGAGTTCTCTTTTATGGATAGTGTATTACTGAAGGTATTTGATAGAACAAAAATGTTTACCTACATAAATGTATCTATACTGTTATTATAATAATGCAGAGAGCATAATCAAAGTCAAAGTAAGTTTTATTGTCATTTAGAAATTTGGAACTACACATGTGTAGCTCAAATGAAATTTTATGCCTCAGCTCAGCTCCTGAGATTACAAAGGAATGTGAAACAACACATACAAGTAGAGGAATAAACATATGCAATACTACTCCCAACACATGCAAGAAAGAGCAGAGACATTTACCAGCACTCACGTATGAAAAGAATACCCTCCCCTGAATTAAATTAACTACCATATTTAAAGTAATATAAAACACACTACATATTGAAATGCCCAAGTTGTCTAATATTGCACTTGAGTGGGTTAAATAATACTGACTATGGATATAATCAATAAATATTGCACTTACTTGGAATATGTAAGCATGTATTGCACAAATAAATAAAACTTGACTTATTATGTGTCCAGACCCCTTGGACTAGTGCCGGAGTTCAGAAGTTTGATCAGTGTAGGGTAGAAACTGTTATTAAATCTTGTAGTGTTTTAGTGGATGCTGCGATATCTCCTGACTGATGCCAGATGCTTAAACAGTCCATGAGCAGGATGTATGGTGTCCTGCATTATTTTGGTGACTTTTTGGATGCTTCTTGCTGAATAAAGATGTTGCATTGATGGAAGACTGCAACCTGTTACCTTCTCTGCAACCCTCACCACTCTTTGTAGTGCCTTCCTTTCTGTAACAGTGCAGATTCCAAACCACACTGTGAATCTGCAGGTGAGCATGCTCTCTGTGGCACCTCTATAGAAGGTGGAGAGAAAATAAGGAGGAAGCTTAGCTTTTTTCAGCCTTCTTAAAAGGTGGAGGTGTTGATGCACTTTCTAGACCAGTTGGCTGGTGTTTCCTAACCAAAAGAGATCCTCTGATATGTGTATACCCAAGTATTTTGTACTCTTAACCCTCTCCACACTCTTACCACTAATCCTGAGCACTGGGTGGTTTGTTCTCCTTTTCCAGAAGTTGATGATAATCTCTTTGGTCATATTTACATTCAGGTCAGGGTTGTTCTCCTTTCACCAACTGATCAGAGATTCCACCTCCTCTCTGTGCGTCCTTTCATCCTCCTTTGTGATATGACTCATGACTGTGGTGTCATCAGGAAATGTGATGATATGACTGGACTTGTGCTTAGCATAGCAGTCATGGGTCAGGATGGTAAATAACAGTGGGCTGAGAACAAATCCCTGTGGATCCCCAATGTTAATCATGATGCACTTTAATGTGTTCTTACCCGAACACACCCTCTGTGGTCTCCCAATCAGGAAGTCAATGATTCAGTTACAGAGATGTTTGCTGATTCCTAAATGTTCCAGTTTTTCTATCAACTGCATTGGTACCAACAAGATATATGCAGAGCTGAAGTCTATGAACAGCATCCTCACATAGTTGTCTTTGCCATCTAAATGCTCAAGGGAGATATGCAGCGCTACTCTTATGGCATCAGCCATGGATTGGTCAGCACTGTATGCAAACTGCAGAGGATCAAAATCAGAAGGTAGGCATGATGAAAAGTTGTTAGACCTGGAGGGTGTAATTTTCTTAGGTAGTGGGATGATGTTAGTTTCCTTGTAGCATGGGGGTGCTTTTACTATGGCAAGAAAGGTGTTAAATATTTCCTTGAGCACTGTGCACAGTTGATCAGCACATTTCCCAATATGTTGTTTGGGCCAGCAACCTTCCTGGGTTTCACTTTCCATAGCTGTTTTCTTACCTCCTCTGTGCTGAAGCTGAGTACTGCATCCTTCTCATCAGTAGGTAGCTTTAGGGCCAACATGATGTTTCTTTCCTCTGATCTACCAAAGAAGATGTTCAAATTGTCCAGGAATTCAATGCTGTCCTCACACTGTGCTGACCTGATTTTGTAATCAAGTGATCTCCTATATGCCTTGCCATAGAATCCTTGTATTCTTCATGTCTTCAAAGTGGCTCTGCACCATTCTGCCATAATCCCTCTTAGCCTCATTTATGCCTCTCCTCAGATTACCTTTTGCTACACTTAGGGTTGCTTTGTCCGTAGCCCTTTAAGCTGTGTTTCTCTCTTTCAGAAGCTCATATACCTTAGCAGTGAGCCATGGCTTTTGCTTAGCTATAATAGTGATACTCTTGATATTTGTTAACCCATCAATGCAGTTAGAAATGTATGCCATCACTACCTCAGTGTATTCATCAATGTTCAGATGCTGATTCACTGTGGCTGCCTCCTTGAACATATTCCAGTTGGTTCTTTCAAAGCAGTCTTGAAGGGCCTCCATAGCTCCCTTGGGCCATACATTGATTTATTTCTTTGTGGGTTTCTCTCTCACCTGTGCAGGTTTGTAAGCTGGCGATAGTACGATAGTATACTGGTCAGAGTTTCTCATTTGTGGAAGTTGCACTGCCTTATAAGCTTTCTTTAAGATTATGTACACCTTATCCAGGATATTATCACCCCTTGTAGGAATGTCCACATACTGATGGTAACATGGAAGTACTTCTTTCAAATCTACTTTATTAAAGTCACCAGCTGCCATGTGTACAAAGTCAGGATATTTGTTCTAAAACTCACCCATGTGATTGCATAGTTTATTTAGAGCCTCGGTGGTATTAGCATTAAGTGGGATATACAGCACTGTTACACTGGCCCCATTCAGCTCCCTGGGCAAGTAAAATGGTCTACATTTAATGTACAGGAACTCTAAGTTCTCACAGCAGTGCAATAGAATGATTTCACAGTTGCTGCACCATCTTTTGTTAACATAGATGCAGACTTTACCTCCTCTGGCCTTTCCACACAGTGTATGTTTTCTGTCTGCACAAAACAGCATAACATTCTCTAAGTTTACTGCACTATCATTCATCTTGTCCTGCAGCCACATCTCAGTAATCAAAAATAAACAATTATTTCTCACTATTACTCATCTGTATCTATACACAGATGTACGTCAGCTTAGAAGTTTGTAAGGCTTATGAGATAACAATAATTGCCTGCACAAGAATGAATGTAAGATATGTATTGGTAAAAAATAATAATCTGCATGTATATGTCTACAAAGCACAGATATATGTCTGCATAAGTATTGTTATACAACTAGTTTGCCATCTCTCCATTAAGAAAGAAAAAAGAAAAATTTGAATTTCCTTACTTTCATTTATTGTTGCATTAACATAGGTAGTACTGAAATTAAATGAAGGCAGTTTATGTAGGCAAGGAATTATTTACAAGTGTATTAGTTGAATGACAAAGTCCTTTCTTTTCAGAATTGCAACTGCACGTACAAAATGGCTGAAGCCAGTCAGCTACTGCACTGTAATCAGACTGGAAGTTGGAGAAAGGGTTGAGGGGGTTGCTGCCTTGTGAAGTGAATGTCCAGTATAGACTTCATTGAGAAATGACTTATATTTTTAGCTCTGTATTACTTCTGCATAGATTTCAAAATCATTGCCTTATACAACTAAATTGATCAAGTAGAAAACTATCAAATGAACAGCTTAGTAAATGAAAACTTCTGTAACTTGCAGCATTGTTCTTTGTGTCTGCAAATTTATGCTGAACCAAATTCAGAGACTGCAACATGCAAAGCATAAACAGTTTTAAAACATTCCACAAAAGTTATCCACTTTTATTTATAAATGAATAATAAATGAATAATAAATGGGAGATTAGCAAATTATTAGAATGTAAATTGTATTACATGTTTGAGGAAATGAGTTGTTAAACAAATAAGGCAATGAATACATGTGCTTAGAAATTATAATGGCATACTTCAATGTAAGTGGCAAAAAATGGGAAATGCAGATAAACAGGAATTGTCTAATTTCTTCTCATTACAGATGAGGTTGCGGTCTTCTCTAAGAGGAGACAGCAGGAGCGGTGTCTAGAGAAGCTGACTGAGTCCTCTGGTAAGCTCTAATAAATTAGTATATACTAATTCTGTGTTTAACTGATTTCAATAATAGAGTTAGATAGATGTGAGAAAATAAATGCTAAATTATGCAGAATTATCTGAAGCAATGCAGTACATTAAGTACATTACTGTAAGAAAGGTAGAGACATGTCAATGTATAATTGCAGTATTTCTGTCTTTGTTTTTTTATTACTGTATTTATTCAGTTTACTGATGGATCATAGTAAATGAAGGAATAGATTGCACTGACTACATTACTGCAAGCAACAATGTGACAGATTTCAGTATACAAGTGAAGAAAAAAGTCTATATGCACTTTACTGAATATTTGCAACTAAAAGAACAGACTGCATTCAGTACATTACTGCAAGCAAGACTGACATTTGTGCAATATTTAGACATCACTGATTTTATAAGTTGCAATTATTTATAATGGTTGATATTAATGGAGTATTTCAAAGTAATGCATTTAAATGAAAAAAGTTGATCATTATGTTTGTGTAGTATTCTACAACATGTACAACCCCACCTTTACTTGATATCGGTCACTGTCCTGCCAAGTAACCATAAGCACTTCTCATAACATTGTATCCCAAAAGTGTGTAGAAGCACTCTCCATCATCCCAAAGTATGCATAAGCACATCCTGTACACTTTGAAATAAAAGCATGAATAAAGACTCCACATATTCTCTTTTACTTCAGTTAAGATTTATAAAAGTAGAACTATTTTAAAGTAAGAAATGTAATACGGCATAACTTGATGTGTGATTGTATTGAGTGTACTTTCTCTTTAGTCTTTCCCCCGTATACTTTTATCTCTGTTTTTATTTTGTTTACGCATTCCTTTGTTCTTTATTATTTTGTTTCTCCCACATTATATTCATTTTTCTACAGCTACAAAATTCCTTGGAATGACCAAGGTATGTACCTCCCACTTTAGGGAGCACTTACCCTCTGTCCGTCCAGCAAAATCCTTGCAGGGGAGAATGGGTGGCACCAGTCCTGCAGCACCCTGTTAGATGGCAGCCTAGAAAGCCTCATAGAACAAGGGCTTCAGAATTTGGTTGAGGATGTGCTGGAAGAGGTAGTTGTATGGAGGATTCAGCCAAATGAAGCATGTAGAAGACATGATGTCCCAGCTGGTGCCATCCACACATCACCAGAGGCCACTACCCCCCCCCACACACACACCAGCATTGGGATCTTTCACTGTCCCACTATCTGGCAGTGGAAATGTTTGAGGGTCTGTGGGCTGGGACTGTTGCAAGTGCTTCAGCCCCTTTTCCCTTTCACCTACAACTTCTTATCTATTTCCCCACCTACATTACCTTCTTATATAAAAAAACAGTTAATAAAAATAGAGGTTCTATTCCATGTCAAAAACATTGTGCTTCCTCTCTCTCACTTCCACTAGTACAACCATTTTGATGTTTTCTCTTCTGTGTTCCCTTCTTTGTTGTGTCTCCCATTTTTCAGACTTTCTTAACTCCCCCTTTCTATACTTTAATGAAACCATCAGGGTGCCCACATAAGGATATCCCTGTATAAAATATATTAAATTCTTTTATTTTTTTTAATTATCAATAATGAAAGCCACATAGGTCTTTTAAACATAACTGCACATAGCAGTGTCTATCCCTGATATCTGAATATATCCAAAATACTATGAAGGGTTATGGTTTTCACATAGTCCTTGACTTTGCATACTTTACGCTTTTGATGTAAGTGGGTGTGTTCTTCAAAATATCTTTGTTTTTCCTTATTCATTGCAACTGAGCTGAGCTTAGCTTATTTACTTATAAGCATAGTGGCACTTCTCGTTAATAACAGCTATGCACTTGTGAACTACCAGACTATGAATACCAACCTGATTGTTTTGCTCTGGGATATGTTAAATAGCTACTGCTTATAATACTTGATTTCTATTTTGCTTATTTTTACAATAACCATTTTTGCTGCATCATATCTCCATACTTTGTCCATATTTACAAGTAGGTTATATAGCAGAATTTCTGTCATTTCTTGTTGTTTTCTCAGCTTCATATACATATGGAAGTAATTCCAATGCAGCTTAAACTGTTGACCCTCACAGTTTCATAGGTTCATAGCAGATTACTAGGCCGATGGCTTAAGGGCCCTTAGAAGCCTAGCCAATATAACTTGCTTTTATCCAATATATGGTGCCTAGAGGCAAGAGGATGGCATGGATTTGTACCTGTGCACTGAGTATCTTACAGATTGCCCTTACCCATAAGGGTTATAGGCACTACTCCTGGTGTGAATTTGCAATTCCCCATCCATTGAAGAGGGCCAGGGAAGAGCTCTGCTTAATGAGAATAGGAAGCCTGTTCCAAAGAAAGGGCAATCTCTGAGACACATATCTGTCTCGACAGCTTATTTTGTTTGAGTAACTGACTAAGTTTAGATCCCTAGATTGGGTGACCCTCACACTGCTTGACTTGTGAATGTGTAACAGCTCCATCAGGGCTGGATTTGTGAGTGCCTTGTAGGTTAGTCATAGGTCACCCCTTAACAGTCGGTAGGAGACAGAGTAAAGGGATAGGGCTTTTAGTCTATCTACATAGTTCATGTTGTTTACACCCTGTATTTTCTTTGTGAGGAAACTCTGGGGTCACTCCAGCTGCTGTAACTGCCTAGTCGAGTGCATGCCAAATGACATTGTACTCGATTATTGGTCTAATGAGGGCTGAGTACAGTGGGACTATAATTTCCTTACACCTGGAAGCAATACCTTTACTTAATACATTGTGCCACATAAAAGGACTTCCACACCACTGTGGACAGATGGTGGTCAAAGTTTAGGCTACTTTCTATCAGTGTGCCTAGATCTCTCATCTCTGAGTCTCTTCTTAGGGGTGTGCTATTTGCAGGGGTATTTGACTTCCAAAAGGATATGATATATATATTTTTTGTGTGTGTGTGTGTGTGTGTGTGTGTGTGTGTGTGTGTGTGTGTGTGTGTGTGTGTGTGTGTGTGTGTGTGTGTGTGTGTGTGTGTGTGTGTTTTAGGGTATGGTTCTGGCATCAATCATTTGTCTGCTCTAGAATCTCCTTAAGGATTTCTACACCATTAGGGGATTCCATGATTGCCCCCAGCTTGCAGACATTTGCAACCTTTGTCATCCAGAGGCCTTTCATATTAGCCTTGACTTCAGAGAAGTATATTCCAAACAGGAGTAATCCACTGTATTGAGCAACAATATAAAACAACAGCCAAAAAGAACAAAGCAGTAATCAAAAAGACATGGAAAAAAGACATTACATACAGTAGTCCCAGCACTGAGGCCTGTGGCACACTGCTAGTAATTGGCCTCTTGCTGGATCTAAATTCACCCATTTAAACCTCATGTTTCCCCTCCATGAGCCAATTCGCTATCCATCTGATAATCTAAGGATTTATGCCCAGATTTGTGAGTTTATTAATAATACCCAAATGGGGAATTGTGTCAAATGCCTTGACTAGACTGAGGTAGGTAATTTTACCCTCATACATGGCTTTAATGACTTTCTCAAAGAAAATCACCAGATTCAGTAGGCAACACCTGCCCTTGACAAAGCTGAATTAGGTCAGGTCCAGTGCTTAGAGATTTCCTATGTCATTATTTATCAGGTCCATGATTATTCTTTCCATGGTCTTACATATAAGACTAGTCAAACTTAGGGGTCTTTAATTTCCTGGTAAGTAGATGGTCCCCTTTTATGCATAGGAATGACTGTTCCTGTCCTCTGCTCAATTGGGACAAAGCCAGTCCAGAATCTGTAGTTAAATAGAGATCTTAATGGGCCTGATAAGCCCCGATTTAAGCTGTTTAAAGGCCAACCTGATATATTGTTGGATACTATCAAAGCCATGTTTTTATCTTTAGAGAGAGCAGTATTAGTCTGTTCTTTTGGTGATTATTGGTGGTGGAGTGGGGAGGGTGTTTCTTGGGGGAGAAATGGGGGTGATGGAAGGTGAAACTTGAGCTGAATTTGTGGACCAGCAGATTTGGTATATCTGCCAGCAGAGTACAGGTGATACCATCTACAACTAATTCCACACATTGTTGGGTGTTGCCCTTATGATTGCAGGCTTACCTCCTTACCATTGGAGGCAATTTTTACTTCAAAGTCTGCTTTCAGAGACTTGACTAGCTTCCTGAGTCACTTGTTTAGATTAATGAGGAACTTTTTGTTTTGTTGTGCACATTCCCTCTTACTTCTTATGGTATTTTCTTTCTTTTGTTGTAAAACCTGTTAATAGCAGGGGTCCACCGGAGTGGCTTGTTTTTGCAGTTTGACCTGTGTTTATTTCAGTCTGGTACTACCTTTTCTATGCAGTTGTTTATATGGTCATACATGGATTTTTTGTGCACCTCTGCATAGGTTACTGTGTTTTGTGAATTTGGGGGAGCTTGGAAACTAGCTAAGTCATCTCATAATAGGGGATAATTTATGTTAGAGAAGTTCTTAAAGTTTTTGGAGTTAAGTGGGGGACTATATTTACCTTTATTTCAAAGGAGACCACTTTGTGATCTGATATTTCCAGTGAGGACATCATACTTGGGGGGGGGGGGGGGTGCAGCACTCTCCCATATTTGTGAGTCGATCTAGGATATTTGTTTCCCTGGTGGTACTGCAGACTAGCTGCTCAAGGGCATTTGAATTTACAAAGTCAAGAAATCTTTGAGCCTGTATGTTTGTAGTCGTGTATGCATCCCAATTAATGGAGGGGCAGTTAAAATCACCCATGAGTATGATATTGGGCTGGATGATGAGGGGATCTAGTAACTTTGGGTATGATGTATGGATTTCCTGCTTCATGGTGGAGGACCTGTAGCTATCAAGAATATGGTAATGGATTTCTCCCATGGTTAGCTGGGCATTGAGTAGCTCAAGCATGTTATACTGTTTGACTAGCCTTGAAGTGTGCTTAGATATACCTCTGCCTTCATGTTCAGTGGGTGGTCAGAATATATGAAAGGTTTTATAGCCATGCTCTGCCAGAGTGCTTTGAACCATGTTTTAGTAACTGCACAGACATCAGGATTCACCAGTTTGAGGAGAGCTTCCAGGAGGGCAGCTTCTTGTTGAGGCTGCTAGCACTGAACAGCAAAACCTTTAACTTGTCCTGAGTAGCTTTTATGTTGGAAGGTTTGTCTGTTTGACAATGCCTAAAAAGGCATTATAGAGGTGGATAATGTTTTGACCAATATCCAAAAGCCTAGAGGTGACAGGTGAAGACCATCCCTGGCAAAGCAGCATGGTCTGTCAACCATATCCCCCCAGGCTGACAAGTACTGGACGCCTTTGGAATGACACCAGTGGCTTGGACAGTTGTTAAAGTCAATCATTTTCTGCTGGTATTGCAACATCATCCTTGGAGATGGTAGAATGCTGCTTAAAGCTAGGTTCATACCTGCCTAAAAAACATATTCTGAGAGCTCAATCATGCCCCTCTTCATATAGTAAAGGGGGTATGTCTCGGGCCATTCATGCCCACATGGACTATGAGTGAGTCATACTGGTACTTAGGGGTAAATGATCTCAGTGCTTGCATGATCTGGTGAACCCTGGCCCCTAACTGGCAACCAACTGTAACCCTTCCCTTATCCAGCCTGGTAAGAAGGACATCAGTGTGTCTCACAATGGAGTCTCCTGTAACCAGAATATTGGGTTGTGGAGCATTTCACCTTTTGGGCTTGGTAGCTGAGGTACAATGAGATGTGGTTTTATGTGTTGTAATGGGAATTGTCTTGTTTGTGGACATGCAGAGTTTCTGAGGACTGCAGCTGAGAGGCCTTTGTGGTATGGGTAAGTTGCATGTGAGCACCTCCACATATGTGGGTCTATATATGTGGTCCTTTGTGGGTGCAGTGAATGATGCATGCGAGTCTCCGACAATATGTTTGTTGCTTTTTGTATCTGTATTTGAGAGTCTAGCCTCCAGTGTCAATGTGTAACTACATCCCTCACATACCCTATCTGTCTGTTCAAGAATTAAGTGGTTGTCAGTATACATAATGCAATTGCTATATTGCCTCAGGATACCCATGCCCATTAAGTTGGATGCAAAGATAACAGGAAAGTGCCCATCCATGGTTGCAGGTCCTAAAATGTACTTGAATGAATAGAAGTGGAGGGTGTTTACAACCAGATGAGGGAAGGGTGCTTACTTGGTGTAATCTGCAGTGTTTACTTGGTGTAATCTGCAGCTAACCTAACCAGCAATGTTGCCCAATGCCAAATCAGATGATCTCTGAGCATCAGTATTCCTGTGTGCTATATAATAAGGTAACTAGCGTAGTAAACTTTCACAGTATAATGAAAATAAGCAATGTTTCCAGACATTTGCATCTGTACAGGGCACTGGCACAGTGATCATCTCTGTTGCAAATGTGCCAAATTTATACCAGCAATGGAAATACAGATAACTGACTACTGAGCCCTCTGGCCAGTAACTGGCTACACTTGGAGCCCTTTTGTGTGCTTCCCAACTCAAATAGGCCAAACACCTACTGCCACTAGATGAATAATCACATTCCTCCTAATGTAAAAGCACCATAAAAGAGTGTCCAGAATGAAATGTTACCACAAAAAAACTTAAAGATACACACACAGCAGTGCACTTTAAATAACTTATAAAAGTGTGATTATTCAATATAAGTACTTAGCTTTGTAGAAATAAGCCAAGAGCCATTCAGTTTTGCAGAATTTATAAAAGCACTAAAAACAAGGTAAGCTGATTTATAAGCCCTCTGGCCAATTAAACAGCTACATGCAGGAATCTCTAGTGTGTTCCCCAACCAGTACAGAACAGGATACCACCCACTCCCACTAGATGGAAAATTCACTGTCCTTTTGATGTAAAAATGCAGAAAAGTGTTTACTAGAGTGTAAAAATATACTACTTTATCAAACAGCTATCTATAATAGAACAGACAATGAGAGGCAAAATGCATTTTTTTCCCAAAATAAACACAAGGAAAGGCAAATAAATAATTCAGGATATAAACAGCAGTGTAGAAAGGGAGGAGCATATAAAACTCATTTCACAAGAAGGGTGGGCAGCTTAGAATCACCAAGTTTAAAAAGCAAATCAAGGAATGGTAAGGTGGGTGGGAAAAATAATTAGCAGGTAGTCACGAACAGTGCCTGCAGTTTTTACAGGCCTTGTGTTTCATCAGAAAATCATCAATGGTGCTTGTCATTTTTACAGGCCTTGAGACTAATCAGAAAAGACAATGACACAGAAATTCTATGTGTATTTAAGTATCACTCAACAGACAAATTAACCAATGGAAAAAAATGTGAAATGTGCAGCCTAGGTAATTTAAGTGTCTATCTGCCACATCGAACAAAAACACTAAGCCAAGCAGATTTCTTAAAACAAGAAATGAAATGAAGCAGGTAAAACAGAAAGCAGCTCTATCAGTTTAAGCAACTCACAGACAAAAATAAATATATAGATTTACTTTCCTTACCCAGCAGGGAGTCACCAACAGTGTTTGTAGCTTTTGCAGGCCTTGAGTCTTATCAGCAAAGACCTTTCTCTGTCTGTTACTGGCTTATTTTATATGTGCATGACTCTTAACTGAAGGATTGCCATATACAACTAATTCATATTATGTTCTATTCATATGTTCATCTTATCCTATTCTTCCTATACTTTTATATAGTTTTTAAAATCCTAAATTTAGCTTAAAAAAGGAAAGCAAAACTTCTGGGCTCTGCTCTTTTCTGTGTATCTCCAGACTTTATTTTTTCTAATTCAAATGTTGCTGCATGTCAGCAAAAGTGAAATTTCAGACTCCACCAGCCTTGCTTAAAAATTGTCCTCTCAAGAGAAGGCATTTTCCGATCTTATTAGTGTCACCAAACTGTCAGAAAATGGACATCGATGGAACATTGATGGATGGCTGTATTGCCATCCAAAGTATGTTGCCTGCTCCAGTCTATGTAGATTATTCCATGTGTATCTTCTGCCTACATTTGCTTATCTGTAACACATGCCCATGTATGTGTTCATGCTCTGTAGTAAGATATTCCTGGCAGCATCCCCAGGGCAAACATCTGGTTTACTTTATATACTTGCCACCTATGCCTTTTATAACAGCTGGCATACCTTAATATAAATATTAATGATGATTCCATCTGCACTACACATGCACTGGCAGTTGATGACATGATATTCATTATTTATGTAGGTTGTCTCCTGAAGGCAATTTAAATCCTGATGGAAAATGGATGCTGTCTTTTGTACCATATTGTATCGACAAACCAGATACTTTGTGGAATGCATGTATAGTATGCCATTCATGGAAGAGGTGGTAATAAGGAATGTTGCATGCTGTCCCATGTTCTAAAGCATGCATTTTAGGGTTTATTTCAGGTTCCTGGCTGCAGGTGAGAATGAGATAACTTGTATACCAGAGAAGCTGCTTAAATGCTGCTTTTGCCAAGATGCACAAGGTAGTGAAAAAATGTATTTCTTGTGGGAGGGCCAATCAATAATCTTTGTTGAATCAGGTCTGCAGTCAGACAGGTCACAGATGTGTTATGAGTGACTGTTAACCATGTACTGAACTACTGCCTGACTGACTTAGATGACAATGTGCTTTTAGCCATGCACAAATCTAGGATTGCCTGGTTGATTAAGATGACAGTGCTCTTTTAACTAGGGACTGATCTAAGATTGCCTGGTTGACTTAGATGACAATGCTCATTTAACCATGTACTGGTTTAGGATTACCTGGCTGACTAAGATAGCAGTGCTCTGTTAACCATGTACTGGTCTAGGATTGCCTGACTGACTTAGATTATAATGCTCTGTTAACCATATACTGGTCTAGGATTGTCTGATTAGCTCTGCCTTTCATCTGTGCCAAGGTTGGGCACACAGCACCAGTTGTCTGCAGCATTATGAATATAAACTACTTGTTAAATTATCCCTCCATTGCAATTTCAGTCTTATGGTATTAAACATTATATGGTCTTTTCACTGCCATTTCCGGTTTGTGCATTCTAAACATTGTTCATGTATTCAGTTGTTGCATCTTTTTATATAGTTTTAGAAGTCTGACACAGGATTATGATGTTGTATTTTTCATTCTGCAAAACTTGCGTTACTGCAGCTTGGCTTGATTTAAAATGTATTTCACTGTGTACCTGCCTTACTCTTTATGTTGTACCTAAATCACAGATCATTTGCATGATGGTACTATACCTCAAACAGGTTTATATCTTGTTTTACATACTCAAGAGTCTTGCATACTGTTTTATGCTGTTACATTTTATGCATGATTTTGGATGCTGAATTTCAAAAACTTCAACTCAATAATGAAATCTGGAATCTTTTTAAATCACTCCATACCTCAAAGAGTGGGAGATGCACCTGGCATGATGCATTCACTGGAAGCTATTACAACAAAGATTATAAGAAGGATTGCATGGATTTAGAATAGACTACATGGTATAAATATGTACAACACAAATGTGCCTTTAGTAATCCATAATTGTTATACAATATGCAGATGACAGTGCCCTTGATCACAGATACAAGTCCCTAGCCACAAATGATAGGGTAAGGCTGAATACTGGTTCAAGGAGTCCGCTCCTTCTAAATACTAGCAAAAATAAAGTCAATTCTGTTTTGTTGCATGTTCATATCTCTTAACTTCTTAAGGCAAAAATTTCTAGACAAAGCCAAAAATGATGCTGAGACAAAGGCCCAAAATCAGGGACAGATTTTAAATATTGCTCTTATAAACTAAGAAAGTTGATAGCATAACATGTTTTGAATTAGCATGCACTTTCTAAAGTATATGGTCTCAAATTCAAATGTCTGGCATTACTTAATGACATAAATCCCCAATGATTTGCCAAAAAACACAAGTTTTATGATGAACAGAGCAAAAATATGTGTCAAAAATCTGGACATTATGCTAAATTCTGGAATGTTGAGTGATATTGGTCATGTTAATATTTTGACAGTCACTGTTTTAAACTTCATTAACAAAAACAATGGGGTTCTTACAGAAAAAAGTCATTAGCACATAGATTTTCCCTGAGGAAAATACCACCAGCTAGATTGCTGCTTCTACTAGGTCAAGTAAAACCTTTCACTCAGTAACAGAAGAAAACAAATTCTTCACAAAACTTTTCCATGGAAATGTCGTCTTCGGTGGCATCTTCTCTGGCAATGCATCCAAAATGAAGCAAACCTGCATGCATACTAAATTTGCATTTATCTCGTCATGATGCTGTCACCTATGTTGCTATGTAACCTTACAGGATCTTAAAGTGGGTGACATTTTCACACTTTCTCACTTCATTTTGTTTGTCAGTGTCTCCATCCTTACAGATTATCTTGTCCTCACTACTTTAGAATCCAGTACTCTCCAGTGAGAAATTTATACATGACTGGGTCCCTACTAATAAAGAAAAATAAAATGAAAAGCCAGGAGCAGTTTGATTATGTCCCTTTTTAAACTACATTATCAGTGTCTAGAATAAGATTCTACATTAAACTGTTGTTTAATTCAAGAAGGAATCATTGACACATACATTTCTTCACTTAGTACCTTTACTATAAGGGCAGTTCCTAACACTGCTTGTACTCACCAATAACTGTACTGTCTACCTTACCTAGGAAAATGGAACAATGATTTAATATTTCCCAGTGGTATCTGTTCACCATTTCTAGCTAGCTCTCTTATAGACAGAAGTGTTGATGCAAACTAGTCATTATCTCTCCCCAATGAGCCACTCACTTCCAATCCCCCTCACACTGCATAAGCCACAGATTTATCAGTGAATTACAGCACTAGTATGTTGCCTGTCACCTAGTACTTTGTACCTGTTAGTATGCTGTCACCTAGTACTTTGTACCTGTTAGTATACTACCCTTCACCTAGTACTTTGTAGCTGTTAGTATGCTACCCGTCACCTAGTACTTTGTACCTGTTAGTATGATGCCCGTCACCTAGTACTTTGTACCTGTTTGTATGCTGTCTGTCACCTAGTACTTTGTACCTGTTAGTATACTACCCTTCACCTAGTACTTTGTAGCTGTTAGTATGCTACCCGTCACCTAGTACTTTGTACCTGTTAGTATGATGCCCGTCACCTAGTACTTTGTACCTGTTAGTATGCTGTCACCTAGTACTTTGTACCTGTTAGTATACTACCCTTCACCTAGTACTTTGTAGCTGTTAGTATGCTACCCGTCACCTAGTACTTTGTACCTGTTAGTATGCTACCCGTCACCTAGTACTTTGTACCTGTTAGTATGTTGCCTGTCACCTAGTACTTTGTACCTGTTAGTATGCTGTCTGTCACCTAGTACTTTGTACCTGTTAGTATACTACCCTTCACCTAGTACTTTGTAGCTGTTAGTATGCTACCCGTCACCTAGTACTTTGTACCTGTTAGTATGCTGCCCATCACCTAATACTTTGCACCTGTTAGTATGCTGTCTGTCACCTAGTACTTTGTACCTGTTAGTATACTACCCTTCACGTAGTACTTTGTAGCTGTTAGTATGCTACCCGTCACCTAGTACTTTGTACCTGTTAGTATGATGCCCGTCACCTAGTACTTTGTACCTGTTAGTATGCTGTCTGTCACCTAGTACTTTGTACCTGTTAGTATGCTGCCAATCACCTAATACTTTGCACCTGTTAGTATGTTGCACCTGTTAGTATGTTGCCCGTCACCTAGTACCTTGCACCTGTTAGCATGCTGCCTGTCACCTAGTACTTTGCACTTGTAGAGCCACCAGTGGAAGAAGCACTCGTAATTAACTAGACATATAACTGAAATACTTGTATAATGTTTCCTGTCTTTCCTTCTATCAAGACTGTAATAAGCAAGCAAATGAGGCTTTAGCAGTTTTAAGTGTCATTCCAAATACGTGAAGAATAGTAGTAGCTAGGAGTCAGTGAAAACATACTAAACTAAAATAATCAAAAAATATGCATCATGTTGTCCATTTTTCCACTATTCTATTTTATCTTAGGAAGGTTCACAGTTGACTAGAAAGATATTCTGGGTATATTACTTTTTTTTTTTTTTTTTGGAATTTTGTGGCATTGTGAAAATAAATGCAAAACAGTATGTTTTCTACAATCAGAGAGTATTATCTTATCTTTTTTAAAAGGACCCCTTTCAAGATTGTTTTGGTGGCATGAATTGAATGAAAAACATAAAGAAATATGCATGTAAGGTCTTTTGGCACTTGATGTGTGATTTAGTTGATATAGGTAGCTCATGCCATCATGTGCCATTATATGTACTTCATCTTAATCATTTCATTTGGCATTATCAGTTAAGGTGATCAGTAAAGTGCATTTATTAAGTTAAACATCTATTTTGTTATATTAATCAGGCTTGTGTCTTTAAAATGTATTTATTTGTGAGAGGTAACATTACAGATAAATGACTTATTTGCTCAAATTTAGTGGTAGAAAATCAACGGATGTTGTTGGAACTTGGCAGTAAGAAAGTTTTGGCAGCTTGGGGTGAATTGTGTGACCAGTGCAGAATGGAACAAGGTTATAACCAGAAATGGTGCTGTTTAATAACTTAACAGTCAGTGGCCATAATCTACCCCCTTCTAAAATATAAAGATTAAAACATTTTCATCATTAAATAAAGACTATAAACTTTTTATGCAACTAAGCAGAGAATTTTGATAAGCATTGGCAGTGGGCTGGTGCATTGTCCCCATGTGTTGTGTGATTAATGGCTGCAGTCTTGAAAGATAAAGAATAAACTTATATAAATTAGCCTTACCTTTAAAGTATTTGATATGATGCATCCCACAGTGCCTTACCTTGCTAGAGAAAAATTATTCCAATGGCTTGTTGCTTGCATAACACTCAGCACAGCAAGAACTAATACATACCTTTTGAGGAGGGAAAAAAATAACCCCATAGCTCACAGACTAGAAACACTCAATTTACCATAGCCTGCGGTGCTGTGCTTTGTTGACAAGAATATTATCCCTGTGCTTTGAAGTACTTGCATTAATGCAGACATTAGTATGGTGTCTACGCTATGTGGGAAAAACTTGACCCTTGTCTTTTATTGCTTAAAGTACTTGACTTAATGGTGTACACACTGCTATATTTCTATTACAGAAGATGAACTAGATGCTGTGATATAATACATTTATTTGGCAAACCTAGATGTTACATGAATATTAACTCAGCCTTTGACACTTCTGAGGCTAATAAATTGTTTTCCCAGAAAGAAAGTACTTAAAAATCCACGTCATAGTAACCATCTGATTCGACTAAAAAAAAAAAAAAATCCTAGTACCCATAACATATATTCGGTGACCATCTGGTATGATTACAGAGGAAGGAATTGTGTGTGTATTTAATTTATTAAAGTAACTAATTAATACAGCCAGCAGTGCAGGCCTTCTGTTAAGATAATACTCTACCTGTACGTTCTGACTTAATTACTAGATGCAGCCTCTATAAGTTGGAAAAAGAACAGCAGTACTTCCAAATAATAATAACAAAAGTACAGACATTATATATAGGCTTTTTGGAAGTAACATTTTGCAGTTTTCAGTGAATTAATAGAATGCCATATTCCTTCTACCTTTGTTTAGCTACTGCATGACTCAGAGCAAGTCCCTTAACCAGACAGTGTTCATGGGTTGGCACTGAAAAGGGACAGTTGTGTCCAGTGGGCTTATCCCGTCAACAAACAAATTAAAGAAATATATATAAATAAGTAAAATAAATGTACTGTATGTTAGAACTTTAATGAGCAGAATGGGACAAGCTAAGAAGAGGGAGCAAAATATGAAAGGGTAAAATCTGTGATGTAGGCTTAGTGTTTATGCTGGATGAAATGCAAGTCAGTATATTAGATAGTGACAGTCGGGAGAGCATCCATTTGAAAAAGGTCAGTTGATTGGTGCTCAAAATGTCATCACTAAACTATGTTGATGCTCAAAATGTCATCACTAAAATATGTCTAGCATCTTATCATAGCAGTTAGACTTGGAGAACAGTAAGAAGATGAGTGTTGTGCTTACCTCAGTTTCTCCTGTTTCTCTTAATTATATGAACTTGTATATGTAAAGATTGCTCTTTCATTTACCCCAGGCTTTGTCCCTTTCATGTATTAAGTTTCTGAAACCAGATGCTAGCCAATGGCAAATCTAACCTTTCAATCTCCTGAAGGTTTTAGTCAAGATTGAGATATATGATGGTGCATAAATGCCCCAATTCAAATCTTGTAGAATGGTGATCATGGTTTTCTGTTTTGATTCAGAAATGGGTATACTATTAACCATTCATGGTGGCTTCTTATTATTTTTGAAGATCCACAAGGACATAATTGGAGTGTGGTCTGCTCCTTATTTGAAATGTTAGCACTTGAAATGCCTAATTTAAAAAAAAGACCAAAACCACAGGAAAAGAGTGATTCTCGAAAATTGTTCTTCTCATTTAAACTTCTTTTTGCAAGACATCCCCAGCACCCCCCATGTGAGATTCAAGCCCCCTCACTCCACAAAATTATATATGCCAACTCTGAGATTACCATGCCTTGGAGAAAAGGGCATATTCTGACAAATAGCATCTTGGACTTAATATATGTAAGTCATCTTTCAGCTATTCACTCTGTATTTCGGGACTCGCTGTAGCAGGTACTGACATTTCAAATGGTTACCACTGTGGTCACTTAAATGGCAGAGATGAACAGAGACTGAATACACCTTTTTATGTTGGTACAGATAAGGTCAAGTGTGTAGTGATTGCTAGTTTGTATGTTGGGTCTAGTTGGTTGCTTGACTCACTTTTTGTAGCATTCAAGTCAGGTGGGAGGCATCCGGACCAATAGCATTTATGTTAAAGTTTGCAGTATTACTGATTTGCATATAATGCCTTTGGGGAATATTTCCTTTAATAAAATGTGTATGGTAGAAGGGAAGATGATGGTGATATTTAGATAGATGTGACATGTAGCTGTGTTTGACCCCTTAGTGCTAGCTCTGCATAAACTCAGTTAGGTTCTTTATCTTTTTTTTTTTTTGCCTTTTATGACTTGAATGTTGTCTAGGTATGTATCTTTTTGTGTGAATAGTGTAGCACCACAACCTTTTCAAGGTCCTGGTTTAAATGCATTATATATTATGTAGTTACTCTGTAGGATATGGGATGCATAGAAGTCATTCTTCAGCCACATTTCGGAGATAGCTACTATACTTTTCTTTCCTGCTGTGAGCAAAGTTGCACGTGCTAACCATTAATTATTTAAACTGCAAATGTTAGTTCTAATAATGTTAGTAAATCACCTGGGTGTATTCTGTGGTTGTTCATTTTTTGGACTGGTTCATGGATAGCATGCATGTCTCCTGATAGTGTTATTCTCATAAGAGTGTTGCAAAGTTTTGATACTTCTCTCTTAAGTCATATTAGGAGTTTGATATATAGTCATATAGCTTTTATTTGTACAAGAGGTTGCTTAGTGGATATGTAAGTTAATGTTGGACTATAATAAAAATGCACTGTCTTTTGGCTTTTCCCAGTTAGGTGTCACCACAATGGATCACTGGTCCGCAGATTGATTGGCAGTGGAGTTTTTATGGTGTCAAGTTGCCAGCCTGGCACCCAACCTTCTCAGAAAGCACACACAGGCACACGCATGCACCTACCTGCATGTCTTTAAAACTCACTCAACTGCAGGAAGGACATGGAGACTCTGCACAGAAGGCACTCCAGCCAAGAAATGAACTAGATAACCTCTTGCTGTGAGGTGACAATGCTAACCACTGCACCACCACCACCACAGCCAGCACCAATGATGTTGGACTATAATCCTTGAGTATATTAAGAGAAGCTGTCCTGATATAGCAGTTTGGTGTGGATGATTTGTTGACAACTACAAGGACTGTATTGGAGATATATAGGCAAATGAGTAGCAGTTAGAGAAGCCTGGGATGAGAAATATTTGTATGTGAAAGATGAGCATGAGTTTTTTTTTTTGGATTATGGGATGAAGACAGCAACTATATTTGAACTGGGTTATGTGTGTAAGGGATAATGTCTGGCTAGGTTGAGTATGATGTAAGAAAGGTATAGGCTTATAGCCTATCTGCCACCTAGGCTGCGCGGAGGTAATTAAATGTTTAAGTACAAGATACAGCCTATCTTGCACATAGAGTACTTGGAGGGACTTAATACATGTAAGTAGTGGGTACTGGTTATACCCTATCTGCCACCTTGGTTGACTGGATTAAACTATATGAATAAGTTCATTATTAAGTGGTAGCACAACTAAGCCCCATCAAAGTTATGGAAGCGAAGTTATAAAATAAGGGTAGTAAGAGAATGTGATGCAGGAAAACTAACACCTGATTATGGAACACGTGAGCTAAGGAGGGAACAATGATTGTGTGACTATTTAAATAGGTTCTAGTGTAGGCTTTTGCCGAATTGTGCTCACATAGATAAAACGCCTGTTTCAGAGGGGGGCTGGTAATCTTTGAGAACCATATCTGTCCCTCCAACATGCCCTTTTTATGTTACAGACAAGGTCTAGGTCTTTGAACAGGTATTTCTAATGTTTGCTTGGCAGATGTGCAGAAAATCCATCAGTGTGGGATCAGAGGATGCCTTGTACACTAGACACAGATTTTCGCGCAGCAGTCTTTAAGAAAATGAGTACAGGGATAGGGCTTTGAGACAGTCTACATGTGACTTGTTTATTCCCTGAATTATTTTTGTGAGGAACTCCTGTGATCTCTCAAGCTGTTGCAAGTGTCTGGTCAGGTACACTTTGAAGAGTGTGTAGTACTCAACTGTTTGATGAGAGCTGAGTACAATGGAAAAAATGACCTCCTTGGACCTTGGTGCCATGTCTTTACTTATAAGTTGTGCAATATAGAATGATTTTTCTCATCACAGTAGACACATGGGAAGGTTATTGTCAACATGCGTTCACAGATGCCTGACGACTAGTTCTACCTTTAGGGGTGAATTATCAATGTGGTAATTTCTAGGGGTGGGCATTTTTCCAAAGGGTATTATTATGTATTTTTTTCACACTGAGTTTTAATCCATGTTTCTAGCACCAATTGTTTGTCTGCATCAGGCCCTCTTGAAGGTTAATCGTGTCTTTAGAGGTTTCATCGATCATGTCTAGTTTGCAGTCACCTGCAAACTTGGTTAGCCAGAGGCCCTTGACATTTTCCTTACCTTCAGAGAAGTAGATACAAAAAAAAGAGAGGTCCCAACACTGATAACTGTGGAACTTGGCTAGGGGGTTGGGGTTGGCATAATGGTGAAGGTGTTTACCTCACAGACACAGGGTACAGGATTTGATTCTCACCTTGGAGGGAAATTGTCTAAGCTTAAAATGTTCCACAAGGGCATCTAGCCTAGGACATACCTATGAACCCATTAGTGACTGGTCTCTTTGTGGAGGCAGATTCCCCTATCCCAACTTCTTGTGTACTATCAATGAACCAGCTGGTTATACATCAGCATGGGTTTTAACTAATTTTGCAAGTTTATCTGCAATGCCTGAGTGAGGTATTGCATCAAACACCTTGGCCAGGTTGAGATAGGCAGTGTGCACCCTTTTGCCCATGTCCATAGCTTTAGTGACCTTCTTGAAGCAGTCCACTAGTTAAGTGGGCACAAACTGCCTTTGACAAAACTGAACTGGGAAGGGTCCAGTGACTGTTTCCTTTGTCATTGTTTATCAGGTCCATGGTAATTCTTTCCAAGGCCTTGCATACGAGACTATTTAGACTAATGGATCTGTATTTTCCTAGGTCCATGGAAGGCCTGCCCTTGTGTAGAGGGATAACCATTGCAGTCCTCATTTCATTTAGTATGACGCCTGACTGGAGGCTGTGGTTAAACAGTGATTCTCGTGGGCTTGATATGTCATGCTTCATGACATGCAGGAGGCATCACAGGATATTATCTGGACCCATCAAAGCAGTGCTTTTGCCCTTAGACCTGCTCCTTAGTGATAATTGGTAGAGAAATAGTGTTAGCTGAGTGGAGTTATGGTTGTTTTTGGTTTGTTTTATGTGACAGAAAATTTGATGGAAGGTGTGATGGTCCCTACTTTGAGCCAGTAATCAAGGAGCCTCATTCCTTACCACTGACACCAGTGAAGGACAGCCACTAGGAACAAAATGGATACACTCCATATTTTTAGATGGAGCTCTCTGCACCAAGCAGACATTCCCTTAAGAGCACACAGGAAACACACTCCAGACCTGGGTCAGGACTCTGTGTCTGTCTGTCTATCTCTCTCTGTCTCTTTCTCTCCCTCCAATCCCCAAACAAGACCCCACACTGACCACTTTGGGCCACTATGTCCCTGTTCAAAGTAGCTGACACACACACACACACACACACACACACACACACACACACACACACACACACACACACACACACACACACACACACACACACACACACACTCTCCTGGGAAAGGCTGGTACAGATCTACCAGCTGTGCCCCCTCTGCCCAAACTATGAGGTAATTACACTGCCACCAATCAGCTACTCTAAGGCTCTTACAAGGGTATCCAGTTATACTGAGAAAATTAATACTAATTCAAATTGTAAAGTCTGACCAATGCAGAAAGGGTTTCAGGACCGGCCACAGTGTCACTAAAATAAGCATAAGTACTCTTAAGATGTTAAAAGTATTCTCTAAAAGACCAGCCACATGGAAAGGTATAGAAATATTTAATAATAAATAATGAAATAGAAAATATGATAATAATAATAATACTAATAATAATAATAATAATATGTAGTTACAATAAACACCAAAGTTTCAATCACAGGAGATATAACAAATAATATAGTTGAATAGATTCACACAGATGCAGAAAAACAATACTTAACTAATCTTAACTATATTTCTTGACTAACTAAAGAATTACTGTTCCCTAGTTAAGTTACTACAGCAAGGCAAAATGATGGGTGTTGAGTTGCTTACTACAGCAAGGCAAGATGAGGTGTGAGGTTGTGTGAGATATCTGTGAGAGATCATTCCTGTCAGTTTCCAAAAGAAAAAGTGTTGCCGTGAGAGTTACATCAAATCTCTCACTAATATCTAAATAATCATTTCAGTGCTGGTTATAGAATAACATCACATCTGGTCACCTGCCTCTGGTACAATGCACACCCAGAGCTTTGCTAACATCTGTTGTAGCATCTGAAAGCTATAAAACAATTTCAAACACTTCCACCCTTCCAGGGTAGCAATTAGCTCACCTCTAAAGACAATGCAGTAAGATTCCTAGTCTTAGTTTTCCCAGACATTTTTGTCTCTGGCTGCAATCGGACCTGTAAGATAAAACCTTTATGGCCTAAACCAACCCATTTAATTTTCAACCTCTTTTTCAAAATTAGCTGGACTGAGCTTAACCTATTCCCTTCCAGAATTCTTTGTTAAAAAATATACATTTAATCAGTTATAATAATGCTGACTGACATACACCTAGAACTCTTTTCTGTCCAGCAGAACCCACTGTTGATACATTTTTAACCACAAATACATTTTTAACAAAAAACATCTGTACAAATTAGTGTGATAGTTAAATGACATAAAATTATTTGCAAACCTCCAGCTAGCTATGCTGCCATATGTTACATTATGCACTATCTTACTCTCCCTGGCACAGATGACACTACCTAATATCATCACAGGAAGTAAGTTCATCCTAGGTATACAAACATATGCCAGATGATGCAGATGGTAAGGTTGAAAGCTTTAGTTCCTGTGGTACAGGGTGTGATGCCCACATTTGCCTCCTGTGTGACCTTGAACAAGTCACTTAACCAGAACTTGCTTTCAGGTTGCTTCTGAAAAGAAACTGTGTGTCCTGTGGGCCTACGTGGTTAACACATATTATTATTATTATTATTGTTGTTATTACAAGGACAGAGGCAACTGGAAGTTAGTGAGGGAAGAAGAGTGTCTAGTTACAGAAAGTGTGAGTGGATAAGTAAGTATAAATTTAATGTGGGGAGGGTGGAAAAGAGGTAGGATGAAGAATGACATGAAACTACATGTAGAGCACATGAGTGGAGTGGGACTTCACCTCAACTCTATCCCTCAGAAAATAGTCTGGTAATGATTGACTACTTAAGGCAATATGAGCACTGTAACTTTAGAGTGGACCAAAAATACATCTAAGTCATTCTAATGGGCAGATGGTGACTGGGGCAATGTTTGGAATCTGATAATACTTTGCAAGTTCAAGGCTCCTTCTGGCAGAATAGGTAACTAGAAGAGTCCCCCAGCTCCCCAGCTGGCCAATGCAGGCCACACAATGAGTAGTGCAATTAATTAGTATATGTCTTCTAATAAAAGCGTAGTGTCTACCTGCAGGCGTATTCATTTAAAAAAGTTCATTTAAGCTGCTAAGGAATGGTTGTTTTAAAGAAAAGATCCTTAGGGCTACTGGCACATCATCCTTGCTAACAGAAAATATTATTTTGGCTGTGTTAATTAGCTTCAGGGAGAACGTGGAATCCTGCAGCAGACACACAGAGCAGCTGTTGCTCAAATGTTAAGGTAGAGGATGATAGTATACCTGGTAAAATAAGCTGAATTTAAAATAACTAACATTAGTCAGTTATGAATATGACAATGAATAGGCTAAAAGACTTGAAAAAAACATTTTTATATATCAGGAGCTTGCTCCTTCTAGGCTGTATAGCAAAATGGCAACATTACCATGAAGTGACATATAGCAAATTAATGATTAGGAATGTCACTTCAGTTAGTACCAAACTGGCAACTATTTGGAAAAAGGACTCCTCCCTTAATATGAAAAAAGACTCATTACTTAAAATAAAGTCCTTTCAGATATACTTTGGGAACATTATTTCTTTTATTGTGCAGCCTGATACACCAGATTACAGTTCATAGGTTCATAGGTAGATACTAGGCTATCTGCCCTAGGGCATTTATAAGCCTAGCCAGAGTGTATTTGGCTTCCACCTCCCTATTAGATTAGCCTACTGTGCCTCTGTAAAGTAGGTCACAGAAGGTACCCTTTTAAGATTAGTTTACTGTGCCTCTGTCTAGCAGGGACACAGAAGAGTTGCCATGGGTGAATTTGCGATTTCCCATCCACGCGTCCAGATTTCGCTTGAAGAGGGTCAGCGAGGGGCTATGTCTAACATGAATTGGGATTCTATTCCAGAGTGAGGGGAGCCTCTGGGACATGAATCTGTCCCTCCAGCATGTCCCATTTATTTTTGTGCTGAGGTTTAATTCCCTGGAGCGTGTAGCTCTAAGGGACTTGGATTTTTTGAGGTGGAGCATGTCCATTAATTCTGGGTTTGACATGGCTATGTACGTCAGGCATAGATCGCCTCTGAGTAGGTGGCAAGCAACTGAGTAGAGCTGGAGTTTCTTTAGTCGAGCTGCATAGGACATCTGTTTGTAGCTCATGATCCTCTTGGTGAGGTACTTTTGGGGTCTCTCCAGTTGCTGCAGGTGTCGGGAAAGGTACATCCCAAAAGGGGCATTGTATTCAGTTATGGGCCTGATGAGGGATGAGTAGAGGGGCACGATGGCCTCTCTTGATCTAGATGCAAACCCTTTCGTGATAAGGTGGGCTATATAGAAGGTCTTTCTAACCACTTTGGCAACGTGATTATCAAAGGAGAGATTACTATCTACATTGGTACCCAAATCTCTAATTACTTCTTCCGTATTTAATGCATTACCACCTATGTGTTAATTTGTGGGCACCTTGTTTTTCCCAAAGGGGATGACTATGCACTTTTTAGCATTTAGCTTGAGGCCGTGGCTCTGGCACCAAGCATCCGTCTCTGTGAGACCCTTTTAGAGGATGCTTGTGTCAGCTGGAGATTCGATTATGGCCCCCAGTTTGCAGTCATCTGCGAACTTTGTCAGCCATAATCCCCCCTTGTTAGCCTGAACCTCAGAGAAGTATATACCGAACAAGAGAGGCCCCAAAACTGAGCCCTGTGGGACACCACTTGTAACTGGTTTGGATTCGGACATGGCACCTGCGATTCTGACCATGTGGGTTCTATCTCTGAGCCAGTTTGCAACCCATCTTGTGATATAGGGGTTGATATTTAAGCTGGTAAGCTTATTTATGATGCCCGAGTGGGGTATTGTGTTGAAGGCTTTTGCGAGGTCCAGGTAGGCTGTGTGGACTACCTTGCCCTCATCTATGGCTTTGGTAACTGTTTCAAAGAAATCAACTAGGTTTAAGAGGCAAGATCTGCCCTTAACAAAGCCAAATTGGGTACCCTCCAGTGTCTGGAGGCTCCCAATGTCTTTGTTTATGAGTTCCATGATAATACGCTCTATAGCTTTACAGACCAGACTAGTCAGGCTTATGGGGCGATAGTTCCTGGGGTCCGTTGTGGCACCACCTTTGTGGAGTGGGACCACTGTAGCTGTGCGCCATTCTTTGGGTACATATCCTGTAGTAAGGCTAAGTTTGAACAGTGACTTAATTTGAGGGTTCAGTTCTTCTTGGAGCTCGTGTAAGACACAGCCTGGGACACCGTCCAGTCCCATAGAGTCTGTGTTTTTTGCTTTGGAGAAGGCAGCTTTCACCTGTGCATCTGTGATGTCAGGGAGGTTACATTCAGTTGGGATAGGCATTTGCTCCTTTGGGGAGAAGTTTGTGCTGAATCTGTCTGCCAGGATGTTGGATATGTCTGTAGGTTCAGTATATTTTGTACCGTTATGCAACAATTCGGAGCATATCTGGGAGTTTCCACCCATATTCCTGACGTAACTAAAGAAGGCCTTGTGATTATCTTTAGTGTCTAGGGCAATTTTTCTTTCGAAACTGGCCTTTGATGATTTTATGAGGGATCGAAGTTTCTTGCTAATACTGATCAGAGATGCCTTCCCTTTTTGGGATTTTGCTCTGTCATGTAGTAGCTTCCTCCTCCTGTTGTATAGCTTATTTATGGCTGGGGTCCACCAGACCGGTCTCCTGTTTTTGGAGGAGTGAGTCTTGGTTTTATTTGGGATAGCACGATCCATGCATTCCTGCAGGTGCTCATAGAATGCATTTGTAAAGGATTCTGCGGATTGGGCTGTATTATCCTCTGGCCCGGGGGCTTTGAAGGATTCCACCTCAGTCTTGAGAAGTGCAAAGTTGGCTTTTGAGAAATTCTTTACAGTGATTTCCTTAGCTGGGGGGGGGGGGACGGGATATGGATGTCCAGGGAAATTTGTTTATGGTCTGATCTTACCAATGAGGGGTGGAACATAGAGTCCCCATGTTGGTGATGACCAGGTCCAATATGTTGTTCCCTCTTGTGGGAGTGGTGACCAGTTGTTCCATCGCGTTACAGTTTATAAATTCAAGGAACCATTGGGCGAGGGTGTTTGGGCTTAAGTAGTTTTCCCAGTCAATGTTTGGGTAGTTGAAGTCACCCAATAACATAGTGTTTGGAGAGACCTTCATATTCTCCAGTGTTCTCAGGAATGCCAAGTGGGGTTCCTGTAGTAGGGAGGGTGTTCTGTAGCAGGCTACAAACTGAAAGGCAGTTTAGCCCGCTGTTAGTTGCACATGGATGGTTTCTGATTCTTCGTGCAGTGCCACTAACCTGGAGGTGTAGGTATCTTTGATGAATATAGATATTCCCCCTCCTTTTATGCGTCGGTCCAAGTTTTGGGGCCGAAACGCATGGTATGAGTTATAACCTGGTAGTGCTGGGGTGCTCTCAGGTGCCTTGAACCAGGTTTCTGTTACTGCACAGACATCAATTTTCTCCATACTGAGGAGAGCCTCGAATGCGTGCATCTTGAGGTTTAGACTTCTGGCATTGAGTAGCATTACCTTTAGTTTTTTTATCCTTGGGTTGTCTATGGAGGTGGGTTTGTCCTTTGAGCCTTGCCTAAAAAAGGCACTATGGGGGTGGCAAGAGCCTTGGCCAGTATACAAAAGCCTAAGGATGACAGGTGCAAGCCGTCCCTAGTGAAGCAACGTGGCTTGTCGAGCATGTCATCCCAGGCTGACAGACACTGGATCCCCTTTGAATGACACCCATACGTTAGCCAATTGTTGAAACTGATCATTCTGTCTTTATACTGTGGCATCATTCTTGATGAGGGCAAGATGCTACTCAAGGTCAGGGTCATACCAGCCTGGGCTACATGGTCAGAGAGCTCCTCTATGTCTCTTTTCATGTAGTCCAGGGAGGTACATCTCAGGTTATTCACACCAGCATGGACAATGATGGAGACATGCTTGTACTTGCTTTGGAGTGACCTGAGTGCTTGCGTTATATGGCAGATCCTGGCACCCGACAGGCAGCTTACAGTGACCTTCTCCTTGTTCAGTCTGGTGAGCGGGACATCAGTATGCCGGACAATAGAGTCCCCTATAACAAGTGTATTTGGTGTGTTGTTTGGCCTTAAGGGCTATGACTGTGAGGCACACTGATTTTGTGAGATATGTGATTCATGGGTATTGTTGAGGGGTGGCTGTTGCTTGGATATCTGCTTAGGAGGTCTTTGCTGTTTAGGCAGGTTTTTATTTAGAGCCTCCGAGTATGTTTTTGTGTGTTTATGTGCTGGGTATGCAGATGCAATAGGTCTGTGTGAGACTGGATTTGTGGTGTGGGTGGTTACCTTTTTCTTCTGACTGACTGTGCCAGTCTTGGGTTGAGAGAGCTCTGCCAACAGTTTGGCTGTGTAACTGCATCTCTCACATGTATTAGAGTTTGTTGGAAGGAGGAGAGGGTTGTCTGTGTACATAAGGCAATTGTAACATTGCCTCAAAATTCCCAGATTCACCAGCTGGACTGGAGAGTAACCTTGAAAGTGACCCTTGGACATACCAGATAAGTATAGGGAACTGTTTTTTTACTGATCAGATTAGGGAAGGGAACTGATTTTTCACTTGATCAGGAAGGACCAATTGGGAGCCTAATACTTATGAGAAGTCAAGGAGGGTGTAGTGCTTTTAGTTAGTTAGTGTTTCCTTATAAGAGCTGAGCAAGTGCAGGGCTTTAGAAAGAGAATAGAGTGATTACTTTGAGAGTCTGAACAGTTCTAAGGGAAAAAGTGAAGAGCAGACTTTGTGGAGCCTGGAATAGTTTAACCTTGTTTAGGCGGCGCTGCCTGACGCTGCTCAGTGCGCAAAACCATGCAAAAAGAGAGTTGTAGGGTTTTAAGAGAGAGAGAGATCAAGGAGTTTAGAATTGACCCAAAATTGCCAATAAAACTACAGCTTCTAGGCAGTATCCACTCCTCCAGGGACAGGCAGGCTGTTCAGTGTTAACCACTCCCACTGGTGAACACAGACGCTGCTCAGTGCGCAAAACCATGCAAAAAAAGAATTGTAGGGTTTTAAGAGAGAGAGATCAAGGAGTTTAGAATTGACCCAAAATTGCCAATAAAACTACAGCTTCTAGGCAGTATCCACTCCTCCAGGGACAGGCAGGCTGTTCAGTGTTAACCACTCCCACTGGTGAACACAGAGGTTTTGATTACAGTTTAATTAAGCAAAGTATACCAGCCTCTGTAAAATTACAGCATTTGCATCCTGAACACAGATAATTATTTATGACATTTTCACTCTACTATAATTTAACATTTGGGCACTAAGGTAGGATCATTGTATGAAACAAATATCAATATCAAGTGTGCTTCATAAGATGCCTAGATTTCTAAGTTAGAGAATTTCGCAAAGTGCAGATTTTGCTTTCCTTTGGCTTCTGGAACTAAGTCCAGACAGAAATAATACAGGTGTTGTTTTCCTTTAAGAGCAGCTATCAGGAAATAACTTATAATTCTGGTATTGTTGCAAATCATGTAGTATAAGCATTGTACATATTTACCCTTAGGTAGAATTAATGCAAATTGCAAGCTAAAAATCACTTCATATAAACATGGGTTATGTATGCAGTCAACTCTTACAACAAATATGGCTTTGATTGAGATATATATATATATATATATATATATATATATATATATATATGTGTATGTGTGTGTGTGTGTGTGTGTGTGTGTGTACATATATATAATTTACCTTCAGAATCTCTAAAAGCGAGAAGCACAAAACGTATAAGATCAAGCTCAGCCTTATTAAATTCAAACTGGCAAAAAGAAATGGAAGAGTGTTTCTTTTTGCTGTAATCTGAATTGTGCAGGATCGCAGCACAGTGGGATTCTGGGTATTTATCCTTTCACTACTGTGGTGCAGTCTCATAGTTGGAATATACAAGTTGCAGGAGTGTGTGGGGGGTACATTTGGGTTTGCTTCCTGCAAAAACAGAAGTTTGTTTGTGTTTTCAACCTTACATAAAATTTTACAAAACAAAATTAATTCATCCAGCAGAAATGCCCTTTATGCACTTAAATACACTGATTGTATTTCGGCAGCAAATGTGGCTTAATTATTCTGCCTGTAGACAATATCATAGCTCTCATGCTTTAAATATCAACCAGTAAATGCATTATATAACATATAGTTGCAACAATCAATTTAACTTGTGCAAATACAGCTAGTGCAACAATAGCAATAGTGCAGCAATGGATCCTTGTGATATTATAAATAGTGACATTTAATAGCATTTGGTCACTGATACTCAGTGCATTGGAATATAACTCAACAATTTAAGTTAGCCAAAAAAATACTGCAGACCAAACCCATTTAATCTGTGTCACATTTGCAGGAAAACCATGTTTGTGTAGCAGTTAAATATATTAATGAGTCCTACTGCCTATCTTTTTGTCTGCTGGTGGCAGCTTTTGCTACTGGGGTGTAATGTGTGTCTGTATAAGGGACATTACTAGCATAACTAGCAAGATGCATGCCGGATAACCTGACTTGACATATAGGCAGGTAAGGATGATATAAGTTCAGTTAACAAGCCCTCAACACCATCCCTTAGAAAACTATCAATGAATGCTTGACAAAAGCTGTAGTACCACTTCTAATTTTGTATCATGTGTTTGCTTGTCTGCACCAAATGCCAGGATGTGATCCAAAACAACACCATCTAGACCCTTAAGTAAATTAGTTATTTTATACAGGAAAATCTCAGGTTTTGAGTTTAAAGCAAAAAGAACCCCATGCAAAGTAATGAAAAAGGTTGTTTTTTGGCTTACTTTGTCTAATTGTATTTGCCAGAAACCACTGGAATCATATCTTTCTGCATTTATTATATTGGGTGCTATGACTTCTAATGTAGGTAGTATAAATCCTTCATGTCCCACAGTATCATAAATCTTTTTTCAAGTTAACACATTTTCTCAATCAAGGATTCTTTAACTACTGCAACCTTGGGAGCATACCACTCAGTTGGTTCAATCACACTTTCTATAATGCCAAGCTTTTGCATGCATTTTATTTCTTTCTCTACTTTTGACAGCAAAGGAAACAGCACCCTTCTCAGTGTAGTTGAAGCATATGGAACAGCATTTTGCTTTAGTCTGACTTTTACTAGTTCATATTTAAGCAGGCTAACTTCACCAAACACATGCATACTAACTTCATTCATTCTTGTTATTAAGGCTATCTTGCATGCCACAGCTCAAACAGCAGCAAAATGGCCCAGTTACTTCTATGTCTTACACCTTCAACTGCATTTGGCACACCTTGTCTGCCTCATTATGGTAACAGTGTCACCTTGTGCATTTGCCTACTGTCACTCTGCTTGACTGCTTCCCGAGCATTCATTTTGTTTGATTTACATTATGCCTTTATATAACTTGCCATTAACTTTGTGTTTCACTTCATACACATCATTTGCCATGTATAAGTCAGCATTCTTCCCTTTTACCAATTCAGTTTCTCCGGATATTTGTATTGCTTTTTCTAAAGATACATTAACTTCAAGCCACAGCTTCCATGACACTTGTACATCAGCTGGTCCAGTCACAGTCCTATGTCTTATTTGTTCAGCTTTAGCACCATTAAAACCACAATACTCTGCTGGGGCAATGCAAAGAGTGACAAACATAAACAGAGAGAGATATGATGCAAAGTACAAAAGAATGAATGGTGGTAGTGTTAGATTCTAGTTTTTTGTTACAGGAAAGACTTTTCACTAAGCCAACACTCCTTCATACAGAAAATGGACACAACAGATGACCTCTACATATAGACCTCTACATATAGTAAATTCAGCTAACTAAAGTGCACAGCACCAGTATTTGCTTCAGAAAAGCCTCAAACAACTTTAGCAAACCAGTATTAAATCAAATCGGTGTTCCTTCAGAACATAAAATACATTATTCAGTTAACAGCTATCTCCACAAACCTTCAAGTTTCCAGTGTGAAGTCACTCAGCCAAAAAGCAAGAAAAAGGTTAATAAGCTACAGCTGATAGCTCACATTCTTCTAGTACCATAAAGTTATGTAAGACTTTATATGCACTTTTTAATTAGCAACTCAAAAATGTTTATAAACATGTCAAGTAATACTTCTACAGTTAAAACATCAGTAAATCTTTGGTTTAATTTTAAAACCTGGGTAAAGCAGTCTAGAAATATTCTTTTAAAGTTAAAGGTTATTAGTTCGAGAATGTTAAATATGTCTAAACGCAAAAGGTTTAAATCACAGAAACAAGCTAATAAGTCAGCCTCTGTCAGTATGGGTTTGGGCTTAATTACACCTTGTGTATATGCTTCAGCAAATACAATTCAACATAATGATTTCAGTTGTAGTACAGTTTCACATTCAAATGTTCGGAACGTAATTCAAACTATAGAATTATGTTGCAGTCTTAAACATACAAATGTCAACACATTCAACATACATAACATGCAGGCAATGTCTCAAGTTCACATTACTTCATCGAGTTTCTTATTTTCAGAATCGAGTGCAATGCTTGCACTGAAGGGAGATAAGAGAAATCAGAGTGCAGATTTTAATAAAGCAAATTCCAGTATAACTGAAAAACACACTCCAGTGCTAAGTAAAGGAATGCATTCCATAGCTATCTGTAAAGATCAGACCATTAATCTGTCATTATTTAAGGTTAAAAGAAATAACAATATTTCATTGTTTACAGATGAATCAACTTCAGTTACATATAGATCTTTATTAAAAGGCACAAATGCAGTTTTGTCAGGATTTAAAAGGTCAAAGATTACAGCAGCTAACAGTTCACAGTGTAGCAGCTCTGTAGACTTCAGTGACAAGATTTGTGCAAATGTACAGATTTTAACAAATCGGTTATGACAGGAACATGCAGATTTATGGATTAAAGAATAAATTCCAGTTCAGCTGACACAGCTGAAGTGCTCAGAAAGACATATTGGGTGTGGCCAGTTAAAAGAAAGGGTAACCATATACCTCTATGTCTTGTAAAGTATAGCAGAACTAACAGTCAAATTAATTTGCAGAATAAAGGGTTTACAGTTACAAATTTGGCAACTGAATTTTTTGTGTTATTGTTTTATTTAACAGTCATTAATTAAGAGCTTTGTATTAAAGTGTTGCAATGCATAAACAATAAGCAATGATATAGACAGAGAGATGGATTCACAAACAGCCAAATTCCATGCAGGAACAGTGTAGCAGCTTCTGCACACAATATGGCCGCCGTGCGATCCAGGATAGGGCTGTTTCATGTGCATGAGTGGCCCTATACTGTTCCTCCATGGAATTCCATTCAGTATGCAAATCACCTCATTTGCTGGTGAAAACCATGCAAATTAGGTGATTTTGTGATCCAACAAGCTGAACAGATTCTGTATAGGAACAGTGTCAGTGCAAAAATGTATTCGGCTAGTAGCCGAATACATTTTTGTATCTGACAAAATGGAGGCATGACAGCTCGTGAAAAGCATGTATTATGTAGAACAGAGAAACCAATGGCCAAATATAAGTCCATTGGTATTAAAAAGCACATACATTTTATAAAAATAAAAATGTTATTTTTTTTTGGCCAATCTTGGCCATTTAAGCTAAGGGCAGTGGCATGCAAACACGGGGGGGTTGTGTGTGCCAAAAATAAAAAAAAAAAACCGAAAAAACTGCCTTTTAACAGAAATCTGCATTTTGCCATTATAGTCAATAGCAGGCAGAATGTAAACAAGACAAGGGATCACTGGTTGCCAAGGGGAAAGGGTGTGCTTGGGAATTGTGACTATGGACGTGCACACTGGGGTATGCAAATGAAGAGACCTATACTGAATCACAGATATCTACCTACTGGAAGCCTGCACCTAACCATGCAGGTGCAGGAATAGGGAACCATGTAGGTAGGACAAGAGGATGACTTCAGTAGAGGGTGTATCATGCTTGGTGTAATCTTATTGGAGTCCTGTGGCCCGTGTTTGTTCTTAGCTAAGCAGAGCTAAGGAAGGGGGTGTGCCTCACATTGTTGAGCATTGCAGCTCAGTTCACATGTGAGCACTAGGTATGCTCTGCACGTCTCAGGGCTTAAACAGGAAAGCAATGGGAAAGGAAAACATCAGTAGGAGGGCAGTCAAGGAGAACTAGCATATATGGCAGGTGAAATGTATCAGAATCAGCCAATTACACAGACAGCAGCCCAGCCCAGTACAGTACTATAAACTATGAAAACCCCTTTCACTCTGGTGTTTCCCACAAACTCTACACCGCCGGTATACACAGACGGGGAAATTTTACCTGACAAAACTAATGAAATGCTAGGGTCTGCTGTTACTCTCATACATCAATACGTGCAAGAGGCTGGGGGTGGTGAGGATGTGAATGCTGATGACCATCCCACAGTGAGGAGGAGGAGGAGAAGAGTGTACAGACCCAGGGTAACATACCAGGGCCTATGTGAGTTGGAGATAGTGGAATACTATAGGGTGGACTGGGACATTCTACAGCAAATTGTTGAGCTGTGCTGGCCCCAGCTCACACACAGAACCAACAGAGGGGAACCCATCCCAGCGATTACCAAGGTATGTGTAGGCTTACGAATACTAGCCACAGGTACCTTCCAAAGGGCAACTGGGGATATCATGGGGATCTCACAGGCATCAATATCCAGGGTACTCCACCATTTCCTGGGTGCCATGTCAGCAAATGCCGTTGAGCACATATATTTCCACATCACCCATGAGGCGTTGACCAGTAGTATGCGTCTCCTCCACCAAATAGCAGAATACCTTGAGGTAGTGGGTGCTATAGACTATATGCACATACACATAAATGCACCACCCGGTGAGTGGGGTAGGGTCTACATAAACCACAAGGGTTTCCCCTCCATCAACTGCCAGGTCATGTGTGATGCCCAGGGCATTATCTTGAATCTGTGTGCTGACAGCCCTGGAAGCTATCATGACTCCGACATCTGGCATATGGCACAGCTGTACCAGTCATTTGCCAGTGGGGATATCACATATGGCTACCTAGCAGAGGATGCTGGATACACACTGGAGCCGTGGCTGATGACACCTCTCAGAAATGCACACACACCTGAACAAGAACTCCATAATGAGGCACATGCACAAACCAGAATCATAATAGTCCATGTGTTTGGGATGCTCAAGTCACAGTTCCGCTGCCTGAACATATTCGGTGGAGCCTTGCAGTACTCTCCAGCTACATGTACACAAATGTTCATAGTATGTGCCTTGCTGCACAATATGATCCTGCAGAAACAGCTGCAGTAGGAACAGCATGGGGCAAGGCCACAAAGACCCCCACCATTGCCAAGGCCAGCACAGGCACAGAGGGACTTGGTGGAGGAGCCACCTGAGCTTGCCCATGTAGGCAGAAGGAGGCATGCCCAGTATGTCCAGGCCTTGGCAAAGAGGCAACACATAGCACATACACTGACACTGTAGGGACCCAGGAAATGACACCTCTCTCTGACCCACACATACAGTAAAAGGGATGCAAAATATGACACCACCTGTGCTTTACCATGTATAGGGAGTGTACTATGTGCATCCGACGTAGTCAGCCCACCAGCACCATCCTCAAGACTGGCCCAGCCACAAGATAAGCCACTCTTCCTATCAATTAATGAATGGAGTAGTATGTTCTGATAGTTGTATCTATGGGATGGTATGGATGCGAGCATGCAAGGGACTCGGGGTGGCTGAATGGTATGGCAGCAGATACTTGACACCTATATGGGCAGCATGAAATCCATAACAAATACTGGTGTCAACACACTAGGCAGTGCTAGACAAGGTGACAAATCCTACTGCAGTACATGTGGTGGCCCAAATGTGTGTCCATAGGAGACACACACATGCATGTCAGTGAGGCTCACATACCCACCACAGCCTCAGCCAGCAGGACAGGTGTAGATAACCATAAAGAAAGGCTGGGCTAAGGCCTCCAATTGATGGCAATGGTGAACAGCCCCCCTCCAGACCTACGCAGACAGACTGCAACAGGTCTGGCATTGTATGTTAGTTCTGAAGGGTAAGAAGTCTGAAACTGAAATGTAGGTCAATAAAACATAAGATCTGTACTCCACTGATATGCCTCCAATCTGCATGATAGGTCAGAATACAAAATGATGTGGAAGCCAACAGAGTACCTGACATACCAGTACAGTCATAGCACAGGTTAATGTTGTCAGGTGTGCCCCCCATCTCCACAAGCCTATGTAGAAATGCAGTAGTATGTAAGTGTGAGGAGTAGTATTAGTGGAGCACAGATTACCTAAGCTGGCCCAATCTACAGGATAGATTGTTGCATGTGTACAATATGCAGGGGTCTGTGTGTTAGGATGTTGTGTGTTCAATATTGTCTGGAAGTGGTCAGCATGTAGGCATGGAGGGTTGTGTCTCGGTGGCCTATGGGCAGTACTGTGGTTGACAGGGCCATGTTCTGACAACTGGAGTGCCAAACACAATGCTTCTCAGCAATATCCATGTCAGCAGTCATCCATACTCACTGTCCAGATGTCAATATCTGCCACTGTATGAAAGATGGACATAACATGAATGTGGGCCCATACATACACACAGTACACAGATGGAAGTACCCTAGACAGAGTGCATAAAATGTAACTGTCAGCTGCACACAACATTGGTTTTGCACAGACAGGTTAGCAGCACATTAGTTGTCCGTGTAGTATGGCATAGTGATATAGTCTGGCCAATCACTGGCAGACCACAAAAGGCACAGTTATGAAGTTATGAGAGAATGCCTATATCACTGCACAATGTAGCATAAGGGGAATGTCCCAAGTATATCTGCAAATCAGCTGCAAGTAGCTTCCATATCACACATGCACTCAGCTCACACCACCATCAGCTACAGGTTTATCACAGGTCATATCCTTGCTGTTGGAAATGAGTACAGTATGACCCCACTTCTGTATTGGAATACCCACAGAATGCAGCATGCTGAAGAGCTGTCCTATGCAGGTGTGTCCTTGCACCCTGCCTGCATCCAGACCAATGGAGCAATATGGACAGGAACTGTTGCCATTAACACCTTGCACACTTACCCTGTCACCCCAGGGGAATCCACTGGCTCGCAGCCTGGGAATGTAGGAGTGACAGAATGCAGTGGCATGCTACAGATGGCCTGCATCATTACCAAATGGCCTACAGTCCTCTGTCATGGGCTTGTGCCCCACCCGTAGTGCCAATGTATGGTATCTCATGAGATCACAACTAACAACCTAACAAAATCAGCAGAACACAAATGCAAGGCCATGTTGACAAATTCCAGTAGCATGTCCCCCATGTCCCACTGCATGAACTGTGGACCAATCCATAAATACCACTGAGATGAAAGATCAACTATAGGGATACTTCTCAGATATTGCTCGCATAATGTTAGGAAGAGGATAGAATAACAGAGTGGAGGGGTGTAAACGCATGGAAGACATGGAGTGTGTTTAGTCTGAAACTCTGATGTGTGCCCATACTACCCCTGCCTGCAAACCCAGTAATGGGTGGCTACAAACCTGCTCATAAACCACAATGTGAAGGGTAACTGACCAGATATATGAGCCCTGCCTCTGGGTAACATATGTGAATCTGTACAGCTCAAAGGTATGGCCACAGTAGGATATGGTCTTTCTGTTAAGTTGATATATGCACAAGAAGGGGATCCTCAGAGATCATAGTACCAAGGTGCTGGACCATTTGCACAGACCCATTAGCAAGTGTCTGTAGCTACCCCTCCAGAATGGCAGGAGTGTGCAAGAATGTGTAGGCTGTGGACCACAATACTGCACTCAGCTTCATTCATCTTGTATTTCCCAGTAAATAACTGTGAACAAATAATTATATCTGTCAGTAGTTGATGACATAATACATCACAGTGTGAAACAGTGCAGATGTCTGAATATCTCTGCTAACATCAACCATGTAACACAGGCATCACAGACAGCAATAGTTACAGTATCCCCCTATCTGTCACCCATTGTGACTCCATATTGTCAACCTATCTACAAATATCCTGCAGGAAAAGATTGCTAGCTGTATGTGTAGAGCACCAAACCCTGGACTAGTGTACAACCCTACCTGGAATGGATTCACATACTCAATACAGAAGGTCATACTGGGCATGCTCCTACACTTAGAGAAATGAAGTCCATGTCTGACAACACAGTGGACTATACATATCTGTCATTCGCAGATGTCTGTGCACATACACCAAATTGTACACCATTCATGCTTCACACACACATTGGATAGGAACACTAACACATATCAAAGGCCAACACACTATAATATGTCAAACATACACACGCAGAGATGTAGGGAAGAGAGAGACAGTGACAGAGAGAATTCCATTATGAGGCCTGTCCCACCCACCACACATCCAATTGGCCGATATCACATGATGTGCTGATGTCAATCACTGTACACATTAATATTGTAGCCCTCAGCCCTACAATGTCTGTGGTACTTGTGATAACTGTGTAACACGATAGTACAAATCAGTATTCATGTAGCATATGTATACTAAGTCCTGTCAAATGTAAAGGTGTGTGTGACTGTGTGTGTGTGTATGTGTGTGTGTGTGTGTGTGTGTGTGTGTGTGTGTGTGTGTGTGTGTGTGTGTGTGTGTGTGTGTGTGTGTGTGTATGTGTGTGGGTGTGTGTATTTCTAGAGGAATGATGTATGGCCCAATCACACACACTGCACATCCTATTGCCCATGTTAGCACTCCTGCTGATGTCAGTCACCTGGAAATAAAACATCGTCCAAGTCTTAGCCCAATAACCTCTGTTGCACTCGTGATAACTATGTAATTCCATAGTGTAGCAAACTAGTTAGGTAGGAGTTCTAATCCTGGTCCTGGCAAGTGTGTGTGTCTGTATGTGTGGAGATGAATAATGTTGAGGCCATTCACACAACTACACTTGCCATTGGCCTACTTTAGAACACCTGCTGATGTCAGTCACCTTGAAATAACCCTTTGACCAAATCTCAGCCCTATAACCATAGTAGCGCTTGTGATAACTGCGTAATACTGTCGTATAGCAAATCAGTTACATAGGAGTTCTAATCCTAGTCCTGGCAAGTGTGTGTGTGTGTGTGTGTGTGTGTGTGTGTGTGTGTGTGTGTGTGTGTGTGTGTGTGTGTGTGTGTGTGTGTGTGTGTGTGTGTGTGTGTGTGTGGAGATGAGTAACTTTAAGGCCATTCACACTTCACCTACCATTGGCCTATTTTAACACGCCTGCTGATGTCAGTCACTTTGAAATAACCCTTTGGCAAAGTCTCATCCCTCTAAGCTCCATGGTGCTTGTGATAACTGTGTAATACTGTAGTGTAGCAAACTAGTTTGGTAGGAGTTCTAATCCTGGTCCTGGCAAGTTCATGTGGAGATGAATAATTTTGAGGCCATTCACACAACTACACCTGCCATTGGCCTACTTTAGCACACCTGCTGATGTCAGTCACCTTGAAATAACCCTTTGGCCAAATCACAGCCCTATAATCTCCGTGGCAGTCATGATAAATGCGTACTACTATAGTGTAGCAAACTAGTTAGGTAGGAATTTTAATCTTGGTCCTGGCAACTGTGATAACATGTGTGTGGAGATGAATGATTGTGAGGCCATTCCCACCACTACACCTGCCAATGGCCTACTTCAGCATGCCTGCTGATGTCAGTAACCTTGAAATAACCCTGTGGCCAAGTCTCAGCTCTGAGGCACTCGTAATAACTGTGTAATACTGTAGTGGAGCAAACTAGTTAGGTAGGAGTTCAAATCCTGGTCCTGGTAGCTGTGATAATGTGTGTGCGTGTGTGTGTGTGTGTGTGTGTGTGTGTGTGTGTGTGTGCGTGTGTGCGTGTGTGTGTGTGTGTGTGTGTGTGTGTGTGTGTGTGTGTGTGTGTGTGTGTGTGTGTGTGCAGAAATGAATGATTGTGAGGTTATTCACACCCCTACACCTGCCATTGGCATAATTTAGCATGCCTGGTGATGTCAGTCACCTTGAAATAATCATTTGGCCAAGTATCAGCCCTATAAGCTCTGTGGCACTCGTGATAACGGCATAGTACTATAAGATAGCAAACCAGTTAGGTAAGAATTCTAATCCTGGTCCTGGCAGCTGTGAGTTTGTGTGTCTTTGTTGACACCTGATGTTGTGGTCATTCACACTTCCTACACTTTCCTCACCCCTCCTTTAGCACTGCAGCTGATGTCACTCACCTTCAAAGATACCTTTGGACAGCACTTCAATATATAAGCTCTGTGGCACTTGCGATAACTGTGTAATGCCATCGTGTAACAAACTAGTTAGTAGAAGTTCTAATCCTGGTTCTGGCAACTGTGATAATGTTTGTGTGTGAGAGTGTGTGTGTCTTTTTTGACAAATGATTTTGTGGTCATTCATACTTCCTACACTTCCCTCTCCCCTTCTTTACCACTGCAGCTGATGTCACTCACCTTCAACGATACCTTTGGACAGATCTCCAACATGTAAGCTCTGTGGTGCCTGCAATAACTATGTAACACTATAATACCAAGACATAGCTAGGTAGGGGTTTGAAACACAGTACTGGTGAGTGTGTGTGTGTGTATGTGTGTGTGTGTGTGTGTGTGTGTGTGTGTGTGTGTGTGTCTGTGTGTGTGTGTGTGTCAGCAGTAGCCTATGTGGGTGTGATTGTGTACAGCAGGATCCATTGCAAGGTGGGTTTTGCTACATTTTCATATTGAGGACCCATATGTCCCAACATCACATTACAAGGCCAACAGTTGTCAAACACTATAGAGGTTGTTGTAGAAAATCCACAGCCATAAATGTATATATAGGCAACCATTATAATACCCAGAGATCTCTCTCCATCCACAGATCATACACAAACACACTTGGTCCTTTCTCTCATTCTTTCTTTCTTTCCCTCTCTCTCTCTCTCTCTCTCTCTCTCTCTCTCTCCCTCTCTGGTAGATGTGGAAAATGCATCTGTTTTGCATAGGCAGGAGCTTGACATTGGTAGGTAATGCTCATAATCAGCTGATTGCCTGTGCATGAATTGGAGTCCTCCACCTGCTAATTGCATGTGGAACAGCTGTAGTATCATTTCTATAGCCAAATGCATGGAAACACACTCCTATAAGTAAGCACTGCAAGTGGGTGTTGGCCCTTCTCCTTCACTGTGAGCAGAACTTCATGCGGATGTGTGACAAACAGCATCACAGAAGGTAGTTAGAAATACCTCTTACAACAAACACTGTGGAGACAGGCCAACAAACTGGAGGAGATGTTCCACACATGGAGACAGAATGTAAGTATTGCTGTTCTACATTGAAGTAATGTTGGTTTAACAGGGTTTGTGTGGATATGGCTGTTCTGCATGATTTAAAGTCGGGCATGACAGTGTTATGTAGTTAAGGAAACTGTCACCTGTAGGGCTATCTGCTGACTGGCCAGAGTTTGGAGTCTTAAATTTGGTGTGTCACACACATTTCTGTCTTTGTAAATGCAGTAGTATACTCTGATTATTGTAGTCAGGAAATGGTAAAATCCCTGTGTGTTACTGACTTCATATCCTCTGAAGAGATATGTCACAACAAACCCTGTTATACCAGCAATGTTCTCAGTTTATAACTGCGATATGTCAATATTGGCCCTGTGTTTGTGCCTCTGTCCCCCAAGACTGTCACCCTTTGTTCATATGTCATGCAGTAAGAGGTGAAAATGTACAGTATACCATGATTTACTGACATAATTCCTGATATTAAGCCAGTGATATATCAGACTGTCAGACATGTAATGTATAGGAGGCCTAATATCTGAGGACAAAACCTGGACATTCTGTTGTAGTCTGTACACTAGTGAGGTCTCTGTACTTATGGTGATTGTTGACAGAGTGCCCATATTATGTAGCTGTGTATTGTGATTATGTTACTTGGCCTGCGTAAAGACTTGGGTAGCTGT
>NC_056737.1:442941278-442981278 GCF_019279795.1 Protopterus annectens | reverse complement strand
GCAAACATGATGATGACTGTTGTTCACACAGTCCATATACTGTACTATTACTTAGGCTTACCATTATGTGACTGTTACTGTGTTGAGATTGGTTCTGGGTATGCACTTTCACACTGGTGTCTGTTACTCTGTGCCGTTACATGCCCGTAGTGCCTGTGATATTTTCAATTACATGTGTATTCCACCAAAGGTAAATTGGGTTAGTGTTGTGGCAGTCTGCCTGTAGTGTGGACAGTGTTTGGTGACATGCCTAGCAGCTCAGTGTATTTACCCTAGTGTGATGTTATGTCCAAATATTTGTCAGATGTACTGTTGCCTGGCCACCATACATGTTGTGTATTTCTGACAAAGCAGTGAGCTGCTGTGAAGATGTATGTCACTAACTAGTGGGAAGTATGTGGTTTGCGACCTCTGCTCCTCCAGTTAATATGTGTTAGGAGAGATAGGAGGGTGTGAATGCATCAACTGTGTGAACTTATCTAGTCCAGTATGTGTGATATATCCCCATTTTCATGGCTTTAAACGTCCCCTTTGTCAGGCTTGTTCCACATTTCTTGAACTAAGGAGTTCTGTGTATACCTCCTGACTGACCAGATTGTTTCAGACTGTCCATGTTAATTGCTCATATTTCTTCTGTATTCCACAGGATTATTACTGTGATTTGTGTGGTACTTCACTATGATGATTTTATGATGTCTGTCAGTAACTGATGGCGTACATGTCAATTTCAGAAAAGCCTTCCATCACAACATGTATGTTGACACAACCCCTGTCACTGTAGCAACATTCTACATTTATAACTGCAAAACATATATTCCATTCCCTTGCACTAAGAGGTTGAGAGATATGGTGCTGAGGTATGACTCCAATATATGTCATGGGCATATGTTTTATATATATGTATATATATATATATATATATATATATATACATATATATATATATATATATATATATATATATCTATATATATATATATCTATACATATATATATCTATATATATATATATATATATATATATATATACACATAAATACATATATATATATATATATATATATATATATATATATATATATATACACATAAATACATATATATATATATATATATATATATATATATATATATATATATATACGGGAACCTATCAGTTCCACAAAAGAACACTTACCCGACGACCAGATCACTGAGACCACATCGCCGACAGAGCAGATCTCCAACAATGGTAAGTATAAATAGTGCGGAATGGGATGTATTCTTGGAGTTGGTATATTTAAGTAGGGAAGTGTGGGGAGCAGGGGCTTGCCCCTTGCTATATACATGTTTCTTTTTGTTTTTTTTTTGTTTTTTTTATTTTATTGCATAAATGGGAATACATTCCGTTCCGCGGTAGTTATACTTACCATTGTTGGTGATGTATTGTGTTGGTGATGTGGTCTCAGTGATTTGGTCATTGGGTAAGTGTTCTGTCGTGGATCTGATATGGATCCATATACATATATATATATATATATATATATATATATATATATATATATATATATATACATATATTTATATATATATATATATATATATATATATATATATATATATATAGAGAGAGAGAGAGAGAGAGATGGAAATATATATACCAATATATATATATATATATATATATATATATATATATATATATATATATATATATATATATATATATATATATATATATATATATATATATATATATATATATATATATATATATATATATATATATATATATATATGTGTGTGTTTGTGTGTGTGTGCATGCTCTAATAAATGTATGCGTGTGTGTGTGTGTGTGTGTGTGTGTGTGTGTGTGTGTGTGTGTGTGTGTGTGTGTGTGTGTGTGTGTGTGTTTGTGTGTGTGTGTGTGTGTGTGTGTGTGTGTGTGTATATATATATATATATATATATATATATATATATATATATATATATATATATATATATATATATATATATATATATATATATATATATATATATATATATATATATATATATATATATATATATATATATATATATATATATCCTCGAAAGCTGATGTTTGATTCTCGGCTGGAGTGCCTTCTGTGTGGAGTCTGCATGTCCTCCCCTCAGTCGAGTCGCCTCCGAAAGACATGCGTGAATGGGTGTGCCTTCACTGGTTGGGCATCGGGCTGGGAACTTGGCACCATAAAAATTGACTGCCAATCATTAGCTGACCGGAATTCCACTGTGGCGACCCCTAACCGGGAAAAGCCGAAAAGACACACATATATATATATATATATATATATATATATATATATATATATATATATATATATCCCCTTGTATAAACATGAGTGTTGTATGTATCTTCTCAGAATTATCCCACCATATTAATCTGAAATGGGTATATTTACATATAAGAACATGACTGATTCAACACTATATTCACTTACAAGTAGTAAACAATTGTAGTAGTTAAAACAGTTGTTCACTACTATTCAGTATGTGTACGGAATGATTTATTTGAAAAACCAACAGACATCCTCACAGGTCAGATGGCTTAGTGGTTACATGCTTTGACTGTAGTGTACAGTGTCCTGGGTTCAAGACCTGCATGGGCTGTTTATTTTGTTGCTGGACAGAACAAGGCCTGATGGAGACAGGGTGATTAAGGCACTTTAAATAATCTGAAATGTGTAATAATTAATAAATAATTTCAGGGGCAAAGGAAAATAATTTTCTTGGGTGGCAAAAGCCAGGGTACCTTTTTGGCTTGGCTTATATATGCCCTAGGGCCAATAGCCTAGTACCTACCTATGAATCTATTAAAGCAGCTTTAAGCAGATTTGTGCAGGTTTGTGCAAAGCTAAGTGGTGCTAATGTTTGGTTAAACGAATAAGCGCATGCGCCATGTAGGCTTCGCTTACCAGTGTGCACATCCACTTAGCTTGCAGCAATGATTACACCTGCTAAGCATAGCTCAGTTCTGGTAACCAGTGATCACATTCCAGTCTGATAAAATAGCAGGGTAACGACATCTTTAGGAAGTGTATTTCATTTCCTGTACATAGCATGCTTCTATGTGCTGTCATTACAGTTGCAAGGGTGTGAGCATACTGTATGGGATACCTGGGTATACATGGGTAGTACCACAATCTTTTCTCTTTGGATTTGTTTCATACATGGGTATTATCCCAGGTCATATGCAGGCACACTTGCATGTTACACCAGCTACAGTGCACTGGTTGGCAGAAATAGTTTAACACATATTGTATCATTGCGTTAGTACTTTTAACAGTGCTTTTTCAAGTAAGAGTAGATTTCAGATTGTAGTAGTGGAACCATATGCCCCTGCTTGCAAAGCTGGACTCTGAGCACTGAGTACCTTGTTCTTGGTGTTTGAGCTTTATGCTATATGTATATCCTATTGGATAGTGACCTGATATGTTGATACTAACTGTAAACTACTATTATTTTGGACATGTCATTGAGGACTGCTGTCATGTAGTAATGGCATACCTTTCAGTTTCAGAGGTGTTGTCTTACAAAACATTCATCCTAATGCATAACCTGTTGGCTATCTACTTACTGTCTGTCCTCTGTACAGATGTACAGATGTCAGGTATTGTGGCTGCCATACCATTATGTAGGTGCCCACATTGTATTGTGCTGTGGGCCTGGACACTACTGCTAGTTCCGACATATGGGCTCCTTAATGTGGACCTTGCACCATTTCCTTGCCTGTGTGAGGGACATTATAGAGGTGGTGGCCTACAGATTCACATACATTTGGTGGCAATATGTCACAGGACAGGACATGTGGAGACAGCCAACCAACGTGGGGGATATATCCCCAGATTTGTGAACAGATTCTATGTCATCAGTGCTATTATACATATGGTGGAGTAATAGATTGTCAGGGTTTGTGTGGACATGCATTTAGTGTGTAACATCATGACTCACAGTGACATACCTCTCCACTGGCATGCTGTCCACAGACTGGCCACATGTCTGCCTATTAGGTTTTGTGTGTTCACCAGACAGTTAGTGTCCTTGCTAAATCAGTTGTGGACTCTGGGGAATGCAGTCAGTAAATACACACATCTATGGGTATTACCAATGTCATATTCCTCATAAAAGATATTACAAAAAACGCAGTGACATCTGCAACTGTCTCAATGTATGACACCAGTATGTCCAATCTACCCCTGTGTTTGTGCCTCTGTTCCCACCTAGTTAGTGAGTGGGGAATGTTATCAAAGGCTTTGGCCAGATCAATGTAGGCTGTATGTGTCACCTTGCCTTCATCCACAGCTCACATGACTGACACCAAGAAGTTGACCAGGTGGAATGAGCAGGTATGACCTACCCTTCACAAAGGTAAACTGTGTGGGATACTGAGTCTACAGATTCCCATATCCCTGTTAATTAGGTGCATGCTGATGCATTCCATAGCTTCGCATAACAGACTTAGGCAGTTGGGGTGGTATTTCCCAGGGTCTGTAGTTACACCTTGTTTGTGGAGAGGGGTGACTGTAGTAGTGTACAATTCAGTAGGAACAAAGCCTCAGGTGAGGCTGTGTTTGAACAGGGCACACAGGTAAGGTACCATCACTCTGTAGTTCATGTAGAACACAGTCAGGGATATTCCCAGGTCACATAGAATCTGTATTTTTGGCCTTGGACAGTGGTGTTTAAACCTGTGCTGCAGTAATACTGGTTGCCTGGCAGTGTACTGGTATTGTTGTTGGTCCTTTAGGGGGAGTGAGGGGTAATGTTTTCACATAAGATGCCAGCCAGTATATTGGCAGTATTTTATGACTCAGTTTGGCAGATTCCATTGTCTAGTAGCTCAGAACAAATCTAGCTAATGCCATGGAGGTTCCTGACATAACTGTATGAGACCTTGTGGTTGTCTTCAGTACGTCCTCCAATTCTGTTCTCACAGCTAACTTTGTAGTATTTGATGAGGGATCTCAACCTTCAGTTGAGGCTGATAAGTGTTGATTTCCAGTCTTGGGACTTCATGTTATTCCATATCAGTTCCCTGCTTCTGTTATATAGTGTCTGTACGGCATGAAACCACCAGATCAGCTTCCTTTTATTGGAGGTGAGGATCCTGGTTGTAGTGGGTATGGTGGTGCCCATGCATTTGTGTACATGTTCGTAGTGCATTGTTGTCTGATTCAGCTGTCATACTCCTAGTCTCTATTTGTATGGCTGCCATGAGGTTAGCCACCTCTGTTGTTATGAGGCCATATTCAGCATTGGAAAGGCTTTTCATGGTGGCTACCTGTGCAAGGGGGTGTGGGAGGGCCATGGATTTCCAAAGGTGATTAATTTGTGTTCAGATATATCAAGGGGAAGTTGTCTATTGGTGTCGAGCAACAGTCACCCATGTTAGGAAGGACCAGGTTGATGTGATGGGCATGTGCTTTGGTACATGAGTAGCATTCCCATTTAATGGTGGGGTAGTTGAAGTCAACCAGTATATCAGTGTTAGGTTTGACAATAACATCCTCCAGGGTGTTTAGGGACATGGAGTGTGAGTGTTGGGACATGTTTGGGGGCCTATAGCAATCTATGACCTGAACCACTGTCCTACCCAATGTTAGCTATGCCTGCAGGATCTGTAATGCCTAAGATGGTCAACACTCTGGAGATGTGTGTCTCCTTAATGAATATGGAAACACCACCACTCGGTCACAGTTCTGCAACCAAGAGATGTGGAATGGGTAATAGGGTGGTAGTGCAGGTGTGCTTCCTGCTGCCTTTAACCAGGTCTCTGTTACAGCACAGATGTCATAGTTCCCCATTTTAAGGAATACATCAAGTGAGTGCATTTTCATATGTAGATGTCTAGTGTGCAGCAGCACAGCAGCATGACCCTCAGATTGCATGTGTTTGTTGCTGTCATATATTTCTGTATATTTATGTATACGTATATATATATATATATATATATATATATATATATATATATATATATATATATATATATACATATGCATAGTTGTGGATAAACATGTGGATGTATATCTCTCTCTATATAAATATATATATATATATATATATATATATATATATATATATATATATATATATATATATATATATATATATATATATTATGTATAGATTTGTCCACATATATGCATCTCCATACATATATACATGTTGGCAAGGCGCTCCTCCATTGCTGTAAGTGGGGTCTCTCTGGCTGGCCCCCCACCAGTAGCGGAATGGTCCCTCACCAATGCAGAAGCCCATTGCTGTGCACTCCGGATCTGGTCAGTTGCTCTGTGCCTGACCTGTTTGTACATCCTGCCACGGTATCCCAAGGTGTTCACTCTCTGCGTGAGGTCTTCCCAGAGGGCTGTACTCTCCCGCTGGTGTTGGTAACCCCAACTGAAGAGGATGTGGTAGTGTTCCAGGATGGCCTCAGTTATGGCTGCTGTCTCCTGGACATCATAGGCTGGAAGCCTCTGCATCACACCTGAAAGACGTAAACAGGGAAAAACACATCACAGGACATCAGACATTGTCCATAGTTCTTTACAGAGACAGCTCACTAGTAATGAGTATCAGTAGCCACAACATTACATCAAATAATACTCCAGTACCTAGCAGAATTGTATGGACATGCATAGCATTATGTGTAAGTAGGCAGTTTGCACCTGATTAATGGTGAGGGTTGGGGTGCATGTGGTGTGCATGTTCTTCTATACTGATGCTTAGATGGGGAGGGTGATGTTTGTCCTAAACATGTCCAAAGCTGGTTGTCTGTAGCTATGGTGTGTGTGTATGTGCTGTGATAGACCTCCATTACAGGGTGGGTTAGACAGTTGCCTGTGAGACCACAGACATATGTGGGGATGGCCTTCTGATTGCCCTCAGTGGATGTGTCCTATTTGTACTCATACTCAGCATTACATTAATGCACCTGTGACCTACTATGCTCAATCATGAACAGGTTGACATGCTGCTCAGATGGTGACTGCTCCTACACACATGGTAGTGGAATGAAGAAGTACAGAGGAGTATGCAGAGAAAGGTTTTGGCAAAGGAGAAGTGGGATTGACAGGCAGATGTAGAGAGTAGACACAAGTATAAAGAGATGGGGTGCATGGTAAAGAGAGTGTTGCACACGGCAATGGATGTGGAGTCTGACATACAGATGTGGAGTCTGGCGTTATATGTAATGTTGGACAGTACAGATGATGTATACAGCCTTTAGCTATTGGCTAGACAGAGGCACATAGCTAGGGAAGATGTTCATAGGTTCATAGGTTGGTACTAGGCTATCAGCTCTAAGGCCTATACACGCCTAGCCAAACATTTCCCTGGATATTTCTTCCCACAATATTTACTTCCCTGGACCCCTGTCTAGCAGGGCGACTGACATGATCCCCGGGGTGAATTTCCTATCTCCCATCCAATTGTCAATGTTCTTCTTGAAGAGGGCTAAGGAGGCACTGTGCTTGACATGCATGGGCAGTCTATTCCAGAGTATGGGGAGTCTCTGGGTCAGGAACCTATCCCTCCAGCATGTTTTGTTCATTGTGATGACAAGGTTTAGATCCCATGAGCGTGTGGCTCTGAGGGGTTGGGATTTCCTTAAGTGGAGCATGTCCAACAGCTGAGGGTTTGACATGGCCTTGTATGTTAAGCAGAGATTGCCTCTGAGTAGACGATATGCCACAGAGTATACCTGGAGATTTTTTAGACAGTCAGCATAAGGCATCTGCTTTAGGCCTGTGATTCTTTTAGTGAGATATTTCTGCGGCCTTTCCAGCTGTTGCAGGTGTCTTATGAGGTACATACCAAATGGGACATTGTACTCTATAACTGGTCTAATGAGGGATGAGTACAGTGGAACAATGACTTCTTTTTTTCTGGATGAAAAGCCCTTAGTGATGAGATGTGCCACATAAAAGGATTTCCTGACTGTTGTGGTGATGTGGTTATCAAAATTGAGACTACTGTCCACCTGTGTCCCTAAGTCTGTCATCACACTTTTGGTGTTTAGTGTACTGCCACCTATGTGGTAATTCATGGGTACATGTTTTTTTCCAAAGGGGATAACTATACATTTCTTGGCATTAAGCTTGAGCCCATGGCTCTGGCACCAAGCATCTGTTTCTGTAAGACCCTTTTATAGAATATCCACATCATTTGGGGATTCAATAATGGCTCCCAGTTTGCAGTAATCTGCGAACTTTGTTAGCCAGAGTCCCGTAGTGTTGGTCTGTTCTTCAGAGAAGGAGATGCCAAACAAGAGCAGTCCCAGGACTGAACCCTGAGGTACTCCACTTATCACTTATCTAGAGCTGGATTTGGAATCGGCTACTTTTACAGTCTGAGTTCTGTCAGTAAGCCAGTTGGCAACCTATCGAGGGACATAGGGATTTATGCCCAGCTTAGTAAGTTTATCTATGATTCCAGAGTGGGGGATGGTGTTGAAGGCCTTAGCGAGGTCCAGTTAGGCTGTGTGGACCACCTTACCCTTGTCCACAGCTCTGGAGACTGATTCAAAGAAGTCAATCAGGTTCAGGAGACAAGGTCAGCCCTTCACGAACCCAAACTGGGTGGGGTCCAGTGTTTGAAGGTTGCCAATGTCTTTGTTTAAAAGTTCCATGATAATGCATTCCATGCCCATGCAGATCAGGCTCGTCAGACTGATGGGATGGTAGTTCCCGGGATCCAAGGTGGATCCTCCCTTGTGGAGTGCGATAACTGTAGCTATGCACCACTCAGTGGGCACAAAGCCTGAGGTGAGGCCATGATTAAACATGACACTTAGGTGAGGTGCCAGTTCATTTTGTAGTTCATGTAGTACACAGCCCAGGAAGTCATCTGGTCCCATGGATGCTGTATTCTTAGCTTTGAAGAGTGCGGTTTCTACCTGTGTGTCTGTGATTACTGGAATTTGGCAATCTTTTGGTATTGAGATGGGCTCTTTAGGGGTGAGGGGGCAGTGAAGTTGGCACTAAATTGATCTGCCAGGATGTTGGCAATATCCAAGTGATCAGTATATTTAATGCCATTCTGTTGTAGCTCAGAGCAGATCTGAGCATTGCCATTTAGATTCTTGACATAACTATAGAATGCCTTGTGGCTGTCTTTGGAATATTTGGCAATTTTATTTTCGTAACTAGCTTTGGAGGATTTTATGAGGGATTTCAGCTTCTTACTGAGGCTGGTAAGGGAGTTGTTTGCATCCTAGGATTTTCCTATTTTCTGCAACAGTTTCTTCCTTCTCTTGTATAGTTTGTTTATGGCAGGGGACCACCAGATTGGCATCCTTTTTTTGGAAGAGTGTGTCTTGGTTCTATTTGGGAAGGCACGATTCATGCATGAGTGTATGTGCTCGTACAGTGCCTTAGTGTAGTATTCAGCAGTTGAACTTTCAGCTCCAGTCTGCATGGGTTCCATGAAGTTTGTCACTTCTGACTTAAGTAGCATGAACGTGGCTTTGGAGAATTTTTTTACGGTTTCCTTACTTGTGGGTGGGATGTGGATGTCAAGGGTGATTTGCTTATGGTCAGACCTGACCAATGAGGGGGTGACCACTGGTGTGGAGCATCTATCTCCCATGTTGGTAATGACCAGGTCTTGGATATTGGAGTCCCTGGTGGGACAATGGATTAGTTGATTCAGGGCATTGGAATTTATGAATTCCAAGAACCATTGGGAAAAGGTGTTGGTACCCGAGTACTTTTCCCAGTTAATGGCAGGGTAGTTAAAATCATCCAGTATTAGGATGTTTGGTTGTATCTTAATATTTTCCAGTATGTTTAGAAAGGTGTAGTGAAAATCTTGGGGCATGGTGGGGATCTGTATCAAGCTACAATTTGGATTGCAGTCTTACCTAGTGTTAGTTGCACCTGGAGAATTTCAGATGCATTGTGTTGGGCAACTAACCTGGAGGTGTGAATATTCTTGGTGAATATGGACACTCCACCTTTAGTGTTTCGACCTTGGTTTGGTGGCCAAAAAGTGTGGTAAGAGTTGTAGCCTGGTATTGCAGGGGTGCTCTCTGGAGTCTTGAACCAGATCTCAGTTACTTCACAGATATCAGTGTTCTCCATTTTTTAGGAATGCCTCGAGCGAGTGCATTTTGAGGTTTAGACTTCTAGCATTGAGTAACATTACCTTCAGATTTTGCATGCTTAAATCTGTTACGGTGGTGGTTATGTCCTTTGAACCTTGCCTAAAAAAGGCACTATAGGGGTGGCAAGAGCTTTAGCCAGTAACCTGAATCCCAGGGGTGACAGGTGCAGACCATGTCTGGCAAAGTATTGTGGTTTGTCGATCATGGTGTCCCAGGCAGACAGATACTGGATCCCCTCTGAATGACACCAGAAGCTTAGCCAGTTGCTGAAGTCAATCATTTCGTCCTTACCCTGTGGTATCATTCTGGGTGAAGGCAGGATGCTACTCAGGGCTAGAGTCATACCTGCCTGGGCCACATGATCCGAGAGCTCTTCCATGTCTCTTTTCATGTAGCCCAGGGAGGTATATCTCAAGTCATTCACTCCAACATGGACAATGACAGTGTCGTATTTGTACTTGTTGTGGAGTAACCTGAGTGCATGCGTTATGTGCTGGATCCTGGCACCTGACAGGCAGCTGACTGTAATTTTCTCCTTGCTCAGCCTGGTGAGTGGGACATCAGTGTGCCTGACTATAGAGTCACCTATGACTAAAGTGTTGGGTACTTTGTCTTGCCTTAGGGGCTGTTGTTGGGTGGCACACTGGTGTTGTGAGCTATGTGTCACTTTGGTTATGACTGGTGTTTGTTTGCGTTTCAGCTTCAGAGATCCTTGTTGCTTGGGCAGGTTAATGTTAAGGGCCTCCACATTATGTAGGTTTAGTGGTGGTATGTGTGGGTTTTGATGGTGTGGGTTTTGAAGGGCTATGTGTTGCTTGAGGTGTAGTGCAGGTGTTAACATTCTCATCTTGACTATCTAGCGCAGTCTTGGCTGGAGAGAGCTTTGCTTCCAGTTTTGCTATGTAAGTGCATCTCTCACAGGTTATAGGGTTGGGTGGTAGGAGAAGAGGGTTGTCTGTGTACATGAGGCAGTTGCTGCATTGCCTCAGTATGCCCAGATTCACCAGGTGGACAGGAGAAATCACCGGAAGCTGACCCTTGGACATGCCTGTTTAGGTGCTTTTTTTTGTAAAGTACAAGAGCTGTTTTCCCTTACCTTTGCAAGGTACTTTGCGAATATAGGCTGTTTAGTGCCTACGATTAATTTCTCCTTATTAACAAGGACAGCTGAATGCTTTTATCAGTTTAAGGCTTTATAGTGCTTTCCAGCAGGTTCTAGAGCAAGTGCTAGTCACAGCGGTTCAGATTTTAGTGCTACTACTGAGAAACCAGCTAGTTCTAAGGGAAAATTTGAAGAGCAGACTTTCTGGCACCTGGAATACTTTAACCATAGCCCTGGGGTGCTGCACAATGCGAAAAATGTGCAAACACATATGTTTTTAAGCCAGAAAGTTGAAAGGGATAGAAATAAGTCCAAAATGGCTAATAAAATTACAGTTTTAGAGCTAGAAACCACTCATCTAGTGTTAGATAGGCAGTACAATGCTCACCACTCCCACTGGTAAGCAGTAGGACGTCCCTCTACCATAGCAAGGTCTGGATAGCTCTGTACACAGAAAATAAAGTCCTGAAACCAGCAAAGCCTGGGATCTGGACTATACTAGCTAGGAAAGGCGGGAAATGGGCAAACAAGATAGTATTTTTTTTTTTGTTAAAACAGGCTAAACAATGCAATAATACAGTAAATAAACACAGAAAAGGATAACACACTTGAGTGTGTAGCCCTAAACAGTAAATGCAATTAAAACTCTACAAAATTAGCAATTTAAAACTTTTTGAATGAAGCAAGACAAGTGCACAACTGAGTCTACATATACAGAAAAGTCTATATATACAGAAAAGCAGCTAAAATGCACTAAAACAATTCAGATGCAATGCAACCTAGAACACTTGAGTTGTAGCAATATTAAGGCAAATACAGTTTTAATAAATGCACTAAAATATATTCTATATTTCCAAAATTTTGAGAAGCACAGTCAGAACACAAGGACATTCAGGTAATTTTTTTTTTGTAAGAAAGGGAGAAAGGAGGAACAGAAGGAAAGAAACTAAGTTGGTTGGCCTTCTCAGATGTTCTTTCTGTATTAGGTAGAATGAGCTAATGACACTAGACCGGGAGGAGTGTCCCAGATTAAATTTACAGTAGGGGTGGGCACCGGCAAAGGCACCAAGTATAACAGCAAGACACCAACAGGGAGGGAGGGTGGAGAACAATACTAAAGCTAGCAGCCTACACTCTTTTAGACAGTAAACACTACACACCTCCAGGCTAGTTTCATAGCATAATGCATCCGAGATTATTCAAGTGCAACTAACTCTGGGCAAGACCGCAATCCAAATTGTAGCTTGCTACAGACCCCCCCACCATGCCCCAGGATTCACACTCCTCATTTCTTGATACACTGGAAAGTATTAGGGTACAACCCAACACCCTAATAATGGGCGATTTCAACTACCCCACCATTAACTGGGAAAACTACTCATGTACCAACTCTTTTGCTCAACGTTTTCTAGAATTCATAAATTCCAACGCCTTGGATCAACTTATTCACACCTCCACCAGGGGCAGCAATATCCTAGACCCGGTCATCACCAACATGGGAAACCGGTGTTCCACACCAGAGGTCAATTCCTCGCTGGTCAGATCCGACCACAAGCTAATCAGCCTAGACATCCACATCCCACCCCCAGCCCCAATTAGGGAAACCATCGTAAAAAACTTCTCAAAAGCCAACTTCACACTTCTTAAGACAGAAGTGGCAAACTTCATGACACCCATGCAGATGGACAATAGAGGTATGACTGCTGAATCCTACACAAATGCACCTTATAAGCACTTACACAAGTGCATGGATCATGCTATCCCTAATAGAACCAAGATGTTATCCTCCAAAAAAAGGAAGCCGATCTGGTGGTCCTCTGCCATAAACAAACTCTACAACAGAAGAAAGAAACTGTTGCAAAAAAGAGTAAAATCCCATTACTGGAGGAACTCCCTGGTCAACCTCAGTAAGAAGCTGAGATCCCTCATAAAATCCTCCAAAGCTAGTTATGAAAACAAAATTGCCACTGACTTTAAAGACAACCACAAAGCATTCTATAGCTATGTCAAGAATCTAAATGGGAACACTCAGATCTGCTCTGAGTTACAGCATAATGGCACTAAATATACAGAACCAACTGATATTGCCAACATCCTAGCAGATAGGTTCATTGCTAACTTTACCCCCTCTCACCCTCTAGAGGGCCCATCTCTATACCGAAAGAATGCAAAGTTCCTATAATCACGGCTGCACAGGTAAAAAACACACTCTCCAAAGCCAAGAACACAGCATCCATGGGACCTGACAATATCCCAGGCTGTGTTCTACATGAACTACAGAATGAACTGGCACCCTACCTAAGTACCATGTTCAATCATAGCCTCACCTCAGGCTTTGTACCCACTGAATGTCGTACTGTGACAGTTATCCCACTCCACAAAGGGGGAGCCATGACGGACCCCGGGAACTACTGCCCCATTAGCCTGACGAGCCTGGTCTGCAAGGCCATGAAACGTATCATCATGGAACTCATAAACAAAGACATTGGTAATCTCCAAACTCCGGACCCTACTCAGTTTGGATTTGTAAAAGGCAGATCATGTCTCCTAAACCTGATTGACTTCTTTGAAGCAGTCACCAAAGCCATAGATGATGGTAAAATGGTTCACACAGCTTATCTAGATCTCGCCAAGGCTTTCAACACCATCCCCCACTCTGGAATTATAGATAAGCTCACTAAACTAGGTATAAATCCCTATGTCACAAGATGGGTTGCCAACTGGCTCATGGACAGAACACACACTGTGAAAGTAGCGGATTACAAATCCGACATCAGACCAGTGACAAGTGGAGTACCACAGGGTTCAGTCCTGGGTCCTCTCCTGTTTGGTATCTACTTCTCTGAAGTGCAGGCCAACACAGAAGGTCTTTGGCTAACAAAGTTTGCAGATGACTGCAAACTAGGAGCCATAATCAAAACTCCTAACGATGTGGACAAACTACAAAAGGGCCTCACTGAGACAGATACCTGGTGTCAAAGCCATGGCCTGAAGCTCAATGAAAAAAAGTGTATTGTCATCCCCTTTGGTAAAAACTCTATACCCATGAACTACCACATAGCTGGTAGTCTACTTAATGCTGAAAATGTGATGAGACCTTGGGACACAGGTGGACAGTAGTCTCTCCTTTGATAATCACATCGCCACAGTGGTCAGGAAATCCTTCTACGTGGCTCATCTCATCACAAAAGGATTCTCATCCAGAAAAAAAGAGGTAATTGTTCCCCTCTACTCATCACTCATTAGGCCCATTATAGAGTACAACGCCCCTTTTGGTATGTACCTCACAAGACATCTACAACAACTGGAAAGACCACAGAAATATCTCACAAAGGGGATTACTGGCCTCAAACAGATGCCCTATGCCGACCGTCTAAAAAAACTACAGCTTTACTCCATTGCATATCGCCTACTCAGGGGCGATCTCTGCCTAACATACAAAGCTATGTCAAACCCAGAGCTGTTGGACATGCTCCACTTAAAGAAATCCCAATCCCTCCGAGCTACACGCTCTAGGGACCTTAACCTTGTCACCACAATAAACAGAACATGCTGGAGGGATAGATTCCTGTCCCAGAGACTTCCCATACTCTGTAACAGACTACCTATCTATGTCAAACAGAGCTCCTCATTAGCACTCTTCAAGAAAAATCTTGATGATTGGGTGGGAAATGGGAAATTCACCCTGGGGATCACTTCTGTGGCTCTGCTCGACAGGGGCATAGGAAAATAATTTTATTGGGTGGCAAAAGCCAGGGTACATTTTTTGGCTAGGCTTGTATGGGCCCTAGGGCTGAAAGCCTAGTACCTACCTATGAACCTATGAACCTAAGGAATGTTTATCACAGCAGTGAGCTACAAAATGAAAGTTTTTATACAGATAAAGGAGCACAGTGAAATACAGTGAAACTAGCTATAAAGCTTTACAAACAGTGTGACAGTAAAAAACTTATTTCTCAGGCACTGCAGCACTAAAGGGTGATAAAGGAATATTGGTGAAACATACAAGCTAGGAGTGTGTTTAGAACATATGGAAACATCACTTTGATGGCTTGTTCCATGAGGAAAATGGGGGAGGGAGGGCAGGTTGGCTGAGGTGGGTATGGTTAATCAGGAGGTGCAACAGATTATCAAGGAGAATGTAAGGATAGCTATGAGGGGGTTTAACAGTAGAAAGGCTGTTTTTTCAGGGGATATACTTGTGGATGCCTGGAGGTATTTCTGAGACCTGGCAGTGGTATTATTAACTGGATTGTTTATTGTAATCTTGGAAAGTTAGAGGATGTGTGAGATGTTGGTGAATATGTATGGGTACTGCTTATCTGAACAAGGGTGGCCTGCGGAACTGTAGTAACAAGTGAGGGATAACATTGATCAGTCACAGGATGAGGTAATGGTAAAGGGTGGTGGGAGCTAGGTTGAGAACATGGTGATGATTGATGATTTGCAGTATGGTTTCATAACAGGTAAGAGCATTACAGGTGCAAATGTTGATCCACAAGTGTTGATGGAGCTCCGCACTGAGGCTGAGATGCAGTTGCATTGTGTCTATGTGCACCTGCAGAGAGCATATGGCATGCTGCCTGGAGAGCAGTTGTGGTATTGTATGTGGAGGTCAGGGGTGCCAGAGGAGTCTGTCAGACACTACAGGATATGTAGGAGGCTAGTGTGATAGCAGTGATTTCTGGTTTTGACATGACAGGTGGATTTAAGGTGGAGGTTGGAGTACATCAGGAGTGAGCTGTGTGTCCTTTCACATTTGCAGTGGTGAGGGACAGGTTGACAGACATGATCAGATGTTGGCCCCTGTTGACTGTGCAGTTAGCAGATGACATTGTGGTCTGTAGTGAGATTAGGGGACAGGTTGGGGAGACTCTGGGGAGGTGGGATTATGTTATAGAGCAGGGAGGAATTATGGTCAGCAAGACAAAGTAAGAATATATGTGTGTGAATGGGGTTGGGGATAGAGGAATGGTGACAATGCAGGGCGTAGAGTTTGGAAGGTGGATAGGTCTAACTCTTTGGGAACACCAGTTGAGAGTCATGGGCAGTGTGGGAGAGAGGTGTACAAGAGAGTACAGGCAGGCTGTGCGTGTGGTGGGGAGGGGAGTCAGGAGTTTTTTATGACAGACAAGTACCATTAAGAGTGATATGTAAAGTCTACAGGAGGGTGGTGTGACTGGCTACATTAGATTGGTTGCAGACAGTGGGATTGTACAGACAGACAGGATTCAGGGCTGCACACAGCAGAGTGTGGGATATTCACATATGCACTGTGTGTGATGGGTGGATAGGATTAGACCTACACCAGCTACTTTCTCAGTTTATAACAGCAATATCTCCATCTTGGACCTGTGTTTAGGCCTCTGTCCATGAGTATGTCAAACTTTGTCCATATTATCAGGCAGTCAGAGGTATAGAGATATGGTATATCATTACTTAGTGACGTAATTCGTAATATCATCCCAGTTATGTATCAGACTGCCAGACATTTTATGTGTAAGAGGCCTTATATATGATGACAAGGCCTGGACAATCTTTGGGAGTGTGTACAGTTGGAAGGTCTTTGTATTTCTGGCTATTGTTGACAGACTGTCAGGATTGTATAGCAGTGTACTATGAATATATTATTTCTTGGGGGGGGGTAGATGTAAGTGTTATGTTTCCTTTTCTATCTGCCTTTGCATGCAGATCCAGTTTCTTGTGCTCTATCAAGTGTTACATTTTTATAGGGTAAGACTGTGACATGCCCCATAACACAGTCAGACATCATACTACACTGTGTTTTGGGCCATTATATGTAGGGGTAGTGTGTGTGAGTATCAAACATGCTGACAGTTTGGTTCACACGCTCCTTATACTGTATGCACTTTCACACTGGTGTCTGTTTCTCAGTGCTGTTACATCACTGGAGTGCCTGGCATATTTGCAATTACATGTGTATTCCCCCATAGCAAGATTGCTTTTTTGTTGTGCCAGTCTGCCTGTAGTTTGAATATTGCTTGATGACATGGCTAGCAGCTCAGTGTATTTTCCCTAATGTGATGTTATGTCCAGATATTTGGCAGATGTGTAGTGTTGCCTGGCCCACATAAGCATTGTGTATGTCTGACACATCAGTGGGGGGATGTGAAGATTTACATGACTAACTCCTGGGAAGTCACTGGGTTTTGGACTTCTGCCATTCCACACAGTAGATGTTGGAATACACAGGAAGGTGCTACTGCATCACATATGTCAGCTCATCTACATCAGTATGTCAGATATGTCCACATTTTATAGTCTTTCAACATGGAACATTAATAGAAACACAGTTTAGGAGGAAAGTAACAGAATTACATTATTCAGTTAGTTTAAGGTTAAAGTGACAGAATATTTTTTTACAGGCTATTAAATAAGTTATTTAAATAATAGGTAGTAATAGTTATTCATTATACTCAAGGTATAACATGACATGCTTAATTAATTTACAGATTACAGTACATTTTATATAATTAATGTGCATTAGTCAGAATGTTAAAAAAGACACTAACAGAAAGTGCAAAGGTATAGACTTGAAATACAGAAAGTATAAGTTTAGTAAACTATTAAGATACACTATCTAAAACAATAGGTAGTAACAGTTATTCAATGCACTCAATGCATAACAAGGCAGGCTTAATTTGTTAATTAGTTTACAGATTACAGTGCATGTTTACAAATTACAGTGCACTTTACATAATTATTGCACATTAGTCAGAAATTAAAAGGACACTAACAAACAATGCAAAGGTATAGACCTGAAATACAGAAAGTATAGGTTTTAGTAAACTATTATAGTTCATAAATATTCATAAAAGTTAAAAAAGGTAAGTAGCATTATAGAGCAAAACTGAATTAAATTTTATAGACGTAAGTTAACACAGAATATGGTAATTATGCTTCAAAGACTACTTATAAAGTTATCTTTTTAGTGCAGATTTCATTTAGTCTTCAGAAAATAGCTATCATGCTTGATAGGCTATACAGTAAAAATACAGTACAATGTTTAAAGGTTTAAGTCTATAAACAACAGACAAAGGTTTCATTTGCTATACGAGAGAGATGTCATAGTACACTAAGGCACCAGCTCATAAGTTAAAAAACATAGGTAATAAACAGTGTAACTTTACCATTACAGCATACAGAAATATGGAAGAAAAATAGGCAGGATTAACAGTTCGTACTCTGTCTAACTTAAATAAAGATTTACAAAGACAAGTTAATCTGTTTTAAAAGCCACAGAATTAAAAGAGACTCATTTTCTGAATAATGTATGGGTTTTAAATATATAACGCATACATCAGAACTTAGACTTAAAGACTCTAAAGACTTTAAAACTATGTAATATAAAAATCAAATCATAAAGTTAAGAGACTTTAAATCCAAAGAGGCCATAAATGCTCAAGTGACACTTAGTGGACAAAATTGAAATTGCATGTTTGCCAAATAATTTTTTTTGTTTTATTCTCGGATTATGAGTCAGGTAACATAAAGCTGTTTACAGTAGTTAGCAATACAAATGTAAAGTAACTACAGAACTAGGTCCCTGTAGACTTTTGTCAGGGACCTCAGGGGCAACTGTTAGATTAAGGACTTCCATTTTAAAGTAGTTATTAGACATTAGACAGGCTAAAAGATAAAATAGGCCTAGAAATTGTGTTTCATTTATGCATAAAAGACAGTTAAGCAGAAAGAAAGGATAACATTGAAGGTCAACAGTTTATTAGAAAGGAAAGATATGCATAAAGTGTGCAGAAAATACAGGAATATAGAATGTTCTTTTCTCAAGGGAAAGATACACCCTGGGATACATGAAGCTCGGTGCAAGGACGAATTTAGCCTTGTGCCGAGCGTCCTCCTTAGAGATAGTGCAGCAGCACCATATGAATATTTATGAAGGAGTGCTGCCGCACCCTTGACGTGCACAGGAAACATGTGCGAGTGCAGGGGGAGTGTGTAAGTGCTCTACGGAGGCTTAAACATGCCCCCACAGTTCCACAACCTAAAAAGCTTACTATTGGAGCCCACCTCTAATAGTTAACAATTAATTCAGTGTCCGTGGATACTGAAATGTATGCTAAGCATACAAGAGTGTCCATGAACACTGAAATAAAATCAAGGTAGTAAACACACAAGCACATAGTGGAATGTTGAGCCCCTGTCCCTAGAACTATCACAATTAGATTCCCCGTGTCCCTATTTTACATTTGTATTGCTTCACTATTGAAAGTGTAAGTGAATACACATCAAAATCATCCAATAGAAAAAAACATGTGCAATCAATGTTAATGTCAATAGTGTACTGGTTAGAGCATCTGCTAAATAAACAGGCATTCACGGTTCAAGTCCCACTATAGCACATATCATTTTCCATATGGAATGTGTATATGAACATATTTATACATCTTTTTACTGTATAACCTACATAATAACATGTAAATGTGAATTGGAGTACTGTATGAAATGTTTAACTAATGTCATTTAATCAAAGTGGTAGTGTCATAATGAATAAGGCATTAGTAAGCAGGTGTATGCACAAATAAGCAGTAGTAAACATATATAAGTACCAGTAAGCAAGTCTAAGTGCATTTGTGTGTGTGTAAGCAGTGCCCACACACATTAAGCTTAGTAGAAACTAAATTAATTTAAGAAACTGTAATTGGAAGATAGCACAGCCTACAGTCACGCAAACATGCACACACCCACTCACAACTGCTTAAAAGTGCTTTAATCACTTTGTATCCAATGGCCCTTGTCCTGCCCAACAACAAAATAAATGACCTCTGCAAAGGTTAAACCCATGACTCTGCACACCATAGCCAATGTGATTCAGCATTAAGCCATGGCAGATGTACATAAATCTGATGTTATCACAAACATATAATTCAGCACAGTCATCCAATAGCATAGGAAATATATATAATTATGTAGATGTATATGCATGTGTATATACAGATATATAACACATATATATATAATACACACACATATATATATATATATATATATATATATATATATATATATATATGTATATACACATATCTATGAAGAATGAACATCGTGACAATAAAGCATACACAAAAAGAATTAGAAGGAAATCAACAGCAACTCCAGTATTATTTAGTGCTGTCAGTTTATGTCATATCAAGCTGGGCAGGGGTGAGCAAATCACTGCTACTCAAACCACAGGCGGGATACTACCAGTGGGAGTAACACTGTTGATCTGCTAAGTCTACTTTACAAACAATTATAGGGTAGTCCCTGGTGGGACTACCCAAAAATTGCTAGATGGTGTGGACTTCCGAACATTACATAAGCAAGGGCAGGTATGTTCAAGGACCAAATGGTGGGAGAGCTTGATGATACATGGGTTGGTACAATATCCATGTAGGGTCCCTAATGCTGGGGAGAGGGCAATGTGTGGAGGTGTGTTATGGCTGTGATAGCAACTGCAGAATGGATGGTTTGCGTGTATGTCGAACTCAGGTGGAGTGGAGGAACCATGGGTATGAAATTATGGATCCAGACATGTCAGAGTTGAATGGCCTGGTTCTAATTGGACCACCTCATGGAGGTCAGTGAGTTCGTTATAAGTATATATGCATATACACATGCATACATCTATATGTAGATGTACATTCCCTGTACCACATTCATTCCTTTTGTAGACATAAATAACATGAAAGTGCCCCTACAAACCTCGACAGTAGATAGAATAATAGGTTGTGCATAAGAGTGAAGGGACGAATCTGCAAAAATGCAGAAGTGTGTACTTTGTCTGAAGTCAGTGCTGCTCTCAAAAAATAAAATGTGAGGACTTTCTCACTATGAAATAGTGGAATCATTCCTGTGATCTGCCTGCTACGGCAATGCCAATCACTAAACTGGTCGTATTTGTAATATAATTTCACTGAACTTGTACATTATTAGCATTCATGTGTAATGCGTGCGTTACCATATAGTCATAGTTATTATTTTATTGTAGTGTCTTGTTAACGGGAGTAACAATGTAATGAAGTATAGAGCCTAATCTTGAAATAAAGACAAGTGTGTCCCAGGTGGGACAACCCAAAAATTGTGAATAGTGTCCTATGGGTCACTCATTTCACCAATGTTTGTGGACTAAAAGGTTGGGATGCCTGAGGATAAGTGGAGTGAGTCAACCCATGGGATGGGTCAACAGGAGTAGGGAGTGGCCAATGTGTAGTGGTGTGGATACACCGTGTATCCAACTGGAGAATGGATGACTGCTGTATCAGTGAAGTGTTGGGGTGGGTGTTTGGGGAACTAGGATCCATGGGTATATGGGTATATATGCAAATGAAGCTGCACCGCAATAGTATAGTGGTTAGAGCATCCACCTAACGAACAGACATTCCCGGTTCAAATCCCACTGCAGTACATACCATTTTCCATTGGTAATCTGTATATGAACATATTTTGACATCCGTCTGCTATATAACCTGCATAATAACAATTAAAAGTGAACTAAAGTGTCAGTGTCATAATGAATAAGGCTCTAGTAAGCAGGACTAAGCATAAATAAGCAGTAGTAAGCATATATAAGCACCAGTAAGTGTGTTTAGGTGCATTTGCGTTGGGGTAAACATTGCCTACAAAGATTAAGCAAAGTAGAAGCTAACTGAGTGTAAGAAAGTATAACCAGAGTTTAGCATTGCTGAGCTCCATGCAAACCCATGCACACCCGCTCACAACTGCTTTAAAGTGCCTTAATCACTCTTTACCCAACGGCTCGTGTTCTGCCCAGCAACAAAATAAACAGCCTCTGCAAGGCTAGAATTCAGGACCCTGTACATCACAGTCACAGCAGTTAACCACTACGCCATGATAGCAAAACATATAAAGAAGGTATCAGCAAACTAATCCTCACCACAGGGAAATCAAATTAAACATGTGAACTGGATCTATGTACAGTGTAATGTTCTATAACCTGCCACAGACCATAAATATGTGAATTGGAGTACTGCAGTAAACATAGAGTTCAGGTGTCACTGTAATAAAGTTTTCAAGATCCCAGGACCCCATACAGTGTAAGTACACATGAATCACGGATACCAGATACATATATAACCTGTAATGAATAAGACATCATTGACAAAAGGCAAATATAATGCTAGATAACCAATAAGCAATACTAACCGCAGCACAGCCCAACTAAGCAATTGTAAGCAATGTATAGGGAAGCCAATACAATATGCCCACAGGTACACCTCTTTAAGCAGTGACAATCTGATGTAAGCAGGTGTGCCCATACCTTAGCCTTTTCGAAACCAGCCAATTACGGAAAAGTGCAGGACTCCGGCCCTACTTAAACTGAAGAGGTGGGTATGCGGCTCATAACTGGTTGTAGTATCCCCCTGCAGGCATAATGGCTGGAGTGGGAGAAGGCACTCGCTTTAGAGTGCAGCGCTGGGGCATCCAGGAGTCCAAGTTCATGGTATGGCTCCTGGTACAGCACCATGACAGGACACTACTGCAGGGCCAGTACCAGGGCTCACAGTACAAAACGGAGGCCTGGGACAGTCTCGCCTGTGACCTCACTAGTGCCACAGGTATCCCCCAGACTGGTGAGCAGGTCAGGCACCACCATGCAGACCTGAAGCGGCAGAGGGGGGATGTCCTGGGACAGTGGATCCAGGAAGCAAGGCAGATGCAGAATGCCCCAGAACTGAGTAAGTACTCCTTCCACTAAGTAGTTAATAATTGCCTATTTTGTGTATACTGTGGATAGGTATGGCTAAATATTACTGTACTTCTCTGAGAGCTGCAGATGTGCATGCTGCAAACCAGCAAGCCTATGATGCTAGGCTGCAAAGGATGCATCGCAAGGCAGGTTAGCAAATAGCCTGCATGTACTGTCATAACAAAGAAATGTAAGAGCCTCAGAAAGTATTGTACCAGAATACAGAATTGTGTAATATGCTGTGAATAAAGGTGTAACCCCTGCATTGCTTCTGTTTACTCTGCAGTCATATGTTGTTGTACTGTTGCAGTTACTAAATAGTACTGTTGTAGTAAGCAGTGTTACCCACACTGTGGTATGCAGATAAAATGTGTATGAAGTGCTGTATAACAATGTTGGAAGTGCAAACAGGTCAGTCATATTAGACAAAATACATTGCAAAGTCTCACAACAGTTGCCTGATAGCATAGTGTACAGTGATCTTAACTGTAATGCTTTTGTCACACACAGCAGGGCTTTGGATCCCAGGAGCATAATCATTCCACACAACTGCACACAGGTTGTTAGAATATTCAGAGAGAAAGCTGTATGCATATTTACACTTAACAACTGCACAGCTATTGCTAGAATGCTCAAATAGAGAGTGGTATGCATATTTATACCCCTCAACTGTTCCAATCTGCCCAGTATGTCCTGATAAATGGCCCACATCACCTGCCTTTTGCCCTGTTCCCCTGACAAATTAGTGTGATGATCCAAAAAATGTAGGCAGCTGTTAATGACATATAACTGATAGTCAGACTTGTACATAGTCAGAGAATGTACATGCAAACATACCTGTCATCCCAGCATCTCACCCAAAGTGTATGAGAGCAGTCTTAAAACATGTTGCATAAACACCTGCATCTTGTCAAGCCTGTATGTAAGACACAGGTCCCGTACATACTAATCTATAAACATACCATTGTACAATATAACGCCATTGGGTAGTGTAATAATACATGTAAGGGACAGTCCACTGCAGTGACTACGAATGTTGTGAAAACTACAAGAATATATTAGTTAATTGAACTCTCTCTCTCTCTCTCTCATCCCTACCATATGTGCAAAAAGAACCCATTTTCACAACTCATTTAGTATGTCTACACTCCTAACCTTTGTTGGGACATATGTGCTATTGGTTTATAAATATTCACATCTGTTTCTATGCATGTGCCATGTTAAAATACTCTCACATTGGTGGCCTTTTGCCATCAATGAAACCTGCATGTTGTTGTAATGGCCACTGTTTACCCATATATGCATGTGTTCTGCCTGCTCTGCAACTATTTTATTTCTGGTGCCTTGGGTAATGGGAATACCTATGGATGCTGTTATAACTAATCGTGAATGCTGTTGACTATTACTAACCCATATCTGCTTAAACATGCTACAACATAGCTCGTATGGAAAGGCCGGTCCCTGCGGACCCACCTGTCCCACCTCAGCTGGCCATGGCACTGGGCACCAGCACTTCTGGGGCCCAGCCTGGGACCTCCTCATTCATTGGCCTGGCACCACCTTTGGGTGGAACCTCCTCAGGGGATGGGGCTTGGCCCCCCCTGGAGTGAGAGCAACAGGAACCTGTCACCTATGGTATGGTCCGGGCCGTGGTGCATAGGGAGCTCGACAGGGAGATTTGAGAATGCCTATACCAGCTTGAGAGCCGAGTGGTGCAACTAGAGGGTGAGCCTGCCCCTCCTACACAGTCCCCTGCACAGCCACCTTCTGGGCTGTGAAGGTGCTGTGGTGACTGCCCATGGGTGGGGATGTCAGTCCCACTGTATCCATTTGTGGGCTCATGGACTTGAGACTTCCAAACACCCAACCCTGTCCAAGGTGTTACCCCCCACATGTGTTATATACTGCCCCTGTATGCATCTTGTTTGTCTTGTCTGTCATCCTACCCAAGCTATCCTCCCTGATCATACCTTCTCTGCTTCCCCAACATCCCACTCTCACTTAAACAAAAAGGGCAATCTGTTCCCGCAAAAAAAGCATGCCCCATACATAGCTGTCCATTTTGCACACATGTCCACTGGACACAAGTAAACATTTCTAATTGGCATCACAACATGCTATTGTAGTCCTCACCCCTCTCTCAGGGTTGTGAGTGTCCAAATGTACCACCAAATGTACTGCATATGCACAGCCATTGCTATAGAAGAAATGGACAGCTATGGACCTACCCTACACCCTTCCTGCACATCCCTAGCTACCTTGCCTACTGTCTTTCCCTCTTTGTGCCCCTTTTTCACAACTTTACTATCACCCCCTTTTTTTTCTTTTAAAGAAATTAGCATGGAGGTAAGCAGGAGTAAGCACTTTTAAGCAGCAGTGAGTGGGTTCCAGCCTGTTTGTGTGGGGGTAAGCACTGCCTACACAGCTTAAGCAATCTAGAAGGTAACTGAGTGTAAGGAACTGTAACCAAAAGCAACCACTGCTTACCGTTGCGCAAACCCATGCACACCCGCTCACAACTGCTTGAAAGTGCCTTAATCACTCCGTATCCAATGGTCCTTGTTCTGCCCAGCAACAAAATAAACTTCCTCTGCAAGGCTCAAAACCAGGACCCTGCACACCACAGCCAATGTGATTTACCACTAAGCCATGGCAGATATACAGACATCTGATGTTATCACAAACATATCTTCCAGCACAGTCATTCAACAGTATAGGAAATGTATTTCATTATGTAGACGTATGTGGATGTGCGTTTATGTCCAGATATATCTACATACATAGATATACATATATATAGATATATTAAGAAGAAACCATGTGACACCAAAGCATTAAAAAAGAATGAAAAGGAAAACACCAGCAACTCCTGTATTATGTAGTGGTGTTGCCCTATGTAATATCAAGTCTACCTCAGACAGACATGTGTCATTAATACACACAAACATTTGTACATTGCCCAAATACATTACGTTGAGCATTTTCTTCACATTAACAAAACAGTTCCTGTCCAATCATAATGTGAGAACAGTACTCTTGCAAGGTGCTGTGTGCAACATCATCATCATTAAAAAGTTAAATGGGGTACCCATAGAGGGACTGATAGTGTCATGTGTACACTGGGGTTGTCTGCATCACATGTACCTGGAACCTTTAGGAGTCATGTGCATACCAGGATCATGTGCCTGAGAGAGGGGTGAGGACAACAGTAGTATGTTGTGATGCAAATTAAAAAGGTTACATGTGTCCAGTGGACACTTGTGTGAAATGGACAGCTATGTATGGAGCAAACATTGTTCTGGGAACAGATTGGCCCTTTGTTTCCATTTTTTTAAGGTGAGAGTGGGATGTTGGGGAAGGAGAGCAGGTATGCTCGTGGAGGATAGGTTGGCTAGGATGCAGACAAGACAGCATACAGGGGCGGTATATGACACATGTGGGGGGAAACACCTTGGACGGGGAGGGATGTTTGGCAGTCACAAGCCCATGAACCCCCAAATGGAAACAGTGGGATGGAGGTTCCTACCCATGGGCAGCCACCACTGCACCTTCACAGCCCCAAAGGTGGCTGTGCTGGGGCTGTCAAGGAAGGGCAGGTTCACTCTCTAATTGTGCCACTCTGCCCTCGAGCTGGCGTAGCTGGCCTTGAAAACTCATATTGAGCTCCCTGCATATCACAGCCTGGACCATACAACAGCTGACAAGTTGCTGTCTGGACCTGCTCCCAGGGGGGCAAGCCCCATCCTCAGTGGTGGTTCCATCTGAAGGTGGTGCAGAGCCAACAGAGGTGGAGGTCCAAGGCTAGGCCCCAGATGTGCTGGTGACTGGTGCCATGGCTAGCTGATGTGGGACAGGTGGTACAGCCGGGACCTGCAATCCCATACAGCCTATGGTGTTGCAGTTCTAACACAGATAAGGCTTAGTAATAGTCAACAGCAGTCAGGATTACTTATAACAGCATGCATAGATATTACCATTAACCCAAGACAGCAGATGGCATACATTTGCAGAGGGAGCACAACACGTGCATATATACTGCATGACATTGGTCCAAAGCTTACATACCTTGTGAGTGCAGCTATGAACAGTGGCCCATTATTGGCATGTCACTGTGATAACCTCAGATAGTGACTGTCATGCCACTGTGTCATGTAATGTATGTCCGATCAGGGATGCGATGTCAGTAACTCTCATCACTGTCACTGTGTACTGACTGCAATCCTCACACTATGCTTCTGCAGTTCACAGATGTGTGTTCTGTGAGTAACACAAGAAACAAATGGTTCCACATACTGACCAGTCCACAGATGGCCCTACAGATGGGCACTGTGTTGTCAGTTATAAAAACATGCAGACTAGCCATTACCACACACAGCCTGAATGAAGTATAGCTACACTTACATGCTGTAGTCATGTCTGGCACATCACCCTCCTGTCTTTAGGCTGTTTTCCACAGTGTATGTTGTTTGAGGAATATCCAGCTTTCATCTGTGATGCTGTTTACCAAACAACAGATCCAGGTACCACTCACAGCAACTGTCATGGGCAAACACCAACACAATGTTCCTAGATATTGTACTGTGTTTCCATGCAATTGGCTATGGGAATGTCACCACAGCTGTTCCACATGCAATCAGCTAGAGGAGGACTGCAATAGGTGCAGAGGTCATCACCTGATCATGACCATCACTTACAAAACACAAGCTGCTGCTGAGCAGGTGTACATCTCCACTTCCACCAGAGAGTGTGTGTGAGGGACAGACAGAGGCAAAAGTACATCAAAGAAGGGCTAGAAGACTAAAGCCTAAGCATCTTCTGTCACACACCTACCAGTACAGGAGTTCAAACCCCTGACTGACTAGCCATTACTATTACAAGTGCATGCAGTTACTCCATGTGCCACATAGCTGACATGCTGGTATGCTGTAAGAACATATATGTGTGCTGGTGAGCGACATCTGCAACAGAAATATAGTAGACATACATTAGGTGTAGCACACATGGCTGTCCACATGAACAGATGTCATTGTCAACACAGCCACACTCTTTAAGGGACTCAGATACATTGGCACACTTTGGCAGGCTCTCAAATACACTTCCTAACTACTTAGTTTGCCACACTACAGTAATACACAGGTATTACATGCACCACAGGGATTATCCTGAGGTTCTATAGGCTAGGGCATGTGAACGTGTCTGACATTGATCAGTATGCCAATGGGGGTTATACTGGGTGTGGCTGTGGTTGGAAACATCATACCCCACATGCAGACACAAGGTGCCAGTACTGACATGCATGTGTGTGTATTGCTTCATGGGTGTGTAGTGGTTGGCTGTGCAAGATGCAGTCACAAGCCCATGAGCCCCCAAATGGAAACAGTGGGATGGAGGTTCCTACCCATGGGCAGCCAACACTGCACCTTCACAGCCCCAAAGGTGGCTATGCTGGGGCTGTCAAGGAGGGGCAAGTTCACCCTCTAATTGTGCCACTCTGCCCTGTACAAGGCTGGGTGAGGGGGTAATACTCGGCATCAGGCCACCTGACAATGGTCTGCAGTGTGGTTCAGAGGGGTAGTGTCTGCAATGTCCCACACAGATGGGTATTGTATTAACTGTCCTGTCAGCCTGGTTACTATTGTGTGTGGCCATTGTTTTGCAATGCATGCCATGTCTGTGTTTGATAGTCCTTGACATGGGCATTGTCTGGGATATGCACATCCCACATTAATGTACAGTGACATGTTTAAGTGTACCTGGTTTTCCAGGCACATGTTATATACACAGACTGTTATCATCAGATGTGCCAGTCCTGACCTTGTGTGGCAGGACCTGCTAACAGACAGCAGGTTGACCCTGCACCGGCATTGATAGCATGATACAGGTATTCCCTGGTGTCAGTGGCATCTGTCCATACAGGGCATGTGTGTAAGGCATTGTATGCCCTTTGTGAATCACATTTGATGGCACCCCATATCTTGCAGGTATCCAGTGGGGAACATAGTGAAGGCGCATTGTTCGCAATTATGTGCCTATTGTACTGGTGGACAGGGTGCCATGCCCTTTGCAGCCCACTACAATTACACCATGCTTACTATCTGTCAACAGTGTGCAGGGTACTAGCAACATAGTGGGATTTTTCTAGGCAAGTGTGTTTGTGTATGACACATGGGTTCAGGCCATATTCTGGGTAATAGAAGGGTTGCTTACTTTGTTCAGCAGGCCTTTTGCCAGATGTAGGGGTATGGCTTGCCGACCCAGTCTCTTGGCTGACTGAAACCTGTAAGCCTTGTGAGGTGGACATTGTGACATATAATATGGCCACCATATAGGAAAACTACAAAATCCACTTGCCAACACGTCCAGTGGTTAGACACTCGCAGCCACCTCCACACAGGATATGACTGACAAACACACACACCTGTCATGTCTCAGAAGAGAACTCCTACCTAACGAATTTATTGCACTACAGCATTATGCAGTTATAGCACGCACTACAGAAATTACTGGGCTAACTCATTCCCAAAGGTGTATTTCACAAGGAATGACATCAGCAGGTTTACCAAAGTAGGGCATTTTAAAATTCCTGCAAGTGAGTAGCCTAAAATGCATTGCTCACAAAACATCCACAACTGACATGTGTGGGCATAAAACCCATAACCAAGATCTATATTACACTACTGCATGGAGAGATTATAGGACACACCACAGGGATTACTAGGGAGCTCACTCCCCAAAGGAGTATTTGACAAGGTATGACATCAGCAGGATTACCAAAGTAGGGCATTGTAAATATCCTGCGAGTGAGTAGGCTATAATGCATTGCTCCCAACACAGACATTGAAACACACAAAACATACATAACTGCCATGGTTGTGGATGGAACCCTACCACAGTTCTAAATCGCACTCCAGTAGTACGCAGTTTCCCAACAAGCTACAGAGATTACTGGGTTACAGCATTCCCAGCGGTGTATTTCTAGGTGGGTGACATCAGCAGCCTTGCCAAAACTGAGTATATGAATTGTAAGGAGTATGTATACTCTAAAAAGCATTGGTCCCTTCTCAGGCAGACAGTTGACAAGTCTGGGATTAGAGCACCTACCAAACTAGTGTATCACATTACAGCATTGCACAGTTACAGGGCATGCTACAGAGATTACTTGGTTACACTAGTCCCAGAGGTGTTTTTCTAGGTGGGTGACATCAGCAGGATTGCCAAAGTCAGGCCAATGAATTGTAGTGAGTATGACTAGCCAAACACGCAACACTCTCTACTCAGGCATAGGAACAGACACCAAAGAATCCACAACTCCCATATGTGAGACTAGAACCCATGCCAGAGTTCTATATCACACTACAGCATTACACTGTTATAGCATGCACCACAGAGATTTCTGGAGTACTCTTTTCCCCAAAGGTGTACTCCCCAGTGATTGACATCAGCAGGATTGCCAATGTACGGCATTTGAGTTGTATTAAGTGTGACTAACCTAATTTCCACAATTAGTTTGTATGCGTTAATCACTGTCCTGGCTGAACAAAAATACCCCACCATTGCAGGTCATGAATCCAGGACACTGTACATTATAGTCACAGAAACTAACCACTAAGCCATCACAACAGTACATGAGACTGAGGTTTCACCACAGTAATCACAGTATAGGCTAATCAAAGTGAACATGTGAAAGGAATGTATATACAGTTGTCCATAAAAGACCTCCCTAAAGCCAGCTTCATGCTACACAAGGCAGAAGTGACAATGTTTGTGACACCCATGGAGACAGGAGCTGACAGTTCTACAGATAAATCCTGTATTAAGGTACTGTATGAGCACATCCACTTGTGCATGATTCCTGACATCCCACATGGAACCACAATGCTCACTTCCCAAATAAGCAAGCCAGTCTGGTAGTCTCTTGCCATTAACAGAGTATACAACAGAACGTAGACACTGTTGAAGCAAAAAGGATACTCCAAGGATGCAAACAACTCCCTTACCAGCCACAGTAAGATGTTGAGATCCCCCATGGAATCCTCCAAAGCTGGTTATGTAACTAAAATCACCACAGATTCCACAGACAACCACACACCATTCTATAGTTATGTCCTGAATCTAACAGGCAATGCTGAGATGTGTTCTGAGCCTCGACAGAATGGCATTACATAGATTGCTCCCACGGACTGTGCCAATACCCTGGTGGAATTGTTTAGTGCCACAGTCACCCCCTCTCACCCCCAAAAGGGCCAATGGCAATATGAATAGAGTTCCATTGGCCAGTAATCACGGCCACACAGGCAGAAACTGCACTATCCACAGCTAAGAATACATCATCCATGGGACCAGACTGTCATGTGTAATCATAACCTCGCATCAGGCCTGGTGCCCACTGAGTGGTGCACAGCTGCAGTTATCCCACTCCATAAGGGGAGATCCACCTTGGATCCATGGAACTACTGTCTCATCAGTGTGATGAGCCTGATCTGCATGGCCATAGAATGCATTATCAGGGAAGTTTGGAACACAGACCTTGGCAACCCTCAAACACTGGACCCCACACAGATTGGGCTCATAGAGGGCCAGTCTTGCCTCTTGAAATGGATTGTCTGCTTTGACTCAGTCTGCATAGCTGTTGATGAAGGTAAGGCAGTCCACAACGCCTATGTGGACCTTGCCAAGCCCTACAATACCATACGCCAGTCTGGAAACATAGATTAACACACTAATCTGGCCATACATCCCTATGCCACTTGATGGTTTGCCACATGGCTTACTGACAGAACCCAAGCTGTAGGTGTAACTGTCTCCAAATCCATCCCTAGACAAGTGACAGGTGGAGTACCTCAGAGTTCAGTCCTGGGACCACTGTTGTTTGAATTCTACATGTCTGTAGCACAGGCCAACAGTACAGGACTCTGGCTAACAAAGGTAACAGATGACTGCAAAATGGGAGTCATTCTGAGCCTGGCTGTACTGCATGATATGTTACAGATACCAGCTTGACATCATACAGGTGGGATGGGGTACTTTTAACATCTTGTGGACTTGTTGTGTAAGGTCCTGGTTATGGGATCAGCAACAGTTGGTAGTGTTGCAGGTCAGACAGGTTTTGCTGTAGGAGGAATACCTATTTGTGCATGATGTATGTTGTTTGTCCCTGTTAACCTCTTTCATGGTACATGTGAACATATATGTTTCTGCTGTGTTCCCACCTTATCTACAGATGTATGTCTGTATGTACTTATATAGATATAAATATCTGCTTACACATATGTGGATATATATATATATATATATATATATATATATATATATATATATATATATATATATATATATCTCTCTCTCTCTCTCTCTCTCTATATATATATATATATATATATATATATATATATATATATATATATATATACATACATACATACATACATTTGTATCTGTGTAGACATTAATATATTTTCACACACACATACATCTGCATGTTAGACTACATACTCTGTACTGTTGAATGACTGGGCCGGATGATATGTTTGTGAATATAGCAGGGTTATGCATATCAGAGGTGGCTTAGAGGTAAACAATTTTGTCTATGGTGTGCATGGTCCTGGGTTCAAGCCTAGCAGAGGTTGTTTATTTTGTTGCTAGGCAGAACAAGGGCCGATGGATACAGAGTGATTAAGGCACTGTAAAGCAGTTGTAAGCATGTTGGCAGGCATGGTATGACTGTTGTGAGTCGCATGTGAAGGCACCATAGGTTGTGCAGGTTTCTATTGGGGAACATGGTGGAGGTGCACTGTGTGCATGCACGTGCATATTGGCCAGACAGCCAGGGTGACATGCCCTCTGTAGCCCACTGTTATCACTGCATAGTTACTATCAGTGGCCAATATGCAGTGTACTACTCACATATTGGCTGTTGCCTAGGCATGTGTGTGTGTGTATGACACATGGGTTGAGTATGTGCTCTGGGTAATAGTGGGGTTGCTAACTGTGATTGGCTGATCTTGATGTCACATGTATGGGTATAGCTTTTCACCCCAGCCTCACAGCTAAAGTACATCTGATATTCCTGTATGGTTGACATTGTGATATAGAGTGCGGCTAACATAAAATATACGCAAATCCCCCTCCACATTGCCCACAGGTGTCACACACAACCACCACTACAGAGGATAAGTCTCACACACACACACACACACACACACACACACACACACACACACACACACATGTTGTATCTGGTATTTGAACCCCTACCTAACTAGTTTATAACACTACAGCAGTACGCACCACAGTCATTACTGAAGTACATCTTCCCCAAAGGTGTATGTCACAATGAATGACATTAGCAGGATTACCAAAGAAGGGCATTTCAAGTGTAATGCGGGTTTTACATGTCTTTTAACCATGTGTACCCACTGCTTACTGTCTCGAAAACACATTTACACCTGCTTAAAAGTGCTTATTCAGTCCTAAATTATATTATTAACAATCCTTGCAGGTCTTGAACCCTGGACCACGCACACCATAGTCACTGGACTTACCACTAAGCCATATAGGTTGTATAAATGCTTCCTGGTTTTTAGAATACACATTTTACTACAGGTATTCCACAGTACTGAAAACAAATGGGACAGACACTTTGTGTATATATGCATAGTACCCTTGAATGTACTGTACACTATGTAACAACACAGACAAGTCTACATATGTACAACTGTTATAAATAAATACTAAATACATATATGCACTTATGCACTTATGGGATGTGTATACACACACACACACACACACACACACACATATATATATATATATATATATATATATATATATATATATATATATATATATGCATATACACAGACACAGCTATAGCCATATATATATATAAATATGTCTGAACACCCTTTGTGACACAGAAGGGTTCCAAAGGAATTGACGTGTACACAAAATAGAAGCAACTCTTGTATTATAACATTTAAATCTTAATCAGTTCACCAGAGAAGGGATGGTTGTTGTGTATGTGGAGTTTGGGATGGGAATGATGGCTAAGGAAATATACCCCCGGGAATTGTGGAGTTTGGGTGGGGGAATGATGGGTATGGAAATTCACCCCGGGGACTACATCTGTGTCACTGCTCGACAGTGGCACAGGAAAATAACATACCCAACAGCAGTCATTCTTGACTGTCTATTCTTTTCTATTCCTATATATTAATTTGTAGGCTCCACTCACTACAGATGACTACCATGGTGTGCAATATGTTAAAAGACATAACACATGTGTATACCTGACTGCAGGGTAGTCACACACACACACTTGCCAGTATTATGCTTACAAGTCTTGCCTATGTAAAGGTAACTAGTAGAGTGGCATGCAGTTGGGGTATGTGCCACAGAACCCATACAGTTACACTTAATCTGCTTCTGCTTCTGAACTGGGTGACATCACAGGACTGATTACTTGCAGTGGGTAGGGGTGAAAAGGGTGGTTTAGCAGATGACAAAGATAAAGGCCAGTGCAAAAGGTGGTTTCTCTTTGGAAAGTAGTAAAACCCACTCTCATGACAGGATGCAGACACACACACACACACACACACACACACACACACAAACACACACACACACACACACATACTTGCCAGTGGTGGGATCAGAACTCCTGCTTATCTACAGATCACTATTACAGTACTACACAGTTACGGGACACACCACAGTGATTACACATTTCAAGGCAGTCAGAATGCCCTTCTAAGATTGAGAACATCAACAGGAATACTGACAGTTAAGATGTACATAGCTGTAAACCTGTGTGTTTAAAGTAGGAGTCCATTACAACCTGTATGCACAAACAAGACACATCATCTGCAGGTAAGACATAGGTAGGCCCGAGAGGTATAGTTGTAGCACAACAAGCCCTGAACTGGAGTATGCCCATCTGTGGAATGGACAACTACTATCACTATACAGGGTTACAGTGGTCATGCTCATACACATAGAATCACAGGACTTGTTTGGATGCATTGACTCCAATTACACAAGGTGACAGTGGGCATGCTCATACACTTAGTAGCACAGGGCTGTTTGGGATGCACTCTGACTCCAACTACACAATGTTATACAGGGCATGCTCATACACTTAGAAACAAAGGGCTTGTTTGGATGCACTGACTCAAATTACACAAGGTGGCAGTGGGTACATTCATATACTTAGTAGCACAGGGCTGTTTGGGATACACTCTGATTCTAACCACAGAAGGCCACAGTGGGCATGCTCATACACTTAGACATACAGAACACATTGTAATGGACTCCTATTGTAAACACACAGGTTTACAGCTATGTACATATTAACTGTCCATATATATTCACATCATACAGGTTTACTAACAGATACCTGTATGTGGCCCATAAATTATATATCTGCATCTGTGTTGTGTGATACACATGCATACATGTACATGAAGTACTGCCATATATATGTGAAGTATACACAATCATGCATGTGTGGAAGTGACAGACAATTGGTTAACTGGGACACACAGGTGGATGCAAAGTACAGCATGTGTCACACACGCATTGCTGCCCTGAAAGGCATACATTGATATCAGGTTGTGGACAGTGGCATTATACTTGGAACAGTGGCATGTGCAAGCATAATATGTGAGCCCCATTGTCTAATGGTACTGAGGTGCAGGTGTCAAGATGACCTCACCTGGCCATGTTCGTAGTTGTCATTATTAGCAGGACCACTCCACTAAGTATATCTGACATAGGTCATCTACACAACATCTGCTGCTGTCCATCACCTTAGATGTAGCATTTGATACCAAACACAATACTGCCACTTGCAGTGATGTCATGGTACGAGTGGCAACTGCTTGACCAAAATAATGAGTCAATGTCCTGCTGTAATTATGAGGTTGTCCAGTGCCTGGCATTCCGGGATGACATGACTGAAAGAAGACAAGCATTTGGCACAGATCACATGCATCCATGATTCAAGAGAGTTTGAATAATACCTGGGTCGCATTTACCCATATAGTGCCATTCCAAGGCAAATGTCCTACACACAGAAGTAACACCCTGACACCTACAAGACAATTGCATTGGATGCTTATGCTAACCAGTGCTAGATGTGTGGCTTTCGTAATCCATTTGTTCAATGTAGAACCTACAATGGGGAATACTGACATCTGTGCAGTAAGGAACACTTGGCTGAAGGCTCTGTAGTCCACAATAGCACTACCACCATATAACTCAAATCCAGAAATGTGGGCCATAAGACTGGTATGGACCACTCCAGGTGGTGGTGGTGTCCACATATTCATAAAGGTTACTCACAAGTAAAGACCACTACTCCAACATAATTCATCACAGACGAGTCAGATACAGGTGACAGTGGCAAAAGCTGCATTCTAGGTTGTATCCTCATGTACATCCACCACCATGTCCTCAGACTACCAACACACATCCATAAATGTGGTATGAAATATTATGGTACAACACCAAATAACCTTCGACTGGCGGACTGTACCTAGCCCTACATCAACTGTGCAAAGTACCCATGTACTGACACAGTTGCATAATGTGTTATGCAATGCAATAATGCCACTGTTTATAACCAGGTCAGTTGTGCACATACCAGGGTCCCTTGGATGTTGTCAGCAGTAACCCAATTGACTGTTGCTGTACACCAGTAAACATCACCCTCCTGGTTGGATATGACCTAGATGTACCTGCCCTGGATATGTACAACCCACACTCATACAACATACATGAAAATACCATAGCTGTTGTTGTCCTTTGTACATACAGGTGGCTACATTCAATACACACATGCACATAGAAGATAGGTCCATGGCTGCTGAATGCTAACAGTACATAAGGTTTGATATCTATGTTGACAGAGGCAATATTCCCTCTCTACTGGTCACCCATGACACCTATCAAATCATACAACAATCCATGTGGTATGAATGTCATTAGACATGTCCACCAAATGCAATGCCTTCAAACATACCCAAATAACAGGATCGTAGGACCTACACACATGGCTTGTATTGACAGACTCAGGGAAATACAACTATGCTCTGTATGTTCCTGAGTAGTTACAGGTGATATGTCCATGACATGTGCAGCCATGTGTGACCCACAGCTCCTACATATACCCCATGCCAACATTTGCAAGCCATGCATGCTGTGTGCTGTCTGGACATTAACCTTATTACCACAATAGCCAGAACATGCTGGGGTGAGATGATTATAAGCCACAGACCTCGCACATGCTTGAACAAGTGTAATGCCTAGCTCAAACAGAACACATTGCTGACACTCACTCTTCCAGTAATCATGAGGTGTGTGTGGCAAATATGATGTGTGTGTGGCAAATATGATGTGCTCACTGTTGACCATTACAGTGCCTTGGCTTCACAGTGGAACTGTCAACTAACAGTTTGTGGGATCATGACATGGAATATTGCTGTGTGTGTGTCTTGCTGATATACGCTGTTGGCATAAATGTCCACTTAGCTACTCAGTGAAGGTGGTTGTGTGTTCTACCAGTACAAGAATACAACATCCATTATGGTGTAATGCTCAGCTAGATTTCACACATGGTGTGGGGAAGGTGTGGAATGTATCCTCTTGACGTGCTAGTCCACTTACTGATGGAGACTGCATATGTGTACATGTATTGATGTGTGTTGAGATTCCATGCATGTGCAGTGTCTGATGTTTGAAGGTGACTGTTGCCTTAGTACATCATGCAGTTGGAATGTAGCCTCAACATTGCCAAGTGTATATGGTGATATGCTCAAAGTACAGTAAGCTGTACTTTAGTTATGGACAGATGTTTGGACATAACTACTAAGTGGTGGGGCTACTTTGCAGATGAGTGATTACTGAGGACAGCTCACAAGTGTGTTACAACCATTCCTACAATAACCTGTGTAACTGCTAAGCTATGGTTTTGTTAATTGAAGTGGAAGACACACAACGTAGAATGCAGTAAGGGTGATACTGAAGGCAAACCTGTTGGCACCTGTAACAGTAACACCTCCCCTGTGTATATATTGTGCATATATCAGCACAGTTGGCAAAAGAAAGCATCAGTACACTTTGTAGCACATGTGATAGTGTTGTAACTCTGTAATACCTATCATGAAATAGGCAGGTGTTTGATTCACAGTACTGGCACGTGTGGGTGTGTGTGTGTCCATATATGTCATGTATGGTGGGGAATACATCCCAAATGTGTTTCACTCTCCTGTAGACTGTTGTAGACATCTGTACATAGTGAAGTGTAGAAAGCAAGACATAGGCAGGGGTTTGAATCTCACACATGACAAGTGTCTGTATGTGTGTGACATAGATGTATATCTTTGTGAACGCTACAGTGTGTGTGTGTGTGTGTGTGTGTGTGTGTGTGTGTGTGTGTGTGTGTGTGTGTGTGTGTGTGTGTGTGTGTGTGTGTGCATATGTCTGTCTGGTCCCTGGAGTGAGGCTGTATTTTACCGTAGTGAAATAATAAGACCACCTCCCCCATCCACTCAATGCAATCTAGTATCCCTGTTGATGTCATCAATTTTAGAAGGGCATTCTAACCACCTGTAAATGTTTAAGCCCTGGGGTGACGCTTGTTGTTCCATAGCCTACTGATGAACCCCCTCCCTACATACACTCACCGCAATCTAGTATCCCTGTTGATGTCCTCGATCTTAGGCCATTCTGGCTATCTGTACATGTAGAAAACGGTCACTGCAGTGAGTCAACATCGCAAACCAACAAAACCTTGATAAAACAATTTATTTGAAGTGCTTTTCATTTGCTAAATGAGCAAACTTCTTCAGAAACCATATCAACATTTAAAATGCATATAAATAATCACAGCTGCTGCTGTTTAACCAATCAAATCGCTCATGATACTTAATCACTTTCTTAAAGACATATTAGATTCGTAAATCCTTGTCCCTAAAACAGTAAACATTCACACATTAAAATACTAAATTTCAAGAAATATCATACAGAAAATGAAATAAATAATCATAGTCATTTTGAAAATGAATAAATAACTGTAACTATGAATAATGACATTATAAAAAAATGAATAATGACATTATAAAAAATTAAATGCACAAATATGAAATACATAGCAAAACATGTCCAATGCTGTGTAGACCACAGTTTTAAATTCTTAGTTATTGATCAGGTAAATCAAGATATAAGAGGTGGTCCTGCACCTTTACACCTGGAAGAATTAGAGTTAGCCTGGCAGATCAAATTAAATGCTTATAACCACCCAGGCTTGAATGAAATATGCTCCATAATTAGCATCTTAAAATTAAAGAGTTTAAGGCGATGAAATTGAGGTTTGCACCACTAAGTTAGTAGTTTGACTTTATGCCAAAATATGAATGTATTTCGTATTTGTGCATTTAATTTTTTATAATGTCATTATTCATTTTTTATAATGTCATTATTCATATTTACAGTTATTTACTCATTTTCAAAATGACTATGATTATTTATTTCATTTTATGTATGATATTTCTTGAAATTTAGTATTTCAATGTTAGATGTGAATGTTTACTGTTTTAGGGACAAGGATTTACGAATCTAAGAAAGTGGTTAAGTATCATGAGCAATTTGATTGGTTAAAGAGCAGCAGCTGTGATTATGTATATGCATTTTAAATGTTGATATGGTTTCTGAAGAAGTTTGCTCATTTAGCAAACGAAAAGCGCTTCAAATAAATCTTATCAAGGTTTTGTTGGTTTGCGACGTTGACTCACTGCAATGACCACTTTTATCTGTTTGTGGTTTCTTTGGCATTTCTCAGATTATATCTGTACATGTGTAATCTCTGTGGTGTGTCTTGTAATTCCTTAGTACTATAATGATGATTTGCATATAGACAGGGGTTCTCATCCCAACACTGGCAACTGTGTGTGTGTGTGTGTGTGTGTGTGTGTGTGTGTGTCAGAGTGTGTGTTACTGTGTCTGTGAATCCCTGTGGGTGTGTTACCCTTTGGGGGGGTTTTTT
>NC_056737.1:442879696-442940778 GCF_019279795.1 Protopterus annectens | reverse complement strand
AATACTTCAGTGACCTTGTACACACAGCACACAGACTAAGTTAATAGTGTGAAAAGATAATGAATAGAAAAAAAAGAATGGAGCAGGGAAAAGATGCGTATTCTTACAGTGAGCCACAGTGTCTAAAAAAACAGAGTACCATATTCCTGCACATAACTCTGAGAAGCAAAGCAAACTACTTGAAGTGCTAATCCAAATGTGCTTCATATATAAAGTGCATAAAAGAATGAGGAAAGAAAAGACAATCTTAGGCATCATCATTACCAAAGTTGGAGGGGTTAGAGATCTTGAGCTAAGTGCTCTAGTGGTTACCAGTGAATATATAGTTGTACAGTTCTCAGTGGGGGAACTGAAAACAGGCAGATGGATAGAATTAATGCATGGGACCAGGGAAGGCAGATTACAACAAGGTACAACTGTCTGAAGCAGAAATGAAATGGAGAGACAAAAGGAACAACGTGCGAGTTAGGGAAAAGTCAGACTTACAGGAAGCCATCAAGAAGGAATGGGCAATTATTATAATCACAAACCAAACTTATCAAGGTGGTGGTTACCTGTCTATTATTTACAAAATTGTTAAAAAAAAACAAAAGTCTATCATGTAAACTCATACTGGGATTATTATATACAAATAAATAACCACCCCCCAACTGAAATAGAAAAAAAAAGATTATTTTAAAATCCTCAAAACAGTCAACATTGTCACTCTACTAGCATTTATTCACCTGGAGATATTTACATAGAAGTTTTTATATACCACATAACTTAGCCATAATGTTTGCCAGTGAGGAACAATGTTGGAGATGTCAGACTAAAATTAGAGGTGACTGGCAGCATGTTTTCTATGAATGTGCGTGTCTCACTTTCTATTGGAATAATATTAATTATTTTTTCCAGATTGATTTTAATGATAAATACCAATTAACAAAATCAATGATTTTATTCAATTCTCCTATCCCTGACTGTGTACCCACAAAAGATTTAAAAATCATATGGACATTACTGTCAGTAGCACCAAAATCATCACCATTCACTGGAAAAGTGTGACCTCTCCTACATTCAAGGAATTTAAAAAAAACTTAGCTTTAGCAGTTGGACATATGGAAATATCAACAGTGAAGAACAAAACTGCCAGACCTATATCTTCTTACAACTCTTGGATGAAAATACTGGAAATACTTGAGAAAATGGACAAGCAAAGACTAATGTTTTTATGTTTCATCCATCATAGAATATTTAAATGTATTTCTTTTTTCTGTATAGACACCAATGTATATAGTTATATAATGCTGTAAAGGTAATACGTTTTAAGATTGTATATATGTTACTTATTCTTATTTCATGTAATGTTTGTCAAAACATAATATATTAAAATAAAAAAAAATAAAGTTAAAAAAAAGAAGGAATGGGCAGAAAGAGAAAAGCAAAAATAAGGCAGCAGTGGGACAAAATGGAAAAGTGCATTACAGATCATTCACAGCTCCTGGGAGGCCAGTGAACTTCATACTCCAAGGCTGTATGAGACTGATTTTGGCACAGGCTTAGTAGTCACATTTGCTCAGAGCCACATTCAATTTAACTTGTGCAGATACAGCTAGTGCATCTCTAACAACAGTGCAGCAATGGATCCTTGCGATATAAATAGTGGCATTTAATAGCATTTGGTCCACACCTAGTTTAAAACTAGCCCTGTTCAGAGGTATACAGAGAAGGTTGCTGTAGCTTGTATGTGGAATTGGGGATGATGTCATTACTTTTTACATTTTCCTCACAAACTTCAGAGGAGTGCACAGAGAGTCGCTGTAGCTTGTAAAGGAGCAGTGTACTGTCTAAGTGTAAAAGATTGTAAATATTACTGAAATAATTATTTTTTTCAGTTTCTTTGCAATCAAATATCAAATGCATATATAGGTGTCTATCTTTCAGAAGAGGACGAGGACGCATGTTTTTAATATATTGTGACAGCAAAAGCTTGAAATAAGCTATATTCTATTTATTTTCTTCATTTTTATCCCATGTTGACATTAGAAGGTTTTGCAGAAAGTGACTTTCTTTTGGAGTTAGGGGAGAAAACTCATTGTATATATACATTTGACAGTAGCAAGTTGAAGATTTGGCTATGGTCATTTATGCCTTAATTTGCATCACAGTCTAAAATTAGAGATGTATACACAGGAGGTGGCCATCTCTTTTCTTTCTTTTTTTTTAGTTAATGGGTAAGGAGACAGATACTATTCCCCAGATATTTTTATGTATCCTCACTAGCATTTGTCTTCTCTTTTTATTTTCATAGTTTTGAGCTTTAAGCCTTTGATACAGCTTATTTCTTCCCTGAAATAAAAAAAATATTGACTGAATTTCTTTTCTTGCTTTTTTCCAGGTCTTCATTAGATAAAAACATTGGACAAAAAGCTCTAAAATGCATCTCAAGACATCTATTACTCCATGCCTTATGGATGCCTAGTCATTGCAAGATGTCCAACTTCATTCAGTTACTAGTTTTGGTCTGTTAGAATATATTGAAAGGATGCAGCTAAAAACAAACTTAAATAGTAAGACTGAATTGCTTTCTTTATCATGATTTTCATTCAGGTTAGTATTTGGGTGTAAAGGTTGTTTAAAAAACTCAGAGCATTTACAAACTCCATGGCTTCTGGGGGGGTCTAGCTTCCCACAGACCACAGCTTAATGCGGTTATTTCTTCATCAGTTATTGCAGTGTAGTCCTGGTCAAGTAGATTGTGTTAAAAGGATGTAAGGAAAAGCAAAGCTGAAGAGTAAGCCTGAATTTCTTTCCTTCCTCTTGATTTTTACTCAGGCCACCATTGGATGAAAGGGTTGTTTTAAATCAAAATGAAAAATGTGACCCAGAGCATGCAGAAACCCCATGGTTTATGTGGCTTGTAGACCCCAAACCCCTGGCTTAACTGTTTTATTTCTTTTCTCTACTGTTTTCAGAGTGTAGTCATGCCTAGTTAGGATGTGTTGAATGAATGAATGCAGGAAATAACTGAAGAGTAAGACATATTGTGAGAAAAGGAAGAAAAAATAATGTGGATAGTGTGGGTTGGCCAGGATTGGTGGAGGAGCACTGGGTGATGTCCATGAGAGGAGGCAAGAGGTGGTAGTAGAAGGGGCATCATAGAGCCTTTCTCCTAGGATGTTAGTTCAGTAAGGCCAGGCCTTGTAGGAGATATACCATTGTATGCATTCAGTTCCAGAATAATGTAGGAAAAGCAAAGGCAATTTACACTGTGTGATTTAGCATTTCAATCCCTTTTTTTCACCAATCACTTGTTTCATTGATAATTGTGTACTGACCATGCTGACTGAAGATTATGGAACAGTGGAGGTAAGGACATTTCTGTGAATGATGTGCAGTCTCAGAGACGGTATATTTAAAGATGCAGAGCTGCGGATAGGAGATGTTTCGTCCCAGGAAAACACTACTTTTATGCATTTTTGTTGCAGCCAATGATGGATGATCTTAACTTTTATTTTGTTAGTGGAACTAGTTTTGATGACAGTTGACACTGTCTTTAGCTACATATTAATAGGATTTTAGGTGTGTATGCTATAATGAACTGAGGGAATGGATTAAAGATGTGTTAGGGGACTGGCGAAATAGATGGAGTAAATAAGTAGTTAGAATAGGTTAAGTATGCACAACAGTACTCATTGCTTTGGGCTAGGCACTTAGTAATGAAACAAAAAGAAGAGAAATCCATTGTGGTTAAACAGGAAGGAGAAGCTAGCAGTTAGGCCAAGACCTATAACACATGGAAGGGAAGGAAGTGGGAGGTGGCACAGGTCTTAGAAGAACAACAAAGAAGACAAGGGCAACAAAAGCACAAGCTAAAACAGAACTGGCAAGAGGTATCAAGGAGGGAGCAAAATCTTTGTTAGGAATGTAGAAGAAAGTCAACAAGGATGGACAGATTTGGGTAGACCTACTGAAGATGGGAATGTTATCATTGAAGAGTGGGAAAAAGTAGAGGCACCGAATGACTACTGTCCTTCAGTCATCACAAAGGAAAACAAAAGAAAGATGAAATGCTAGGAAAGAGGTAGAACAGAGTATGGAGAGTAGTGAACAGACACCAGAAAAAATAAGGAAAAAATGAAAAAGAAATGCAGCAGAATCTAATAAAAGTGACAGACAAATTCTATATTTAGAAAACTTCATTTCAGCAGTGTCACTGAGGGAGGCGATAGAGAGGGAAGATAGCTTTCCAAATAGATAATAAAACACAGAGAATATATCTGCTGCCTCCCGCAGTCTTCACAAATGTGCTTGGAGATACTCTGACTGAGGTTTTCTACAGATTACAGTCCACTGCAGAAGTGTCTGAGGAATGAAAAACAGCAACTGTGGTACCATTGCAGATGTCAAGGCTCATTCAGCTCCTGTGATATTTCAGGTCCCTGCTACAAATGGAGTGAAATACTGTATGGAGTGGTCTGCACATTTTACTTCTGCAAATGAATAGCTGCTCTATTATGTTTTGGGGGTATCTTTTTTCCTTTGAGACGAAAGACAAGTACTGTGCTTGGTAGATGCCACTCAAAATACATAGTCTGAACAGAGAAAGAAGGATGCAAACATGCACTTCTTTAAATAAACCAGAAAGGCTAAAATGCTAAACTAAGGGGGACTTTGAGCTGGAGTGAGAACTGTGAAGTGCATGACTTACTTAGGGTTTACCATTGTATGTCAGAATTGCACAACATTGAAAAAGATTTGCACAAATGCATATACCTGAATGTTGGTAATGCCATCCATTATTGTCATGAATACATTTAAATGAATGAACAGAGCATTTCAGGTTTAAGGGGTTGACGTTTTGAAGTCTGCTGCTGAATTAGTTTTCAAAAACTTGATGCAGATCACATGGAGTTTTTAAAAGCTCGAAGTTTTTGCAAGGAGATTGTGGTACAGCGAGGATTGGGAAATTTACCCTTTTCCTCACTGTAGTGTGATCTTGGAGTTGGTATATATAATTTGCAGGGGGTGTGGGGGGCACAGCCCCCATGTAGGAAAGGTAGATTTTTGAGTTTTTTTTTTTTTTTTTTTTTTTTGGATGATCAACGTTTCAGATGAAAAAGAAAAACAGTGAATGTCGGCCATATTGTTACATAACATTCAACACTTGTTATGTTCATAACATGGAAATGCAGCCAAAAAGTTCAATAATTTAAAAAAATATGTTCTGTGATTCAATGAAATGATAACAAACCCTTATTTAGAGCTCCAGTGTTCATCTCCTTTATTAATATCCAAATTTGATAAATTTGAGGGACAAAGTTAAAACACCAAAAGTCCTTGTAATTCAGAGAGCCTAAAATTAGTGGAAACTACACATTTCCAAATAAAAGAAAGCAAAGCAGCCCACAATTTTAGCTTGAGTACACAGCAACTACAAGGTCAGTATAAAGTGCAAGATTAGACAGAATTCAGTGGCCTGGGGAGTCAAGGACACAGGCGATAGTGGGACAGACACCAACTGCAAGATATGAGAACATAATGGAGAAATTGTTCAAAATAAACTCCTTAATAACATATGTGGAGATGACCAATTTAAAGTCCAAGGGAATGGAGTGAGCTTTGATTATCCACAGAAGTGAGCATGCAGACTAACAAAGCAAGGCAGCGCCTGACCACAAAAGAGATGAGAAAAACTTGGTGGATGTAGAAGACTGCAGCCACTGTGAGAATATAAGGTTAAGAAGTATCTTAGAATCTGAAGAAAGGAAAGACAGTCTTATTTTTATGAATGTTAAACTGGTTGTTTTGACATTTATTCCCAAGAACAACCTCAGGGCATTGAGCGCACAAGGTTTATATATCCATAAGAATGAGAGGTGGTGACCTGGCCAATTCTTATTTTATTGGCTTCCTTTGCTTTGACAGAGCAGATTTGTTGTTATTTTGTTTGCATAGAAAAATAATTAAGCTAAGGTAAAACAGGGTTTAGTGCCTTATGGATTTTTCAGCTATGATGTATTTATAATAGAAGTGGCATTTCAGTCAGTAATCATGACCTGCAGGCATTTACAATGGCAGTTACAATTGTTTTTTTCTGCCCAGTTAAATTTGTTTTTACCCAAGGGTCTGCAGTCTTTTAGATCTCCTGAGGAAGCATTACAAAAGTTAAAGCAGGCAAACCTAGAGCTAACATCAGCTGAATAATGTTCTATAAATCCAGACCAAAAGATACAGCATTGGATCATGGAGATGATAGAACAGTTAAATCAGGGAACCCTGGAGCCATTGCCACTTTCCTGAAAAAAGACGATGGAGAATACTACTAATGTGAGCATAAAGACATCACACAACATGAGTTCAATAAGAGTTTTTTGGGTAACATCAATGAACACAGAGACTTCAATGAGTAATCATAATAATGAAAACATGAGTTCGATAAGAGTTTTTTTGGGTGACATCAACAGACACAGAGACTTCAATGAGTAAATCATGATAATGAAAACTTGAACAAAAGCAGTATATATAATCTGGCTTCATGTCCTTTGAGATTCAATGCTTTCTCTCTGAGTACTATTTGTTATCAATACATCATCAGTGGACAGTAGCTCTGATCAGTCTGAGGTACTACTAAACAATACTTTGTTTCCAAGAACAAGAGTAACTTTCTATCCCATTTGTTTATTTGTTTATCTGACTGTTGCTTAATGGGCAACTCTGGTGCAGTAGATGGAAAAGGGAAAATGCCACTTGGTATGGTAACATAGGCTGAGTTGATAGCATAGTGAGAAAAGTTCCTTTGCTGATTCTGACAAAAGCTTTAACTGTGCAGAACTGATAGATACTTTAGGGAATTGGACTCACTCTGACAGACATATGATTGGCTGCTAAGCATAAAATGCTGGTTTGATAATTGTTAAAAATAGATTGTTTCAAGCAATATAACATTGTTGAGGTATGGAATTATGTTTGTTGAAATAATAATGTTCAGTAGACCAGAGATGTAGTGCCCTGGCCAAAGTCAAGGAAAGTAGGAAAGTCCAGTTACTAAGTGCCTTGAAACCTCCAGTTAGCAGACGTTAAAATTTTGCACTATAAATATGTAGTGGCTAGATTATTAGACTGTGAGAGAGATTCTACTTCAGTAAATCATTATACTATGTTTTAAACTAGGCAGATCTGTATCGCCACTTAGCATGGTGGCAAAGAGACAAATGCATATTTCATTTTCATGTTTTCATTATGCAGATCTGTAAAGTAGCTGTGTGGGGGGATTTGTTCTGTTAGATTCTTCTCTGCTGCTGAATATAAAAGTTGTTTCAGGAATGCTGGTTAGTTTATTATGTTTTTTTTCTGAATGCTTTTGATAATTTAATAATGTTATGTTGTTCACTAATACTTGTTAAAAAAGTAAGATACAGGGAGAAGCGAAAAGTTTGGCATGCTTCCCAGGTTCTTAAAATCTTTTATGTGGAATAAGGATTTATGGGACATGGAGTAGAAATGTTAAAAACAAGGGGAAACATTTACTTGTTTTTTTTTTCTTTTTTTTTTAGCAGCATTGGTTATGCATTGCAATAATTTTACTATGAAGCAGATTTTATCAAGCAAATGTTCTACGGGAGGAAGTGTTCACTCCAAGCAGTATGCACAGGAACTGAGGAGAGTATCCCACATGCAAATAAGAGGTGATGTTTAAAATGGCTACAGCTAAGAATAGCTGGTAAACCTGATGTTTTTGCAGATTTTAAAAGGAAAATGTCAGACTAACAGACTTAGGAAAACTAGTTTATATTTAGGTATTTTCCTAAAGTGGAAGCTAATAATCCCATGACCCTGCCTGTTTTAGCTGAGGCTGTTTGTGGTCAACATGAACAGACATCTTGAGCAAGAAAAGAGCAAGCAAATGTCAAGTCTTTTTTTTTGTTTGTTTTAACAAAAAGAGAGAATGCAATAAAAGTTTAATTATTCACTGCATTAACTGGCAACTGAAGCCAGGGGTGGCTTGTGCTATTGGACTGCATGACTGCAGCCCCCCCCAGAAAATAAAACAAACTTACTAGATAAAAATGAAATAAAAAAAGGAAAAGAAATACAAAAACAAATGCAAGTCCCAGGCATCCGCACATGCGTGAGAAGCATTCCCAGAACCACATATGCACAGAGGAATCCAGACCGCTGGTGAACAAGTCCAGATAGGAAGACAGACATTCTCTGTAAAGAGATCCCAGAAGTCTATGCAGTTACAACTGCATAGACTGAAAGGGGATCAAACTGCAACATCAGCAGACTAGAGCCTGCTCTCATGGGGACAAGAAGGACCTTGCTGCTGTCTCACAAGTCACAGGGCCTTTGGTAGGATATAAGTAGACTGGAATCAAGCTACAGGAAGGGAATTAAGTGGACTGGTATCAAGCTGCAGGAAAGGAATTAAGTGGACTAGAATCAAGCTGTAGGGTGTGTGTGTGTGTGTGTGTGTGTGTGTGTGTGTGTGTGTGTGTGTGTGTGTGTGTGTGTGTGTGTGTGTGTGTGTGTGTAATGCCCCAGTGACTAGAACAACTCAGGAAATATACCTGATGGTGGCTAGACTCAGCCGCTGTACCTTGGGAGTAGATAGCAAGAGCCTGAATTCCCTACCCACCACCATTTGTGAAAATTTTGCTTCATTTTGCTGTTCTGTTCCTCATAAAAGCTGTGGTTTTCTGGAAAATAATGACAGGCATTTTAATTTCAAACTTCATATTCTTGAGAATGTACATGGTAACACAAAATCTTTTATTCTAGCAATTTTCTGATTATAAGATCATTGTTGGGTTTGTCCAGGTTTTTTGTGCTAACAGGCTGAGAGCTACAGTGAGAACTAAATTCACCGAATATGTTTATGGGGCTATATTGCCCCATTATTGGCTTTGTCTAGGTGTTTTGTGCTAAGAAGTTGAGAGCTATGGTGAGAACTGAATTCAGTAAATGATAGCCATTTAAGTTTCAGTCTACCTGTCTTTCAAGAAACAGCTGATTTGGCATAGTAGTATGTTGCTCTGACTGTAGTGCACAGGGTCCTGGGGCCAAAACTTGGCAGTGAAATGCATAGCAGTAACACAGCATTTTATTCTAGCAACTTCCCAAGGTTATATAAGCAATGTTTAAAATGTGTCCCTAGTTTTTTGGCTTTTGCCCCCCCCCCAATACATTTTGGCTTTTTCCAGATTTCTTGTGCTTCAAAGTTGAGAGATACAGCTGAGTGTCGAGTAGATTTTACAAGGCGCTGAGAGTTTGAAGAGAAGTTTAGTGCTGCTTATACTGAGCTTGCTTGCATTGTTAATAGCCCAACAGGTAGTATACTTGCTTTTGATGCAGAAGGCTGTGGGTTCTACTCCCACAGTAGATAGATGCATTGCTGATACTGTACTTTTAAAGGTGGTGGATAGTGCAGTCCTGAGAATGTCCTCTTTGGCGGAGATACCTAGTAACGATTAACCTGTTATCAGTTTGTTCTGTTTAGCATTTGCAAAGATTTGCCATCCATTCCCTATTGCAATATTACTAGCTTATCATTTTTTTATGTAACATAGGCAATTTATTCCTCAAGGGCAACAGGCACTTTATTTGTAAATGAAACATTGAAATATAAAGTTGTGTGCTAGCAGCAACCTCTTCATTAGTTACAGATCTCTTTAATGTGGAATTATTTAGATGACTTTACTACTGCAGAGATTGTGCATATTTACTAATACTGGTGGATTGTAGAAGTGTGAGTAGACTTTTATGATGGCAATATTCTGAACTGGGCAGTTTTGTCATTATTGGTGGATGCATTTTGTTTCATTGTTTACTGGAAAAATTGTCAAAGCAATACATTTAAAATGCCTTCTAACAAGTGTACTGTTTTATACAAGGCATATAATTTAATGCAATCAGGAAGGTGTATCAAAGACCACATGTATGTTTCCTGTGCAAGTGGCCTATGATTTGAAAACAGGCCAAAGTCAATCTTTATCTGCCACTGGTCAGATGTATTTTTTTTGAATGTGGGTTTCAATGCTCTTTCAATGAATGTAAGTTTCAAGGGCAAATAAGTTTTAATGCTAAGTCTATTTTTTGTGAGACTCCATTGCTTAGTTTAGCAGATGTCTATTAGTGTTTGTGCTGTACAATGTAAAATAAAACTTTTAAATGAAATCCAAATCACTGTAGAGGTAAACAGTATGCAAATTATAGTGTTTATGATAAATGGGGCGAAATAACCAAGTAATGGGACATTGGAATAGCTGCAGGGGGAAGGCTCCATTCGACCATGATTTTGTGAGGGGGGGAGGGCAACAAACTCAGACAGCCCTGGCTGGACTATATCTCTCAACTGTCCAGATTTTTGCAGAATGAATAGATTTTTGCTTTTTATTTTGGGTTTGTTCCTCATAATATTTGTGGTTTCCTGACAAATCATTTAGGAATGAAGTCAATAAATAATGACAAACATTGAGTTTCAGACTTCAGACCCTTCAGACAAATGCATGCAAGACCTGTTATTCTGTCAACTGTCTAAGTTTATACAAGAGCAATTTTTAGCACTGTTTGTATGTTCCCCAATATATTTGGCCTTTTCCAAATTTCCTGCATTGAGATATGCACAAATAAATCACTTTATAGAATTAGGTATATCCAAACCTCTCAACTGTCCCCAATGTTGGCTCAAAATGTTGCTCCCTCCCTAATAATCATTCTGCAAAATGGCAAATATGGAAGAAAATGTGGAGTGTTTACAATTAATAAATAATTGTAATGATCAGAGTTATAAATTACTTTTAATTTCAGAAATGAATATAGGTACTCTTATTTTGTCAGTTGCTCAAGTTAACAGTAGTAATATTAAAAAAGTTTCCCTTCTTTGACAGGTTCCCAGCTGTAGAGTGTGGCTATTTTATATTCTTACATCACATTTTGGTCTGTTTTTCATAAAATTGTGGTTATCTGGCAAAGTAGTAGCAAATAATTAAAGATTGAAGTTAGAAAATAATGACAGACATTTGAGTTTCAGATTTCATGCTATTCAGAAAATTCATACTAATGCAAGACCTAATTATCTTTCTAAGTTTATAAGAGCAATGCTGTCTTGTCTGTCTTCCTACCTAACCTACCTCCCCAAATATACCTAATATCCTTCCCCAACATCCCACTCTCACCTTAAAAAAGGGCAATCTGTTCCCAAAAAAAATTTTGTCCCATACATAGCTGTCCATTTCACATACATGTCCACTGGACACATGTAATCTGGTCTAATTGGCTTCACAACACACTACTGTTGTCCTCACTGTTCTCACAGGGGTTTGAGTGTCCAAATATACCTCCAAATTCAGTATATATGCACAGCTGTTGCTGTAGAAGAAATGGACAGCTATGGATCTTCCCTACACCTGTCCTGCATATCCCTAGCTACTTTGCCTCTTGTCTTTCCCTCTGCATACCCACTTTTTCACCACTTTCCTATCACCCCTTTATTTTCTTTTAAAGAAATTAGCACAGGGATAAGCAGGAGTAAGCTCTTTTAAGCAGCAGTAAGTGTGATAAAGCCTGTTTGCATGGCGCTAAGCAATGCCTACACAGATTAAGCACATTTTAGGCTAACTGTATGTCAGCATATCTAACCGGAAGTAAGCATTGCTTACCACTGCGCAAACATGTTTACAACTGCTTAAAAGGGCCTTAATCACTCAGCATCCAACAGCCCTTGTTCTGCCCAGCAAAAAAATAATCAGCCCTTATAAATCTTGAGCCTCAGACACTGCACACCACAACTACAACAAGTTATCACTAAGCTAGCTCTGTGGGGGGATTTGTTCTGTTAGACTCTTCTCTACTGTTGAATATAAAAGTTGTTTTATGAATGCTGGTTACTTTATTGTTTTTTTTTTCTGAATGCTTTTGATAATTTAATAATGTTATGTTGTTCACTAATACTTGTTAAAACAGTAAGATGCATGGAGAAGCGAAATGTTTGCCATGCTTCCCAGGGTCTTAAAATATTTTATGTGGAATAAGGATTTATGGGGTATGGAGTAGAAATGTTAAAAACAAGGGGAAACATTTACTTGTTTTTTTTTTCTTTTTTTTCTTTTTTTTAGCAGCATTGGTTATGCATTGCAATAATTTTACCCTGAAATAGATTTTATCAAGCAAATGCTCTACAGGGGGAAGGGTTCGCTCCAAGAAGTATGCACAGGAAGTGAGAAGAGTATTGCACATGCAAATAAGAGGTGATGTTTGAAGATGGCTACAGCTAAGAATAGCTGGTAAACCTGATGTTTTTGCAGACTTTAAAAGGAAAATGTCAGACTAACAGACTTAGGAAAACTAGTTTATATTTAGGTATTTTCCTGAAGTGGAAGTTAATAATCCCATGGCCCTGCCTGTCTTAGCTGAGGCTATTTGTGGTCAATATGAACAGACATCTTGAGATAGAAATGAGCAGTCAAAAGTCAAGTCTTTTTTTTTGTTTTAACAAACAGAGAGAATGCAATAAAAGTGTAATTATTCACTGTATGAACTGGCAACTGAAGACAGGGGTGGTTTGTGTTATTGGACTGCATGACTGCAGCCCCACTCCAGAAAATAAAACAAACTTACTAGATAAAAATGAAATTTAAAAAAAAAGAAAAGAAATACAAAAACAAATGCAAGTCCCAGACTTCCCCACATGTGTGAGCAGCATTCCCAGACCCACACATACACACAGGAATCCAGACTGCTGGTGAACCAGCCCAGATAGGAAGACAGCCATTCTCTGTAAAGAGATCCCAGAAGTCTATGCAGTTACAACTGCATAGACTGGAAGGGGATCAGACTGCGACAGCAGGCTGGAGCCTGCTCTCATGGGGACAAGGAGGATCTTGCTGCTGTCTCACAAGTCACAGGGCCTTTGGTAGGATATAAGTATACTGGAATCAAGCTGCAGGAAGGGAATTAAGTGGACTGGTATCAAGCTGCAGGAAAGGAATTAAGTGGACTGGAATCAAGTTGTAGGGTGTGTGTGTTTGTGTGTGTGTGTAAGTGAACAAGAATCAAGCTGTAGTGTGTGTGTGTGTGTGTGTGTGTGTGTGTGTGTGTGTGTGTGTGTGTGTGTGTGTGTGTGTGTGTGTGTGTTGTGTGTGTGTGTGTGTGTGTGTATATGTGTGTGTGTGTAATGCCCCAGTGACTAGAACAACTCAGGAAATATACCTGATGGTGGCTAGACTCAAATGCTGTACCTTGTGAGTAGATAGCAAGAGCCTGAATTCCCTACCCACCACCACTTGTGAAAGTTTAGCTTCATATTGCTGTTCTGTTCCTCATAAAATATGTGATTTTCTGGAAAATAATGACAGGTATTTTAATTTCAAACTTCGTATTCTTCAGAAAGTACATGGTAACACATTTTTTTATTCTAGCAATTTTCTGATTATAAGATCATTGTTGGCTTTATCCAGGTTTTTTGTGCTAACAGGTTGAGAGCTACAGTGAGAACTAAAATCACTGAATATGTTTGTGGGGCTGTATTCCCCCATTATTGGCTTTGTCTAGGTGTTTTGTGCTATGAAGTTGAGAGCTATGGTGAGAACTAAATTCAGTAAATGATAGTCATTTAAGTTTCAGTCTACCTGTCTTTCAAGAAACAGCTGATTTGGCATTGTAATATGTTGCTCTGACTGTAGTGCACAGGGTCCTGGGGCCAAAACGTGGCAGTGAAATGCATAGCAGTAACACAGAATTTTATTCTAGCAGCTTAGCAAGGTTATACAAGCAATGTTTACAATGTCTCCCTAGTTTTGGGCTGTTGCCCCCCCCCCCAATACATTTTGGCTTTTTCCAGATTTCTTGTGCTTTAAAGTTGAGAGATACAGTTGAGTGTTGATTAGATTTTACAAGGAGCTGAGAGTTTGAAGAGAAGTTTAGTGCTGCTCATACTGAGCTTGCTTGCATTGTTAATAGCACAACAGGTAGTATACTTGCTTTTGATGCAGACGGCTGTGGGTTCTACTCCCACAGTAGATAGATGCATTGCTGATACTGTACTTTTAAAGGTGGTGGATGCTGCAGTCCTGAGAATGTCCTCTTTGATGGAGATACCTAGTAATGATGAACCTGCTATCAGTTTGCCATAGATTTCTTATTGCAATATTGCTAGCTTATCATTTTTTTATGTAACATAGGCAATTTATTCCTCAAGGGCAACAGGCACTTTATTTGTAAATGAAACATTGAAATATAAAGTTGTGTGCTAGCAGCAACCTCTTCATTAGTTACATATCTCTTTAATGTGGAATTATTTAGATGACTTTTACTTCTGCAGAGATTGTGCATATTAATTAATACTGGTGGCAATGTTCTGAATTGGGCCGTTTTGTCATTATTGGTGGATGCATTTTGTTTCATTGTTTACTGGACAAATGTTCAAAATGTGTACTGTATTATACAAGGAATATAATTTAATACAATCAAGAAGATGTATCAAAGAATACATGTATGTTTCCTGTGCAAGTGGCCTATGATTTGAACAGCCCAAAGTTAACCTTTTTCTGCCACTGGCCAGATGTATTTTCTTTGAATGTGGGTTTCAGTGCTGTTTCAGTGAATGTGAGTTTCAAGGGCAGAGAGGTTTTAATCCTAAGTCTATTTTTTTGTGAGACTCCATTGCTTAGTTTAGGAGATGTCTATTAGTGTTTGTGCTGTAAAATGTAAAATAAGACTTTTAAATGAAATCCCAATCATCGTAGAAGAAAAGTATGCAAATTATAGTGTTTATGATAAATGGGGTGAAATAGCCAAGTAATGGGACATTGGAATAGCTGCAGGGGAAAGGCCCCATTTTGGGTGGCAAACACAGATTAAGCACTTTTAAGGCTGTCTGTCAGCATATTTAACCAGAAGTAAGCATTGCTTACCACTGCGCAAACCTGTTTACAACTGCTTAAAGTGCCTTAATCACTCTGCATCCAACAGCCTTTGTTCTGCCCAGCAAAAAAAATAATCAGCCCTTCTAAGTCTTGAGCCCCAGACACTGCACACCATAACTACAAGTTACCACTAAGCCATCTGAGCTGTAGAAATGTCTGATGTTTTCTCAAACATATCATGCAGCACAGTCATTCAACAGTAGGGGAAATGTATATATATATATATATATATATATATATATATATATATATATATATATATATATACACATATATATATATATATATATATATATATGTAAAAATATGGATCCCTGTCATATGATAGAAACCTCATTTGACTGAATCGCATTTGACTGAGACCAAAAGACTGAAATTTCAAAAGACTGAAAAGTAATTTGACTGAAACCCATCAGACTGAAACGCATAATAGTGAATTTCAACATACTAAATTTTAAACAGGACCATATAAAACCAGATGAGGTGGGGGAATACACCCCCACACCCCTCCCAAACTATATATACTAACTCCAGGATTGCACTACAGTGGGGAAAAGGGCATAGTAGTGGCAGTATGTGGACTACTGTAAGGTAAGTGAAAGGTATATGCCTTTACCCTACTGTAGTGCAATCCTGGAGTTTGTATATATAGTTAGGGGTGTATGGGGGCACATCCCCCCAGAATGGTGGGTGTGAGGGGCATAGCTCCCCACCTAAGCTGGTTTTGTATGGTCCGGTATTAGTATGCTGAAATTCAGTATTATGGAATTCAGTCTCATGGGTTTCAGTCAAGTGACTTTTCAGTCTTTTGAAATTTCAGTCTTATGGTTTCAGTCAAATGTGTTTCAGTTAAATGAGGTTTATATCATATGACAGGGGGTCCATAAATATATATATATATATATATATATATATATATATATATATATATATATACATATCTCTACATATCTATCTATATGTATATATATGTGTGTGTGTGTGTGTGTGTGTGTGTGTGTATATATATATATATATATATATATATATATATATATATATATATATATATATATACACACACACACACACACACACATATATATATATATATATAAAACTATATATGCATATCTATATATATATATATATATATATATATATATATATATATATAGCTTTACATATATATGTGCATGTATGTAGTGCATTCGGACATTGGATCCACACTCTGAACCTCGTACTGCAAATGGGGGTGAAGGGGCCCAAACTAGGGACCTCTTTCAATTATAGCCTTTATCCCATCTTCCACAGCTGAACTGTTCTGGCTTGCAACAAAATAATAAGGCCTGCCAAGTCCTGGACCCAGGGCCTTGTAAACTATGATCAAAGCAATGTACCATTCCACCATCTGAGCCCTACAAAATAGTGATAACATCCCAAACATATCAGTTAGTATAGTCATCCAACAGCAGGGAAAGTAGTCTGTAGAATCACTCAGGTAGTCTATATATACATTTATATATGTATGGAGATGTATCGGTCCTAGGGCCTATATAAGCCTAGACATAACAATTCCCTGGATATTTCTTCCCACAATATTTACTTCCCTGGGCACCTGTCTAGCACGGCGACTGACGTGATCCCTGGGGTGAATTTCCTATCTCCTGTCCAGTCGTCAAGGTTCCTTTTGAAGCGGGCCTAGGAGGCACTCTGCTTGACATGTATGGGCAGTCTATTCCGGAGTATGGGGAGTCTGTGGATTAGGAACCTATCCCTCCAGCATGTTTTGTTCATTGTGATGACAAGGTTTTGATCCCTAGAGCATGTGGCTCTGAGGGATTTGGATTTCTTTAAGTGTAGCATGTCCAACAGCTCAGGGTTTGACATGGCCTTTTATGTTAAGCAGATATCGCCTCTGAGTAGATGATATGCCACAGAGTATAGCTGGAGTTTTTTTAGATGGTCAGCATAGGGCATCTTCTTTAGACTTGTCATTCTTTTAGTGTGGTATTTCTGCGGACTTTCCAGTTGTTGCAGATATCTTGTGAGGTACATACCAAATGGGGCATTGCACTCTATAATGTGTCTAATGAGGGATGAGCACTGTGGGACAATGACCTTTTTTCTGGATGAAAACCTTAGTGATGAGTTGTACCACATAGAAGGATTTCCTGACTGTTCTGGCGATGTGGTTATCGAAGGTGAGACCACTGTCCACCTGTGTCTCTCAGTCTCTCATCACACTTTCGGTGTTTAGTGTACTGCCACCTATGTGGTAATTTATGGGTACATGTTTTTTCCCAAAGGGGATAACTATACATTTCTTGGCATCAAGCTTGAGCCCATGGCTCTAGCACCAGGCATCTGTTTCTGTAAGGCCCTTTTGTAGAATATCCACATAATTTGGGGATTCAATAATGGCTCCCATTTTGCACTCATCTGCAAACTTTGTTAGCCAGAGTTCCTTAGTTTTGGCCTCTACTTCATATAAGTAGATGCCAAACAATATATAAATATTATACATAAATATACAGAAATATATGACAGCTACAAAGACATTGCAATCAGAGGGTCATGCTGCTGCACACTGAAATTCTAAATCTGGAAACTCACTCACTGGAAGTATTCCTTACAATGGGGAACAATGACATCTGTGCTTAACAGAGACCTGGATAAACGTAGCAGGAAGTAACCCTGCAGTACCAGCCTATACATAATTCCACAACATTTTGCTACATACCGTGGACTGAAGATCCAAAGGTGGTGGTATTTTCATATTTATAAAGGATACGCACACCTCCAGAGTGGTAGGCCAACATTATGCATTACAGATCCTGCAGGTATAGCTGACATTGGGTAAGACAGTGGTTCAGGTTGCAGCCTGTGATAGGTCCCCATACATTTCCCAAAACTCACACTCCATGTCCATAAACACCCTAGAGAATATTAGTGTCTAACCTAACACTCTCATACTGGTTGACTTCAACTACCCCACCATTAAGTGGGAAAGCTACTCCTGTAATGATGCATATTCCCATTACATCGACCTTGTCCTTCCTAACATGGGCAACTGTTGTGTACACCAATAGTCAACACCTCACTTTATTATATCTGAACACAAAGTACTCACCTTTGGAAATCCACAGCCATCCTACCCCTACTGCACACGTAACCATCATGAAAAGCCTTTCCAAAGCTAACTATGGCCTCATAAAAGCAGAGGTGGCTAACCTCACGTCAGTCATTCAAATGGAGACTAATTGCATGACAGATGAATCAAACAACAATGCACTATGAACACATACACAAATGCATGGATACTGCCTTACCCAATACAAACAAGGACCCTCACCTCCAAAAAAGGAAGCTAATCCGGTGGCCCCATGCCATAAAGAAACCGTACAACAGAATGAGGGAACCAATGTGGAATAAGTTGAAGTTCCTAGACAGGAAATAAACCCTTAGCCTCAATGAATAGTTGAGATCCCTCATCAAATACTACAAAGTTAGTTGTGAGAACAGACTTAGAGCACATAGTAAAGACAACCACAAGGCCTCATACAGTTATGCAAAGAATCTCCATGGCAATACCAAGAATTGTTCTGAGCAACTAGACAATGGTACTGCCCAGACTGAACCAACAAATAATGCCAATATACTGGCTGGCATGTTGAGTGCAAATAGTACCCCTCACTGCCCCTCCAAAGGACCAATCACAATACCAGTACACTGCCAGGCACCCACTATTACTGCAGCACAGGTTACAACACCACTGTCCAGAACCAAGAATACAGCCTCTATGAGACCTGAGAATATCCCTGGCTGTGTTCTACATGAACTACAGAGTGACATGGCACGTTACCTGTGTGTCCTGTTAAAGCACAGCCTCACCTCAGGCTTTGTCCCCACTGAATTGTGTATTGCTACAGTCATCCCTCCTCACAAACGGGGTGTAACTACAGACCCTGGGAAATACCACCCCAACTGACTGACAAGTCTGTTATGTGAAGCTATGGAATGCATCATCATGCACCTAATAAACAGGGATATGGGAATCTGCAGACTCAGGATCCCATGCATTTTACCTTTTGAAGGGTAGGTCATACCTGCTCATTCAACCTGGTCAACCTCTTGCCATCAGTCACCTGAGCTGCGGATGAAGGCAAGGTGACACCTACAGCCTCCATTGACCTTGCCAAAGCATTTGATAACATTCCCCACTTACTAAGCTTGTCATCAACTCCTATATCACTAGGCGGGAACAGAGCCACAAACACATGAACAGATTGGACATACTGCTGTCATACATTGAGACAGTTGCAGATGTCACTCAGTTTGTGAGGTATATGATGTCAGTAATACCAATAGATGTGAGTATGTACTGACTGCATTCCCCAGAGTCCCTGACTGATTTGCCAAGGACACCAACTGTCTGGGGAACAGCCAAAACATAACAAGCAAACATGTAGCCAGTCTGTGGACAGCATGCCAGTGGAGAGGTATGTCAGAGACATATCACTGTCAGTTGTTAAGCCACTCACTAAATGCATGTCCACACAAACCCTGTCAATGTATCAATCCACCATGTGTGTAACAGCACTGATGACATAGAATCTGTTCACAGTTCTGGGGATATGTTCCACATGTTGGTTGGGTCTCTCCACATGTCCTGTCCTGTGACGTATTGCCACCCACTGTATGTGAATCTATAGGCCACCACCTTTGTAATGTCCCTCACACAGGCAAGGAAATGGGGCAAGGCCCACATAATGTCCCATATGTCGGAACTACCAGCAGTGTCCAGGCCCACAACACAATACAATGCGGGCACCTACATAGTGGTATGGCCGTAGCAATACCTGACAGCTGCACACCTGTACAGAGGACAGACAGAAAGTAGATAGCCAACAGGTTATACATTAGAATGAATGTATTGAAAGATACACATCTGAAACTGAAAGGTATGTCATTGCTACATAACAGCAGTCCCCAATGACATGTCCAAAGATCATAGCAGTCTACAGTTACTATCAACATACCAGATCAATATCCAATAGGAGATACATATAAACATACAGCTCAAATGTGTAGAACAAGATGCTCAGTACTCAGAGTCCAGCTTTGCATGCAGGGGTGTATGGTTCCAGTACTACAATCTGCAATCTACTCTTACTTGAAAAAAGCACTGTTAAAAGTCCTAACGTAATGGTACCATATGTGTTAAACTATTTCTGTCAACCAGTGCACTGTAGCTGTTGTAACATGCAAGTGTGACTGCATATAACTTGGGATGCTACCTATGTATGAAACAAATCCAAAGAGAACAGATTGTAGTACTACCCATGTATATCCAGGTGTCCCACAGAGTATGCTCACACCCCTTGCTACTCTAATGACAGTACATAGAAGCATATTATGTACATGGAATTAAGTACACTTATTAAAGATGTCATTACCCTGCCATTTTATCAGACTGGTGTGACCATTGCTTAAATGTAAATGCTAAGCAGATTTGTGCACTGGTAAGTGAAGCCTACATGGTGTAAGCGCCTTTTTGTTTAACAGTACATTAGCACAACTTACCATTGGGCAAACCCACGCAAACCCACTAAAAGCTGCTCAAAACTGCCTTAACCACTCTGTATCCAACAGTCCTTGTTCTGCCTAGCAACAAAATAAACAGCTCTTGCAGGTCTTAAACCCAGGACCTTGCACACCATAGTATATGCAATTTACCAGTATGCCACCTCAGCTGTATTGTTTAAGGCTGTTGTTTCAAACATACCCTTCTTTATAGCTAGTGTACAATAGGGAAGAGACAAGTGTGCAATTAGGAAGGATTGGTATCTATAAATATATATATATATATATATATATATATATATATATATATATATATATATATATATATATATATATCTGAATAGAAACATACACAGCGAGAAAGTGAGATATGTAGGGAGATCCATATATGTGTACAGTAATATATAGATGTATTAACAATAAATACTGAGGTGTATATATATATATATATATATATATATATATATATATATATATATATATATATATATATAAGTAGATAGATACATGTATATATATATATATATATATATATATGTGTGTGTGTTTCTGTGTGTGTGTTTGTGTGTAGATAGACACATGTATGTGTGTGTGTATATATATATATATATATATATATATATATATATATATATGTCGATAGATACATGTATATATATATATATATATATATATATATATATATATATATATATATATATATATATATATGTCCCAAAATGCACATGCAAACATATGCTCATATGCTGTTGATACACCCCCTACAACTGGGGATCTGGGGCAGCATGCACAGTTGGATACAAAAGCAGCCATGACACTCACATCTGCCCCCCCCCCGTCCAAATAAATGAGTGAACGGTACACTGCTACAAAATCATGATAAGCCAGATACAAGGGCCAGACATGCAACAATCTCTTAGCAAAACAAATAAAATGTCTGAACATAGCAAAGAAAAATACAACCAGCCAGTAATTCACACACTTTTATTATACTCTGATGTCTTGGCCAAGGCCTTCAAGGAGTAAACATCACCAGAAATACATGCCTTAATCCCAAGAAGCAGCTATCAGCTAATTACATAACTGAATACACAGCCTCCAATTACACTCGTCATTTAACCCCCTATGGGATAAAGTATCACAGTTAATATTAATACATTGAAGTTTGTACATAACAATTGTCCTTTTATGAATGTATCATCACACTGAGAAACAGACGTTTTCAGAAACAGTACCTCGAGACCTACTACTGTCCCCATCATGTGATTTATTCAAATGTATAGCTATAGAACTGACATATTTCTTATCAGTAATACGTCTGACATGTTCTAACAGCCTAGTTTTAAAACACATGTTACTGTCCCCCACATAAAATATGTTACAAGGCCATCCAAGAGCATTCCCTATACACCTACCTCTTGAATGTACAGACTTCAGCATGTTTCCCAGCCATTCCCCTCAACAGAAATTACAGCAGTAAATAATGATAGAGCAGAATACCTATCCACATACTACTATATGACATCTGGACAAAGCCTGACATAATTGGTGGAGAGAAGCCTAAATACTCGGCCACACATGAAATATTGCTGTTATACACTGAGAAAGTTGCTGGTGTTACAAGGTTTGTTGTAACATATATTTTCAGAGGGATATAAAGTCAGAAAAATAAAATAGATGTTACCATCTACATAATGCAATCACCAGAGTATGCTACTGATTTTCCAAGGGCAACACCTGTCTGGGGAACACCCATACATAACAGTCTAACATGTGGCTATTATGTGGATGGTCCTGCAGTTGAGTGCAATTCAGAGACAGAACTTTGTCAGATTGAAACCCATGCAGACAGAGCATGTGCAGACAAACCCTGTTATACTAGCAGTACTCCAAACATATAATAGCAATACTCACATTCTGCTCCTATGTCCTATACCTTCCCTACCATTTAGTTGGCTTGTCTCGACAAGTCTTATTGTAAGAGGTAGTAGCCCACACAACTCCAGGATGTCTTCCTCACAAGTAAGGGAAAGGGCCAATGCCCACATGAAGTACTCATTTATTGGAGTGTGCTGTCATGGCATTGGCTATTGGAAGACCTACACAGCTGCTCTGCATTCAATTAGCAAGTGAGGAACCCCAATAGGTGCACAGGCCATCACCTGGTCATTAGCATCACCTCCAAAAGCCATGCTGCCACCTATTCAAACCATCTCTATCCCTGTAGTGCACAGGGAGAGAGAGAGAGAAATAACAAATGAGACATAAAGTGGAAAAGAGAGGGAAGAAAAGGTAAGTGGAACATATAAGCAAGTAATTGAATCTTGTACTTGGTCTGTAATAATGGGAAATATGGTTCGGAGGAATATATGTCCCAACAAGACATGCTGTACTAATGTCCTGCTAAACAGCTGCTATGGCCATAGCATCTGGCCCTCTCTGCAGTGGGAGATATCACAGACATACCTCTCAACTGTACAGATTCTCACAGAATGTCAACATTTTACCATCATGTATTTTTGTCTGTTCCTCCTGAGATCTGTACTTTACTGACAAATAGCTGAGGATTGAAGTCATCAGGTAATGACAAACACTTGAGTTTGAGTCTCCACATCCTTAAGAATATTAACTGCAATGCTAAATGTATCATTCTATGAACTGCCTATGTTTGTAGCAGGTATATTTAGAGTCTCTCCCTGTTTATCCCCCCATCATTTTAGGCATTGTCCAGATGTGATGCTCTGAGAGGTGGGAACACAGCTCATGAGCCTGACTCACGTGTGAAAGGACAGCTCATATATGACAACTGCAGGGGTGTCTGTCAAACAGTTGTGACTGTGCCACTGCTAGGCCAGTTAATGGGATGTTTTCCATATCCATGTTACCTGTGATTATGAGTATGACACATGTTTGCCTTGTAAACCTAAGACACCTATAGAGGGCATGTGCATAGTAGAGTACTGTTGCAGACGTGTGTTGAACTGCATGTGATATATTGACTTAATGCCATTCAACTATGCAGTGTTCTGCTGGACAATAAACACATTTGTGACTGATATCGGTTGTCACATACACATATACCTGTGTTATGTCACCCAAACCACTGGCAGGTCTGTGAGCAATGGCATTGTAACATAATAGCCTACTTATGACTGTTGGACATCTTCCAGGTTATCACAGTGATGTCAAACCCTACTATGCAATCAAAGTACTAATGTATGGTGCTGCTATATTAATACATTATCAATGCTGATGTCCTGTTTGACACCCATTTATGTGTGCCATTGCCCAGACATACTACTGTAACAGGTTGAGAAGTCTGATTGAGCAGCAAGACTGTAAATACAGTGTGCCATATTACATTCAATAGAAATATATACCAGGTATCCCCTGAGTACATGTATGCATGCATATGTTCAGCTGGAAAGCACAAAACTAATCACATGGGTTTCAAGCAGCCAGGTAAATAGGTTGTGCATGTTGCACATGTGTGTTATATCTGTGTCAGTGCATACAACAGACATATATGTGTACAGCTACTAGTGGTTGCATTGCCCTGACACTGATGTGGGTACTGGAGTAAGCATGATTATCAGGTATTAAACAGACAAGTGTCGACCTGTGTTATGAGCCTCTGTCCATGCCTACCACTACCAGCTATCTCAACACCTATATACAGTGGATATCACAAGTGCACACACCCCTGTTGGAATGTCAGGTTTGTGTGCTGTATGACAATCAAACCACAGAATATCATGTCATAATGTTTCTCATCTTGAATGTGACCCATAACCTGTCCAATTCCAATGCAATACAATCAAAGGTGTTTCTAGGAAGGTGAGCAACTATTGCCAAGTGAAGATGTACCATGATGCTAGAGTCCAGACCATGACGGATAAATGCTGTAACCATCTCAAGAGGTGCATACACAAGTTTACAGGTTTGCACATTCATTCAATTGACTTATTGTACTGAGTATTATTTCCATATGTTTTCATGAATCATATTTTTATGTTTTCAATTGAATTGTACAGGCTATAGGTCATACAACAAGTGGGAATTGTTATGAAATGAGTTATTGTGGTGTCATGTTCCAACTGCACAAATACCAGGCAGTATATCAGGGGTGTGTACCCTTTATATACACTATAGCTATATGGACACAGCAGTACCTGACCTGTATAAACAGCCTCCACCAAGGTAGAGTAATCCCCTGGCGGACAGCAACAATACACAAACCACATAATAGGTTGCTACATTGGCTGCACAGGAACACATAGGTTCAGGCAACAACTCTGAAGCAAGTCCACCTATATCAAGCAGGTAAGTTCACAGGTGACATCCTGTAAGGCTGATTATGACTATGAATCAGACATATCCACACCACCAAGGACAATTGCAACCATGTCTCCACATATGTTGTAAGTCTCAGATGAAACAGCACAATTCACCCTGTACTGGGGGTAAAGAACACCTCATACACACATGCCATGGATATAGGTAACCTGCAACACACAGGTTAGGTGGGAACATCGCCACCCTGTCCACCCCAGTCATACATGGAGATATGCATATCAAGCACACTCCCTCCCCACAGTAATGGTGAGCATGTACATGTTGTCTATTGATGACAACAACAGCATATCTCCATGGGGCATACTAACATCAGTGTCTGCCTCCTACATGATCTTAGCCATGTGCTCGGAGCTCCATCACACACCACAGTCAAACACAGACCTGCCACCATACACACACCATCCACATGGAAGATGACCACTGTCAACCCTCTACACAGAAATGACTGGAGAATAGAGGATTATACAATCAAGTGTCCAACATTGGGAGGAATAAGATAGCAAGCTGATATAGCCATGATAGCTTGGAGGTTTCCAGGGTAGTCTAGATTATTTGCAAGTAATATCCACTGTTGATGTGCATTTTGACAACTGTATGAGGTCCTGTGACCCTTTCCTTTACATGTCTTCCAGGTAACATGCAGAGTGCTCGCCTACCAACATTCTCTGTTGGGGAAACAGACATCATCACCCAGTATGTGATTGGACATTATGCCCTGCCATGTGGACAGAGAGCAGAAGATGTGCGGGAGAGGACTGCCCTGTGGAACAGTGCGGTCCACAGGGTAAATGATGCTGGACTGCACAGCAGAACTTACATGCATGTGCAGCATCTGGCCACCAACCTCAAATGTCATGCCTATCAATGGGCTGCTGCTGTAGCAAGGGACCGGCTAGACACAGCTAGGAGCCTAGCCATCCAGCCCCCACTGACACCCAAGAGGAGCTCCTCACCACACATGGCCCACATGCTGAACGCACAGGCCATCACACTGAGGGAAGCATTGTGGAGGGGGGTTGCACACACACACACACACACACACACACACACACACACACACACACACACACACACACACACACACACACACACACACACTGGATGTGAAGCATGCAGGTAAGGTCTCAGTGCGGATTAGTACACTAATGTATCACACATAAATGTATCTGCATTGTATCTACATGCATGTGTCAAGTCCAATTGCAGTTGTTGATGGGGTTTTCTAATGCACAGAGTGCACATCTATGGTGAGGACAGGACATTGTGTATTATTGAGGTTGTACTGTAGATGTGCAGACATGCTGCATCCATCCTATATCAAGGCCACATGTGTGTCTGCTGACAATAGCCCCCTCTCACAACTACCTAGGACCCTCTGGTCTGCATATGGGACAGCAGCCTGTAGCATGGCGGTTTTTACACTGTTCTGTTGTTGCTTGGCAATACCCCAGGCCTATTAAGTGCATGCAATTTACCATGCACACAGCCATCAGTAATAGCTATATTGCTTTATGTAATAGCTATATTGCTTGTTGTGCATGTTCACTTGTGCTGGGGTTAACTGTATTGCATCACAGTGGTCACCACTGGGTCCTATCTGACATGAATTCAACATTCCTGTAACATACCTCACAACTTGTCAGTGCCAAGATATCTGGACAGAGGCCACCAAATTGTGCTGTACAAACGTCCTAAGGTAAAGTCATGTGTGACACATTACTGGTATACAGTGGATATAAATTGTGCACACACCCCTTTTAAGATGCAAGGTGTTCCTGTTACATACTAATTCGAACCACAGTATGACAGTTCACACCTCTTCCAGCGTTTAATGTGACCCATAACAGGTACAGTTCACTTCACAAGCATCTGTACTCATGTATTGCACCTACAAGGCAGGCCACCTGTGAGGGCAACAAACATCCTATTGGCATGATGCTTCAGTCAGGTATGATACCTCATGCTGCCATATGTGTCTGTACACTCACTGTGGCCTAATTGGCTATAATATCACATACATGGGCATTGTTAAGGCACACAGACCACTTTCTAACACATATAGGTTTCAAACATATGGATATTCCAGACACATCTGCACAGATGCCTGTACAATGGTTTAACTTGCTGCATGTGAGGCAGATGCTGTCACCTCACTGTACAAAGTAATGGCAGCAGAAGGTGGTAACCAGCTGTGTATGGTATACACATCAAAATGGAATAAGCCACACATACTATGATCCTCAAACAGTTGCCAGCATTAGGATTAGAACTCCTGCTTATCTCGGTACTCCTACTATAGTGCTATGCAGTTATCAGACACGCCACAGAGCTTATACATTTTCATCTCAACCAAAGGTACTTCTGAGGTGGATGACATCAACAGGTCTGCTAAATTGGAGTGAAGGGAAGTGTAAAGGGTAATACACAGGTCAAAAGTGGTATGAACCAGGCAGTACATGATTCACACACACTTGCCAGTATTGGGATTAGAACTTCTGCCTATCTAGGTATTCCTACTATAGTGTTACACAGTTACTGCACATACTACAGAGCTTACTGAGCTTTTACATGGCCAAAGCTGCTGATAACTGCACAACTCTGGTAAAGTATTACAGGAGGCAGACAGTCTGCCTTATTTTCCACCTGAATATCATGATAGTTCTTTCTGACTTGCACTTCAACTAGCATTATGGCTTGACACTTCACCAGGTTATTGTATCATGAAGTGTGGCACATCTGTGAGCCATCAGCAGTACTAATTCATCACAGATGTCACCCCAGTACTTACTAGTTATGTCCACCCCTCCTGGCATGTTTGAAGGGTGGTTATCTGTGCTTTCACCTATTGACCTGGTGCACATGTCCATTCTGAGGCACTGATTCTACTTCCATATGTACACAGAAAATGCTCCCCTCTAAACTGCAAACACTCAGACCTGTGAGGGTTACCCATATATCACCCAATGTGGACATAGGCACTCTCCAGCAAATAATGGACTATCAGGTCAAGAGGATAGGATAAACACCTGCACCACACCATGTGGAACACATAGCTCACCATGACATCTACTTTGAATGCCATGACATACAGTGAAAAGTCACAACCCTACCTACCCAGAGGCACTCAATGGACATCTACCCAAACAGCACAGACTAGCAAGGCAGTCACCCACTCAGGCACTGAGACATGGCACATGCCAAGGGGCACATATTTAACCTACAGTGTGCCTCCAACCTAAGCCCCTAAGGCTAACCACCTTGCACAATACAGTGATCATGGGTAACTCAATACTGAGGCACACACCTCCCACTCACTAGGTTGAATATGGAGCAGGTAACAGCCAAATATCAATCACATGCCAGCATCTAACACATGACACAACCAGTCATGTCACTCCACAACAACTACGAGTATCACTTTATATCCATGCAGGTGTGAATGAATTGGGCCACACCTCCCTGGGCTACATGACAGTATACATGGTTGAACTCTCTGACTACACAGTTCAGGCAGGTGTGACAGTAACCCTGGGCAGTGTACCACTGTCACCCAGAAAGATGCTGCAGTACTATCAACAGATGGTTGACTACAACATTGGCTTACATGTTATGTGTCATTCTCAGGGGATCCAGAGCCTCTCTGCCTGGGATGGCATGATTGCCAGAACCCAATGACTTGCCATGGATTTCCTACATCTGTCACTGCTGGGTTGCCAGATAATGGCTATGTGTCTGACCACCCCTATGGTGCCTTATTGGGTAGTGTTCCTAATATTATTACCACCATAACAGCTACAGATGTATGCAATCTGAGGGTCATGCTGCTCAATGGTGGACAGCTAACTGTCAGGATGCAGTGACTCATAGCAGTTGTTGAAGTGGAGGACACATGTCTGCTGTAGTTGAGAGATGGTTCACAGCAGCAGACAGCAGACCTGCAGTATAAAGTTATGACACATTCCACAGCAGTCAGCCCCCAAACATGGACCACACCACACCTCCACAGGTGGCGCTGTCTCCATATTCATTATGGCTAGGAACACCTCCAGACTGGCATCCCATCATAATACATTGGAGATACTTCTGGTACAACTGCCTTGCTGTAATGGCGCTATTCAGGCCATAGCCTGCTATGGGTCCACATCTATGTCCCTAGACTGTCAATGCACATTCCTCAACACCCTGCCATCTCTGATGGACCAATGCCACACTGACATAGTACGAGTCTCAACTACTCCTCCATCACCTGGGAAATGTAGCCAATCACCAGTACAATGGCTGAACACTTCTGGGATTCATCATTTCCATTGCCCTAGACCAGCTCATACTGACCCATGGTAGAGGATGCAACAGCCATGATCTGTGTTGACCACTTAAATATGGGAAAACTTGCTTATCCCCAGATGTCAATCCATGCATTGTGAGATTCACACAGGCTATAATCAACATGGAACTCAACATGTCAGCCACACCCCCCACAAAGATAACCACCTGGCAAAAACTCTCCAAAGCTGACTTTATAGACATGGAAATAGGGATGGATGTCTTCACTGCACCCATGGAAATGGGATGTAGCTGCATGACTGTGGAATCATACACCTAGGCACTGTACAAACAGATACATGAATGCATGGTACTAGTCATAGCCAACAGAACCCAGACACTGACCTCCAAACACTAGGAGACAATGTGATGGTCCTCTGGTATTACTGAAGTGTACATCAGAAGGAGGACACTGTTGCAGGGAAAGGTGGTGTCCTATGACCGTTGAACTTCCTTATTAACCTCACACACAACTTTGGATCCCTCATGGCATCCCCGACAGGCATCTATGGCAGCAGAGATGCAGCAAACACTGATGACAGTCACAACAGCCATGATATTTACATCAGCAACCTCCACAGCTTTAAACACAAGTGCTGCAAGTTACTGCACAAAGCTAATACCCATCCTCAAACAACAGATATTGGCCACAGTCTTAGCAACACATTCAGTGTCAGCTTTACCCCTCTCTCTCCCCACAAGTGAATTGCTCAGTGAATGTGTTCTCACATGCTGTATCCCATGTCCGTTCTAGGCATCTGTGTGTCACCAGGATGTGGCCCTGCAGCAAGGCCACAGGGTATGGCAGTGTGGTGGCACATCCACCATGTCATAGGCAGGGTACAGGATGTGCACAGTAATTCCCGGTCTATAACACAGTGATTGTATATGCCTCAGATTATAAGGCTGTGAGTTGTACATAGGTACATGTTGATGTACAACATCTGTTGTAGACTGGAGAATGGTACATGTTCTGGTATGGACACACCTCCAATTGCTAATAACCACAGCCACAGAGGATATTCATCAACCAAACACACTGGGAATACTATTCACACACACATGCGCACACACACACACACACACACACACACACACACACACACACACACACACACACACACACACACACACACACACACACACACACTCTTGCCAGTACTGAGATCCATAGGTTCATTGCTTCATAGGTGTGTTGTATCTGAATGGGCCTGAAGGCTCTACAAGGCTAACCCAAGGGAATACCTTGGCATAAGGCCACATGACAATAGTCCCCAGTCTGGCTCAGGGGTGTATTCACTGGAGTGGTCCCCAGGGGTGGGTATTGTATTCACCATCCACTCATCCTGGTTTATATTGTGGGTGGCCAGTGATGTGCACTGCTTCCCATGTATGTGATCTATATTTCATAACATGGACAGTGTCTGGGTTGTGCACACATCCCACATGCATGTTCTTTGACATGTGGAAGTGTACTTCAGGTCTCTGGGGAATATTGTGTGGACAGACTGGTATCTTCTGATGTAACATTACTGACTTCATTTGGTGAGACCTGGCTATGCAACTGAGGTCGTGATTGCACCTACACTGACAGTATGATACGGGTATTCAGTTGAGTTAGTTTTGTCTGTCCATACAGGGCATGTGTATAAGGCATTGTATTCCCTTTGTGGGGTACATTTGCAGACTGTACAGTTGTTGCAGGTGTCCAGTGGGGAGCATGCCAAAACAGCCACTGTACACATTTATTTGGCTACTGAGGGGATGGAACAGGGTGCCATGTCCTTTTACTTGCTGGATCACACACACTCAGTCAGGAGATGTAGCACATCAAAGTACTTTCTGAAGTCAGTGGCACTGTTGTGGTCAACAGACATGTAGTCCACTGCTATCCCACTGTGGGTACTATCTGTGAGGCAATATGCAGGGTAACTACCAATATAGTGGTTGATGCCTAGCCAAGTATGTTTGTGTATGATATGTGGGTGGAGGGTGGTCTCTGATTAATAGAAAGGTTGCCTATATTGTTCACTAAGCCATACTGTCATATTTAGGGCTGTGGATTGTCTACACCAACCTCTCTGATGTTTGACATCTGTTGGCCTTGTAATGTCGACATTGTGACATGTTGTAGGTCCTCAACATAATAATTTAGCAAAACCCACTCCTATGGATCCTGTTATTACACAATCAAACCAATCCCCAGACAGAATAGTGATGACAGATACAAACACACACACACACACACACACACACACACACACACACACACACACTTGCTATGTATTGCTACTACAGTGTATCACATTTATCACAAGCACCACGGAGCTTATAGCATCAATGTTGTCCCAAGGTACTTCTAAGGTGAGGAACATCACCAGCCCTTGTAAATACTGGCATTGAGTGATGTAGTGGGTGAGAGATTCCAAAAAATATTTTACCCTACACACACATTTACATTTACTAGGGGTGAGGTTCAAACCTCTAACAATCTTTTTGGACCATTATATTTATGCATTTGCCACATGTACCACTGACCTTACATGGTTTAGGGTTGGCAACAGACACTTCTAAGGTGTGCATGATATCTGCAGGACTGGTAAACTCAGGCACTGAGATGTGTACTGGGTGTAAATGGGGCCAAAATCTTTGGGGTACGGACATACCTATGTACATATATTTGCCAGGGATATGATTCAAACCCAAACCTATGTAGTTATTGATACAACATTGCTCCGTATTTATTACATGCGCCATGATGCTTAGATGTTGGAGAGCCGTGCCAAGGTATTTTTGAAGGTGAGTGACATCAGCAGCAGTGGTAAAGGAGGAGTAAGGGAAGTTTTGTAAGTGTCAATGACCACAAAATCAGGTCTCTACAAGGATACACACACTCTCTTACACAAGCACTTAAATTTACACAGTTGCCAGGATCAAGATGGGAATGCATATCTAACTAGTTTGCTAGTATTTTGCAGTTTTCACATATGCCACAGAGCTTAAATCTTGGAGAGCTGCCAAAGATCTCTTTGAAGGTGAGTCACATCAGCAGCAGTGCTAAAGGAGGGGTAAGGGGAGAGTAGTAAGTGAGAATGTCCATAAAATCAGGTGTCATCAAAGACACACACACTCTCTCACACACAAACACACACAGTTTCATAGTTGCCAAGTCTGGGATTAGAACTCCTACCTAACTAGTATACCACACTATAGTATTACACATCTATCGCAAGCACCACAGAACTTATATGGTGGAGAGCTCTCCAAAGGTATCTTTGAAGGTGAGTGACGTCAGCAGCAGTGCTAAAGGAGGGGTAAGGGGAGAGTAGTAAGTGTGAATGTCCACAAAATCAGGTGTCATCAAAGACACACACACTCTCTTACACAAACACACACAGTTTCAATGTCGGGGACTAGAACTCCTACCTAACTAGTATTCTACACTATGGTATTACGCAGTTATCGCAAGCACCACTGAACTTATATATTGGAGAGCTGTACAAAGGTATCTTTGAAGGTGAGTGACATCAGCAGCAGTGCTAAAGGAAGGATAAGGGAAGTGCAGTAAGTGTGAATGTCCAGAAAATCAGGTGTCAACAAAGAAACACACACACACTCTCTGACACAAACACACACATTATCACAGTTGCCAGGAACAGGATTAGAATTCCTACCTAACTAGTTTGCCACATTAGAGTATTACATAGTTATCGCAAGCGCCACATAGCTTATAAGGCTGAGACTTCGCCAAAGGGTTATTTCAAGGTGTCTGAAAGCAGGTATGCTAAAGTAGGGCAATGGGAGGTGTAGTGAGTGTGAATGGCCTCAATATCATTCATCTCCACACACACACACACACACACACACACACACACACACACACACACACACACACACACACACACACACACAGACACACACACACACACACACACTGTTTAACAGTTGTCATGTCTGTGATTAGAACTCCTACCTAACTAGTTTGCTACACTACAGTATTACACAGTTATCATGAGGGCCACATAGCTTATAGAGCTGAGACTTGGCCAAAGGGTTATTTCAATGTGACTGACATTAGCAGGAGTGCTGAAGTAGAGCAATGGGAGGTGTAGTGAGTGTGAATGGCCCCAAAATCATTCATCTCCAAACACACACACACACACACACACACACACACACACACACACACACACACACACACACACACACACACCGTTTAACAGTTGCCGTGTTTGGGATCGGAACTCCTACCTAACTAGTTTGCTACACTACAGTATTACACAGTTATTGCGAGTGCCATGGAGCTTATAGGATAAAAATTTGGCCGATGGTTTATTTCAAGGTGACTGACATGGCAGGAGTTCTAACATGGACAATGGGAAGCACAGTGTGTGTGAATGAGCCATAAATCATTCCTCTGGAAACACACACGCACACACACACACACACACACACACACACACACACACACACACACACACACACACACACACACACACACACACACACACACACACACACACACACACACACACACACACACACACACACACACACACACACACACAAACACACACACACACTGTCACATACAAATTTACATTTGACAGGACTCAGTATGCAAATGCTACATGAATACTGATTTGTACTATCGTGTTACATAGTTATCACAAGCACCACAGACACTATAGGGCTGAGGGCTACCAAAAGGAATGTCTACAGTGATTGACATTAGCACAACATGTGATATCAGCTAATTGGATGTGCAGTGGGTTGTACAGGCCTCACAAATGAATTCTCTCTGTCACTGTCTGTCTCTGTTCCCCACATCTATGTGTATGTATGTTTGACATATTATAATGTGTTGGCCTTGAATATGTGTGAGTATTCCTATCCAATGTGTGTGTGAAGCATAAATGGTGTACAATTTGGTGTGTGTGCACAGATGTCGGTGAATGACAGATATGTATAGTCCACTGTGTTGTCAGACATGGGCTTCATTTCTCTAAGTATAGGAACATGCCCAGTATGATTTTCTGTATTGAGTGTGTGAATCCATTCCAGGTAGGGTTGTACTCCAGTCCAGGGTTTTGTGTTCTACACCTACAGCTAGCAACCTGTTTCTGCATGATATCTGTAGATAGTTTAACAATATGGAGTCACAATGGGCGACATATAGAGGTATAAAGTAACTATTGCTGTCTTGCGCTGCTTGTATTAAATGGTTGGTGTTAGCAGAGATATTCAGACATATGTACTGTTTTACACTGTGATGTATTATGTCATCAACTACTGACAGATATAATTATTTGCTCACAGTTATTTCCTGGGAAATACACGATGAATGAAGCTGAATCCAGTATTGTAGTCTGCAGCCTACACATTCTTGCACACTTCTGCCATTCTGGAGGGGTAGCTGCAGACACTTGATGATGGGTCTGTGTAAATGGTCCAGCACCTTGGTACTATGGTAGGTGAGGATCCCCTTCTTGTACATATATCAACTTAACAGAATAGCCATATCCTGCTGTGGCCATATCTCTCAGCTGTACAGATTCACCCAGGTTACCCAGAGGCAGGGCTCATATATCTGGTCATTTCTTCTTCCCATTGTGATTTACAAGCAGGTTTGTAACCACCCATTACTGGGTTTGCAGGCAGGGGTAGTATAGGCACACACCAGAGTTTCAGACTTCACACACTCCATGATGTTCATGCTTCTACACCCCCCACTCTGTTATTCTATCCTCTTCCTAACATTATGCGAGCAATATCTGAGAAGTATCCCTATAGTTGGCCCTTCATCCCAGTGGTATTTATGGATTGGTCCACAGTTCATGCAGTAGGACATGAGGGGCATGCTACTGGGGTTTGTCAACATGGCCTTGCATTTGTGTTCTGTTGACTGTGTTAGGTTGTTAGTTGGGACCCCATGAGATATCATACATTGGCAGTATGGGTGAGGCACAGGCCCTTGACAGAGGACTGTAGGCCATTTGGTAGTGATGCAGACCATCTGTAGCAGGCCAGTGCATTCTGTCACTCCTACAATCTCTGGCTGTGGGCCAGTGGATTCCACTGGGGTGACAGGGTAAATGTGTGAGGTGTTAATGGCAATAGTTCCTGTCCATATTGATCCATTGGTCTGGATGCAGGCAGGGTGCTGCTTACAGCTAGGGATATACCTGCATAGGACACCTCTTCAGCATGCTGCATTCTGTGGGTATTCCCATACAGAAGTGGGGGTCATGCTGTACTCATTGCCAACAGCAAGGATATGACCTGTGATAAACCTGTGGCTGATGGTGGGGTGAGCTGAGTGCATGTGAGATATGGAAGCTACTTGCAGCTGACTCACAGATATACCTGGGACAGTCCCTTTATGCTGCCTTGTTCTGGAACATAGGCAGTCTCTCATTACTTCATAACTGTGCCGTTTGTGGTCTGCCACTGATTGGGCAGACTGCATCAGTATTCCATACTATACTGACAACTAATGTGCTGCTAACCTGTATGTACAATTCCAAAGTTGTGTGTAGTTGACAGTTACACTTTATGCACTCTGTCTAGGGTACTTCCACCTGTGTACTGTGTGTGTGTATGTATGGGCCCACATTCATGGTATGTCCATCTTTCAGACGGTGACAGATAATTGACATCTGGATAGTGAGCATGGACGACTGCTGACATGGGTATTGCTGAGAAGCATTGTGGTTGGCACTGCAGTTGTTGGAACATGGTCCTGTCAACCACAGTACTGCCCATAGGCCGCCGAGACACAACCCTCCATGCCTACATGCTGACCACTTCTAGACAATATTGAACACACAACAACCTAACACAGACCCCTGCATATTGTACACATGCAGCAATCTATCCTGTAGATTGGGCCAGCTCAGGTAATCTGTGCTCCACTGATATTACTTCTCACACTTACATGTTACAGCATTTTTACATAGGATTGTGGGGGGGGGGGGCACACCTGATGACTCTGGACATTTGCTATGACTGTACTGCTATTTCAGGTACTCTGTTGGCTTCCATTTCAAATTGCATTCTGACTTATCATGCAGACTGGGGACATATCAGTAGAGTACAGATCTTAGGTTTTATTGACCTACATTTCAGTTTCAGACATCTTACCCTTCAGAACTAACATACAACTTCCAGACCTGTTGCAGTCTGTCTGTGTAGGTCTGGAGGGGGGCTGTTCACCATTGCCATTAATTGAAGGCCTTAGCCCAGCCTTTCTTTATGGTCATCTACATCTGTCCTGCGGGCTGGGACTAGTGGTGGGTATGTGAGCCTCACTGACATGCATGTGTGTGTCCTATGGACACACATTCGGGCCACCACATGTACTGCATTGGGATTTGTCGCTTGTCTAGTACTGCCTAGTATGCTGACACCAGTATTTGTTATTTATTTATTTATTTATTTACAGTTGATTTACCAGGATTGTCCATTGGGCCCGAAGTACCCATTTTCAATGGAGTCCTGGGGAGAAAAGCTCCTGAATAAAGATACAAAACATTACAGAAGTTTACACATTAACACATTCAGTCAAATTAATACAAATTGATAAAAACAGTGGTAGAAAACTTTAACAGTGGTTGACAAAATAGAGAAATGTGTGTTCAAGACAAAAAACAGAGGAAAAGGTGATTACAAGCAAAGAATCTTTGGTTATGCTATATAACACTAGCATTGCATTGTTGTAGAAAAATATGTAGTATTTAGAATGGAATACTAGAGTTTAAGAATTATTAGAGTGTTATTGCTTTAGCTAATTTATAGTTTCTAGTATATATGATGTGGTGCCTGTAGGAGGATTTCATGCTGCCCCATATAGGTGTCCACTATCTGCTGCCATCCCGTTCAGCCACCTGATTCTCTTGCATGCTCGGGTCCGTACCATAGATACAACTATCAGAGCATACTACTCCATTCAGTAATTGATAGGAAGAGTGACTTACCTTGTGGCTGGGCCAGCATTGAGGATGGTGCTTGAGGGCTGACTATGTCAGATGCACATAGTACACTCCCTATACATGGTAGAGCACTGGAAGTGTCATGTTTGGCATCCCTTTTACTGTATGTGCAAGTCAGGGAGAGGTGTCATTCCCTGGGTCCGTACCATGTCAGTGTATGCACTATGCATTGCCTCTTTGCCAACTCCTGGGCATACTGGGCATGCCTCCTTCTGCCTACATGGGCAGGCTCAGGTAGTTCCTCCTCTAAGTCACTCTGTGCCTGTGATGGCCTTGGCAATGGTGGGGGGCTGTGTGGCCTTGCTCCGTGCTGTTCCTGCTGCCGCTGTTTCTGCAGGATCATATTGTGTAGCATGGCACATACTATGAACATTTGTGTACATGTAGCTGGAGAGTACTGCAAAGCTCCACCAGATATGTCCAGGCAGCGGAACCGTGACTTGTGCATCCCAAACACATGCTGTATTATGATTCTGGTTTGTGCATGTGCCTCATTATGGAGTTCTTGTTCAGGTGTGTGTGCATTTCTGAGGGGTGTCATCAGACATGGCTCCAGTGTGTAGCCAGCATCCCCCACTAGGTGACCATATGGGATATCCCCACTGGCAAATGACTGGTACAGCTAAGTCATATGCCAGATGTGGGAGTTGTGATAGCTTCCAGGGCTGCCAGCACGCACATTCAAGATAATGCCCTGGGCATCTCACATGACCTGGCAGTTGATAGAGAGGAAGCCCTTGTGGTTTAGGTAGACCCTACCCCACTCAATGGGTAGTGCTTTGATGTGTATGTGCGTGCAGTCTATAGCACCCACTACCTCAGGGTGTTCTGCTATTTCGTGGAAGAGATGAATATTGCTGGTCAACGCCTCATGGCTGTTGAGGAAATATATATTCTCACCAGCATGTGCTGATATGGCTTCCAGGACGTGGTGGAGTACCCTGGATGCTGATGCCTCTGAGATCCCCATGATATCCCCAGTTGCCCTGTGGAAGGTACCTGTGGCTAGTGTTCTTAAGCCTACACATTCCTTGGTATCCACTGGGAGTGGTTTCCCTCTGTTGGTTCTGTGTGTGAGGCGGGGCCGACACAGCTCAACAATTTGCTGTAGAGTGTCCCTGTCCACCCTATAGTGCTTCACTATCTCCAGCTCATGTAGCCCTTGGTAAGATAGTCTGAGTCTGTACACTCTTCTCCTCCTCCTCACTGTGGGATGGTCATCAGCATTCACATCCTTACCACCCCCAGCCTCTTGCACATATTGATGTATGAGAGCGACAGCAGACCCTAACATTTTGTTACCTTTGTCAGGTAAAATTTCCCCTTCTGTGTACACCAGTGGTGCAGAGTTTGTGGGGGAAAAACAGACTGAAAGGTGCTTGCGTAGTTTATAGTAGTGTGCTGGGCTGATGCCTGTGTTATTGGCTGATTCTGATACATTTCACCTGCCAGGTATGCTAGCTCTCCTTGATTGCTTTCTTACTGCTGTTTTCCCTTCCCATTGCCTTCCCGTTTAAGCCTCGAGGTGGCCATGGATACCCAGTGCTCAGATGTGAACAGAGCTGCTATTTCTTGTTTTTTTTTTTAAAACCTGGTGCGCCATGCACGCACCCATTTAGGCAATGTAATCACTGCTAGGCAGCCTCAGACACACCCCCTTCCTTAGCTTTGCTTAGCTAAGGGCAAACACAGGACACACAACTCCAAAAAGCTTACAGCATGCATGACACTCCCCCTTATGAGGTCATCCACCTCTTAGACTTATACAACGGTGTTGCTGAACATACACGGTTGGGTGCAAGCTAACACTGAGAGGAAATCTGTGATTCAGTATCAGTGTCCTCATTTACATAAACCAGAATGCTAATTCATAGTTACCACACTCACACTGAGCCTTCCCCATTAGCAACCATTATTCCCTGGTATTGTTGTCTTAAGCATGCCATTGACTATTGTGGCAAAATGCTGATTTGGCTATAAAAGCTTATTTACCCCTTTTTTCTTATTTTCGTGGTGATCCCATTTGCGCACTGCTGTCCTACACTTAAATGGCCGAGATCGGACAAAAAAAATAAACTTATTTTTTATAAAATTGCAACTATTTTTCATGCCAATGGCCATGTATTTGGCCATTGGCATGCCTACTACATTGAATATATGCTTTCTTTTGAGCTGGCATGCCTCCAATTTGTAATTTGCAAAATGTATCCTCTTAGTAACCAAATACATTTCTGCAGGTTACACATTTCCTGCACAGATGGCTGCCTGCTTCATGGATCGCTAATTCATCTCATTTGCATGGTTTTCACCAGAAAATGGGGTAATTAGCATAGTGCAGTGGTGTCCATGTGGGAATAGTGAAGGTGCGCTCATGCACATCTCGGGGGCTTATTTCTGGATCGCTCATTGGCCATATTGCATGCAGCAGCTCTTGCACAATTCAGGCACTCCATGCAGAGTTTGCTGTATCCAGGGGCCAGTCTTAACAAATGTTAAGCACTCCTTGCTTAACTTGTTGAAGTTGGGTCTCATGTAAGGCAGACAAATCTGCCTGTACTGATCAGCAAATAACAGGTAAAATTGGTTTTTCTCTGCTGTCTGTGCTAACAGGTCCCTGACTTCATCTTTATAAGCTTAGAAAGTTGCAGAATAACAGGATTTATAAGTCAGCATTTTCTGAAGGATACAAAGTCTGAAACTCAAATGTCTGTCATTATTTAATGACTTCAGTCCTCAATGATTTGTAGGTAAATAACAGATTTTATGAGGAACAAACCAAATCATGACTTTCTGTAAAAACTGAGAGCAGTCAGAGGCAGAAAAGGTGAGAGAAAACATAAAAATTGAGTTACACTCCCCTGGATTCTCAAAAGCTAGCACAGAGTGCAAGATCAGTGCAGGAGCTCAAGCAGGCAATATGTCTGCCGTGTGATCCAGAAACTGCCTGCAGGGGCATGCACGAGCACTCCTGCACTAGTCCTGCATGGACTAAGCCCCTGTATGCAAATCACCCCATTTTCAGGAGAAATCCATGCAAATTAGGTGAATTTGCGATCCAGGAAGCTTGAAACCAGCCGTGCAGAACTAGTGTAATCTGTAGAAATGTACTCAGTTAGTAATCAAGTACATTTCTGCAAAATCCAAAATGGAGCTGTGACAGCTCCAAATAAAGGCTGCATATCACTCAGGAAGCATGCCAATGGCCACGTATAAGGCCATTGGCATTGCAAACAGCTTAAAAAATAAAAAAATCAACTTTTTTTTTTTTTAGCCAATCTCGGCTGTTTAAGTGTAGGTCAGTGGGGTGCTAATGTGATCGGGGGGAAAAGAATAAAATAAACCTAAAATAAGCATTCTAACTAAAATCAGTATTCTGCCATGCAAGTCAATAGCAGGCAATTGACAACCTGGCCAGTGAGTAGTGGTTGCTAAGGAGGAGGCTCACTGTGAGACATTTAACTATGTATGTATTAGGAGGCAATCCTATGCAAATGAGGTGTAGGATAGTGAATCCCAGTTTTCCCCAGCATGTGAGTCAGGTCCCAACAGTGTAAGAGTAGGAATAGGTTGGTGCAAGCCTAGGAGGTAGGTGACATCATGGGGGTGTGCATCAGGCATACTGTAAGCGGATTGGAGCCCTGTGGCTCGGGTTGCTCCTAGCTTAGCACAGCTAAGCTAGGGGGTGTGTCTAAACCTGCCTAGCACTCTTTACAATGCTTAAGCAGGTGTGTGTGTGCTGCGCACCGGGCTTTAAAGGCAAAAATCAAAAGTTAAACCAGGAAATAACAGTAGTGTGCACATTTGTTCACGCTGTTTGTGCAGCGAGCCCCTGGGCTCAAACAGGAAGGTGATGGGAAGGGAAAACAGCAGTAGGAAGGTAACCAAGGAGAACTAGCATAGCTGGTAAGTGAAATGCATCAGAATCAGCCAATTACACAGGCAGCAGATCAGCCCAGACCAGAACACTACTATAAACTATGCAAACACCTACCACTCTGTTTTTTCCCACACTCTACACCACCGGTGTAAACAAGTGGGGAACTTTTAACACTCACAACAGCAAAATGTTAGGGCTGCAATAGCTGTCATACAACTTGTGGAAGAGGCTGAGGGTGGTGATGATGTGAATGCTGCTGACCAACCCACAGTGAGGAGACAGAGAAGAGTGTAGAGACCCAGGGTAGCATACCAAGGGCTACATGAGCTGGAGCTAGTGGAGCACTATAGGGTGGACAAGGACCTCCTACAGCAAATTGTTGAGCTGTGCCAGCCACGCCTGACACACAGAACTAACAGAGGGGAACCCATCTCAGTGGATACCAAGGTATGTGTAGGCCTACGAATACTAGCCACAGGTACCTTCCAAAGGCCAACTGGGGATATCATAGGGATCTCACAGGCATCAGCATACAGGGTACTCCACCAGTTCCTGGATGCCATGTCAGCACATGTCAGTGAGCACATATATTTCCCCAACACCCATGAGGCATTGGCCAGCAATATGTATCTCTTCTACCAAATACCAGAATACCCTGAGGTAGTGGGTGCAATAGACTGCATGCACATATGCATCAAAGCACCATCCGGTGAGTGGGGTAGGGTCTACATCAACCGCAAGGGCTTCCCCTCCATCAACTGCCAGGTTGTGTGCAATGCCCAGGACATAATAATGAGTGTGTGTGTGTTGACTGCCCTGAACGTATCACGATTCCCACATCTGGCATCTGACACAGCTGTACCAGTGATTTGCCAATGGGGGCACCCCACACGGTCATCTAGTGGGGGATGCTGGATATGCACTGGAGCCGTGGCTGATGCCACCATTCAGAAATGCACACACACCCGAACAAGAACTCCATAATGAGGCACATGCACAAACAAGAATCATAACAGAGCGTGTGTTTGGGATGCTCAAGTCATGGTTCTGGTGCCTGAACACAACCGATGGAGCCTTACAGTACTCACCAGCTACATGTACCCAAATTGTCCTTGTATATGCCATGCTACACAATATGATTCTGTAGAAACAGCTGCAGAAGGAACAGCATGGGGCAGGGCCACACAGCCCCCCAGTATTGCCAAGGCCTGCACAGGCACAGAGTGACTCGGAAGAGGAAATATCTGAGCCTGCCCCAGTAGGCAGGAGGAGGAATGCCCAGTATGCCCTGGCCTTGGCAAAGAGGCAACGCATAGCACATACACTGACATGGAAGGGACCCAGGGAATAACACCTCTCTCCAACTCTCACATACAGTAAAAGGGATGCCAAACATTACACTATCTGTGCCTAACCATGTGTAGGAATTGTACTATGTGCATCCGACATAGGCAGCCCGGTAGCACCACCCTCAATAATGGGACACCGACAAGGTAAGTGACTCACACATGCCAGTTGGGGGGGGAGGGTCACATACCCAACAACAGTCACAGCCAGCAGGACAGATATAGACAAACACAAACAAATGCTGTGCAATGTCCTCTGAATGAGGCCTATGGGTAACCTCTGCCCAGACCTACACAGACAGATTACAGCAGGCCAGGTAGAGGGATGTTAGTTGTGAAGGCTAGGAAGTCAGAAACTAATATGTAGGTAATTAAAAGCTAAGATTTGTAGTACACTGGCATGCCTCTAGCCAGCATAATAGGTAAGACTACAGACTGAAATGGAGTACCCGACATACCAGTACAGTTCTAGCAAATGTGTATAAGTGTCAGGTGTGCCCCCTCCATCCTACGTAGACATATATTAACAGTCAGTTGTGTAGAACTGAAGAAATAGTCAGGTGTGCCCTCCCCCCATCCTACATAGAAATATAGTAACAGTCAGGTATACCCCACAATCCTGTGTAGAAATGTAAAAATAGTCAGGTGTGCCCCCCCCCAACCTACATAGAAATATAGTAACAGTCAGGTGTGCCCTCCCAAACCTGTGTAAAAATGTAGAATAGGTCAGGTGTGCCCCCCCTGCCATGCAGAAATGTAGTAACAGCCAATGCCAAATGATCAACGGATACCCTGCAGAGACAGCATGCTACCTGTCAGTGTACAACACAAAGCTCAGCACTGCAGTACAAACTACCTGGACTTGATCCACACATGCAGTACAGACATCCATACTGGGCATGCTCACACACTTAGAGAAATGAAGGCGATGTCAGTCAACAACATACTGAAAGGTTATACTGGACATGCTCACACACTTCAACACATGAAGGCCATGTCTGCAAACACCAGTGGAATAGACATATCTGGCAGTCACAGTTGTTAGTGAAGACACTCATCAGTATGCACCACTCATGCCTTGCACACACAGTGGATAGGAATACAGACATATATGTAAGGACAACACATTATAATAAGCCAAAGGTAGATGGACATAGAAGTGTGGAAGAGAGTGACTGTGACAAGGAGTCATCCACATCAGTCCAACTCAGCACACAGCCAAAGGGCCCCAAACACATGAGGTGTAGATATCACTCACTGCAGATACTAGCCACCAGTGTCTGTCAGCATTACAGACTATGTGGTGCATGTGCCAGCTGTGCAACATGACTGTACAAGGAAGTAATCATCTAGCAGCTGTATACACATATCTGTAAAATATGACCCTGTGTGTGCACGCATGTGGCATGTCAATCCCTAGATGAATGGGTTATGGCCCATGCACACACACTGCCCTCCCCATAGCCCTACTATGACAAGCCTGCTGAGGTCATCCAATGTGAAATACACCTTTGGGAGCATTGTAGCCCAATAATCTCCATGGTGCATCCTATAACTGCATACTGCTGTAGTGTGATAAGCTACTTAGGTAGGAGTTCAAATCCCAGACTTGGCAACTGTGTGTTTGTGTGCATGTCTGTCTGACTGTGTAGAAAGCAATGCTTTTTAGGGTAGTCACACTCCCAAAAATTCAAATGCTCAGCGTTGGCAAGGCTGCTGATGTCATCCACCTAGAAATACACCTCTGGGAAAATTGTAGCCCAGTAATCTCTATAGGGCGTCCTGTAACTGTGCACTTCTGTAGTGAGATAAAGTAGGTAGGTAGGTGTTCTAATCCCAGACATGGCAAGTGTGTGTCTGTCTATGTAGAGAGCAATGCTTTTTAGGGTACCCACACTGCCTACAAGTCATATACTCAACTTTGGCAAGGCTGCTGATGTCATCCACCTACAAATACACCTCTGGGAAAGTTGTAGCCCAGTAATCTCCGTAGCGCATCTTGTAACTGTGTACTGCTGTTGTGTGATAAAGTAGTTAGGTAGGTGTTCTAATCCCAGAGGTGGCAAGTGTGTGTGTGTGTGTGTGTGTGTGTGTGTGTGTGTGTGTGTGTGTGTGTGTGTGTGTGTGTGTGTGTGTGTGTGTGTGTGTGTGTGTGTGTGTGTGTGTGTGTGTGTGTGTGTGTGGGTGTGTGCACATGTACAGAGATAACAGGGTGCAAAGCCATACCCATTCATGTGACATCAAGGCCAGGCAATCACGGTTAGCAACCCCAGTATTGCCTAGAGCACGCTCTCAACGCATGTCTCATACACACACATACATGCCTAGACAACAGCCAGTATGTGGGTAGAACACTGCATATTGGCCACTGATAGTAACTATGGAGTGATAGTAATGGGCTACAGAGGGCATGGCACTCTGTCCAATATGCATGTACATGCAGACAGTGCACCTCCCCCATGTTCCCCAATGGACACCTGCAACACCTGCGGTGCCATCACATGTGACCCACAAAGGACATACCATGCCTGACAACATGTCCTGTATAGACAGATGCCACTGACACCAGGGAATGCCATTAGCATGCTATCAGTGTAGGTGCAGGGTAAATCTGCTGCCCATTACCAGTTCCCACCACAAGTGGGCAAGACTGGAACATCTGATGATAATCTGTGTTCACAACATGGGTCAGACACCCCAGGTACAGTTCTACATGTTACTGTACATGCATGTGGGAGGTGTGCACATCCCAGACACCATCTATGAGATGCACAGCATTGTCCACACACAGGGATACAATACCAACCTGTATGGGCAAATGCAGAAACTACAACCCTGAGCCACAGTGCAGACCATTGTCATGCGGCCTGATGCCAAGCTATACCCATCACCTAGCCTTGTATAGCCTCATGCATGTCAGGACTGGCATCCTGTGTGTGTGTTGTATGTTGCGTATGTTCACATCCATACTCACTACAACCCCCATTGGCATACTGAAGCATGCTGTCTGATGTCAGACACCTCCCCATACCCTTTGCCCATGCAACCTCTGTATGACCCATGTGGTGCATGTGATACCTGCACAGTGATGTGTTATGGCAATCCCACTACTGATAAGTTGTAATCCTGGCCCTGCCAAGTGTGTCAATGTGTGTGCGTCCCTGTGGGAGTGTGGCTGTGTAGATGCTGGCACCTGTTCATGTGGACAGGCACGTGTACGTCACCTACCATATAGCTACCGTATCCCTGTTGCAGATGTCACTCACCATCACATATATTTTCTGAAGGCTCCACAACAGGTAACCAATGTGGTGCATCCAATAACTGCATAGAACTGTGATAGCACAACATAGTCATCAGGGGTTTGATACCCTGTGGTGGTAGGTGTGTGACACAAACATGCTTAGGTTTTACTCTAGTACCCCTCCCTGACTTGTCTTTGCCTCTGTATGCCTCTCCCACTCCCTCTCTGGTGGATGTGTAAACCTACACCTGCTTTGCTTAGGCAGCAGCATGTGTATTTTAAGTGATGCTCATGTTCAGCTGATGGTATCTTCACTAATTGCAGCCCTCCCCTAGCTGACTGCATGTGGAACAGCTGTGGTAACATTCCCATAGCCAATTGCATGGAAACACACTCCAATATCTAGGAACATCATGTTGGTATTGGCCCTTTTCATTCACTGTGAGCAGGAACTAGATCTGTTGTTTGGCAAACAGCATCTCAGATGGATTGGGGATTTACCTCTAACAACATACACTGTGGAAACAGGGCAACACACAGGAGGGGAATTTGCCTAACCTGACTACAGAGAGTACGTGCTGCTATACTGCATTTAGAGTAATGTTGGTTTAACAGTGTGTGTATATAGCTGTCCTACATGTCTCAATACCTGCCATGTCAGTTCTATGTTTATGAGGAATCCCCATATGCAGGGTCATCTGCAGACTGGGCAGTGTGTTGTGCCTTTGGTTTCATGTGTTACCCACAGACCATCTATCTGTGGACTGCAGAAGGTAGTGTGAGGATTGCAGTCTGTAGATGGTGTAAGCCATGACACTTACTGACTACATACCTTTCATAGGACATATGTTGCAACAAACCCTGTTACAACAGTAAATGTATGAGATTATCACAGCAACATGTCAATATTGGTCCTGTGTATGTGCTTCCAGTCACAACTCTGTCAACCTTTCTACATATGGCTTGCATGACTAGGTGCATATGTGCTGTACACTATAATTAGTGTCTTCAGATCTGATAACAAGCCAGGGAGATATCAGACTGCTGCACATGTTATGTACAGTAGGGGTTATATTTGATGACATAACCTGGACATACTGTGGTTGTTTGTACAGTACTGAGGTCTGTGTACTTATGGTGAATGTCGACAGTGTGTGTATTGTTAATATGTACCTTGGCCTGTGTACAGACTGTGGTAGTTGTCATTGTCTTACGTCCCGTCCTATCTGATGTTACATGCTGTTCCACTGTATTTTACCGTATTGGCTTACATGTTTGTAGGGCCATACACACACATGTCCCATACCACAGTCAGCCATCAGACCAAACTGTGTAGTGGCCCAGTATATGTAGGGTTAGTGTGTGAGTGGCACATATGTGGATGGTGTTGAACAGATAGTCCATATACTGTAATATTATGCTAGCTTGCCATATGTGGCTGTGGCTGTGTTCTCATTGGTTGTGGTTATGCACTTTTACACAGGTGTATCTTAAACTGTGCTGTGACATGCCTGTACAGCCTGCTATATATGCAGGTACATGTGCACTCCCCCATAGGATATGTAGGCCAGTATTAAGCCAGTCTACCTGTAGCCTGCACAGTGCATTGTTACATGCTTAGCAGCTTAGTGTACTTACCCAGTGAGATGTCATGTGCAGATACTTGCCAGATGTACTGGTGCCAGGCCTCCTTTAACAGTCATGTATGTCAGACAGAACAGTGGGATGCTGTACAGATGTATATCAATATCTAGTGGGTAGTATGTGGCCTAGGCACCCCTGTACCAGTGGTTATTACATGTCAGGCCAGACAGGGGTGTGTGAATGCATAACCTATGATGGCATATGTATACCAGTTGTTATGTGTTATACCCATCTACATGGCTGTTAACATCCACATTGTCAGGCATGGTACACATGTTTTGCACTAAGGGGTTCTATGTATGCCTCTGGACTCTGCAGAATGTGTCAGAATGTCCACACATATTGGCCAATATCTCTGCTGCAGTTGACAGGGGCAGTACATGCTAGCAGAGGTACTTTACTATGATGTCCGTAGGATGTCTGTCAGTAGCCAATGGCACACACGTGGAAAGCAGATGTAACCTCCCACACACACCATGTCTGTGAAGACAATCCCAATTATAGTAGCAATAGTATATAGAACTGTAAAAGTACACAAATAAAGGTTTTTCATTCTTGAAAACCTGTGTGTGGTGTTTTTTCCTATGACCTCTCTGTGGGTATATGTTGCAGACAATGACTGTCATTTGTATGGGTGGCCCATACAGTGTCCAGTTGTTCAGGTGTGAACTGTAGGCATAGTGGCTGTTACATATTTTGTGCACCTTTTACATATTTATCTTACTTTACATATCTCTGTGTGTGTATGTGTAGTCACATGTATATCTATATATATGTAATTATATATATAGGTACATCTGTATCTGCAGATATGTGTCTGTGTATATGTATCCTGGGGATGTTGATAGCTTCCACATTTTACAATACCTATGGGAGCCAGACTGTACTGCTGATATGTTACCAGTACCAGACTGACGTCATACAGGTGGATGTAGTACTGTTAATATCTTGTGCCCATGTCATGTCAGGTCCTGGTATGGGATCTTCAACACTTGGTAGTGTATTGCAGGGTGGACATACTTGGCTGGGGGGTATGCCTATTCGTACAAGATGTATATTGTTTGGGGCCTCTCAACCCCATTAACGGTGCATGTGGACATTTTTGTTTTTGTTAATCTACCATTGCTATCTACAGATGTATAGCCATGGTTCTACTTTACATAACCGACACTGCAAAACACCGACAACACAAACATTGACACCACATAATCGACAAACCATAAACACGAAACCTCACATGCCCGACAAACAAATAACCGACGGTCCACAAACACGAAACCTCATACGCTGCACACACCACAATAACAACAATCAACTAACAAAACACATCCCCTGTCCAAAAACCACACACACAACACAAGCACACCAAAATCCTCACAAACCCACACTAAACTTCACATACACAACTATATACAACCCTAACCCAAACCCTTACCCTAAGGTCTGTCACTATCGCACACTCAGCTAACCCGCGCCCTAACCCTAACTCACTTAACCCGCCCCTAACCCAAAAAATACTACTACCGCACACTTACCTAACACGGGCCCTAACCCTAACTCACTTAACTCGCCCCTAACCCAAACACTATCACTAGCATTTACCTAACCCGCCTCTAACCCTAACTCACTTAACCCGCCTAACCCAAAAAATACTACTACCGCACACTTACCTAACACGGGCCCTAACCCTAACTCACTTAACCCGCCCCTAACCCAAACACTATCACTACCGCACATTTACCTAACCCGCACACTGACCCTAAATCACTAAACCCACCCTATCCCCACAGACTGTCAATATCCACACTTACCTTACTCGCACCCTAACGTCTGTCACCACCGCATACTTACACAGCCTTTTTCCAAGTCACTATCCTCGGCGTCTGTGTTTTGATCCATAGCATCGGTCTTCCGGATTGTCGATCTTCTGGCGCTCGCAAATTCGTTGTCGGTGAAAGCAGCTGTCGGTTATGTAAAGTAGAACCATAGCCACATAATCTTCTATATATATATCAGCTTACATATGTATGACTATGTCTGTATATACCTACTTAGCTATATATCTGTGTACATATATGTACATATATTTCTACATATATAGATATGTTGCATCTGTTTAGATATTAATATATTTACACACACACACATACATCTAGATGTTGGTATACATTCTCTGTACTGTTGCATGATATGATACTGAAAACACCAAATTTATGTATATCTGTCATGGCGTAAATCACTTTGTGTATGGTGTGCAGGTTCCTGGGTTCGAGCCTTGCAGAGACTGTTTATTTTGTTGCTATGTATATACATATATATATATAGACATACATACATATATATATATATATATATATATATATATATATATATATATATATATATATATAATAGAGAACATAACAAAGACATATATGAACACAGGCACCGTTAATGGCGGTGAGAGGGCTCAAGCAACATAAGTCTTACACATATTGATACCCCCCCCCACCCAGCAAAACAGGTCTGCCCTGCAATACAGTACCAGTTGTTGCAAATGCCATAACCAGGACCTAAAACTACATGGCCACAAGATGTTAACAGTAAGCCATCCCACATATATTATGTCAGGCTGGTATTGATAACGTATCATGCAGTACAGTCTGGCTACCATAGTGAATGTACAATGTGTAAGCAATAAACAGTCCTAAGAAACATATACACACCCACACATATGTATGCAGATACTTATATATGCATGTGTGTGTATGTATATATATATATATATATATATATATATATATATATATGTGTGTGTGTGTGTGTGTGTGTGTGTGTGTGTGTGTGTATATGTGTATATATATATATATATATATATATATATATATATATATATATATATGTAACTATACATACACACACAGGAGTATGTCTAGGAAGATACATAGTCAGAAGGTGCTCACCATACTGAACAGCCAGTATCCCTACAGTTGCGACCTCATCCGATGGACAGTGTATGAGTCAGCCATACCAATGACAATTGTTGCCTGAAACATATACCCACAGAGAAGTCAAAGGATGTAACACAACACACATATTTGTATACATAAGAAAAGTTTATTTGTGTACTATTACAGTTGTATATGCCATGTCATATAGCTGATTATGCTTTGAAATACATACAAACAGAGTAATGCAACTCTTAAACAGGTCATTTATTGCAGTAATCCAAAAACATCACATCTGTTGGTGTCCACGCCAAGGCCCTCAAATACTACAACAGGAAAGACAGACTGGGCCAAAGGATAACAAGCAATCAACAGTATGTAATGCAGATGTATAGCCCAGTGGCCTCTAAATACACTCTGTACACAATCACTGGGGGAAAAGACCTAAGTTGACACAATGGCCGGTATCTGTTACATAACAATGCATAACTGAAATCATCACAATCACACTGATGGCAGTAAGCAGTAGGCCAGCAATGATCACAAGGTGAAATGTATGGTAATGTGCATCTGTATACTTTAAGGCAGCTTACTACTGGTATTCCTCACATGTTGTAACACCCGAGGATACTTATGGTGCATACCCCCCATGCACTGACTTACAGGGGCATATAACACTGTTACATACACTGATCTCTAGACTGCAAAGGTGCACACATGTGCTGTGCAGATGAAGCCCACATATATATGGTGCGTATGTTCTGTACACCATTATTTATTGACATCATACCTGATAACAAGCCAGTCAGATAACAGACTGTTAGAAATGTTGTGTGTAGTAGGGGTTGTTTCTGAGGACATTACTTGGACATTCTGTGTTTGTGTGTACAGTACTGTGGTCTGTGTATGGAGGGCATGGGTCTGCAACCTTCTCTATCCAAAGATCCAGTCCTGACATCTCACCAACCAAACTAAATTCATCGGGAGGCACAACAGCTATCTGACACCTAAAATGGAGACAGCAGAGCATATGCAGTTTTATATATAGTTATACTAGATATAAAATAACAAAATGTATAACAACAATACCTAACATATGTCCATAATTGTGTTCCCGTGTTGGGATTGCTTGATTACTCTCTCTGTCTGTGTGTGTGTGTGTGTTGTGCTATAGAGTGTCTATTAATCCTCAGAGGTACAGGGAGCCACTACAACAGGGTGGAAGAGACACATGTGGCTCCAGAGCCGCAGGTTGCAGACCCCTGGGTTAGGATGATTGAGAACATTATGTATATTGCGCTTACGAACCTTGGGCTCTGTACAGACTGTGGTAGACGCCATTGTTCTTGGTCCTGTTCTATATGATCTTATATGCTGCTCCAGTGTATGGTACCCTACTGACTCACATGTCTGTAGGGCCAGACACAATCGTGTCCCATACCACAGACAACCATCGGACCACACTGTGCCATGGCCAGTGTATGTAGGGTTAGTGTGTGAGTGGCACATATGAGGATGGTGTATCAGACAGTCGTTACAGTTTCATATTCAGCTTGTGTATTATACGTGGCTGTGGCTGCATTGACATTGGATGTGGGCATGCATTTTCTCACAGGTGTCTGCTACACTGTGCTGTGACCTGCGTGTCGAGCCTGCTATAATTGCAGGTACATCTGTTTTCCCCCATACAATATGTAGTCCAGTGTCCAGTGTTGTGGCAGCCTGCCTGTAGTTTGCCCAGTGCTTTGTGACATGCCTAGCAGCCTACTGTAATTACCCAGTGTGCTGTTATGTCCAGTTATTTGCAAGACATACTGCTGCCAGGCCAGCATAAATGTTGTGTATTTCTGACAAGTGTGCACTTCTGGACTGACCACAGAGTGCCAGACTGTCCATATATATTGGTAATATCCCTGCTGTAGTCCACAGGATCATTACTGTGCTAGCAGTGGTACTGTACTATGATGCCCTTATGATGTCTGTCCATAGGCAATGGTGCACATGTCTACAGCAGATGTGACCTTCCACACCCAACATGTCTGTAAAGATACTCCTATGACAGCAGCAACAGTCTATATATATACCTGCAATACATCCATGACATCCCCTTGCACTACAGGGTTGGGACTATTAGTGCTGAGGTAGGACTCCAGTCCATGTTCTGGACATATGGTAAACATATATGTTTACACATATATCCACATATCTATATAGATATATACACATATACATATCCACATACGTATATGGACATATACATATCCACATACATATATGAAGATATATATGTATATATATATACATATAAACACGCACAGATATACATATACACAGCAATGACTTCAACAAGTGGCTAAACATTTGATGTAATTCAAAGGGGATCCAGTATATGTCTGCCTGGGACGACATGATTTACAAACCACATTGCTTTGCCAGAGATGGTCTGCACCTGTTGCCCTTGGGATTCTGGTTGCTGGCTACAGCTCTTGGCACCCCCATAGTGCCTTATGTAGGCAAGGTTCAAAGGACAAAACCACCACTGTAACAGATACAAGCATGCAAAACTGAAGATAATGTGACTCAATGCTAGAAGTCTAAACCTAAAAAGGCACTCTCTTGAGGCACACCTACAAATGGGGAACATCGATATCTGTGCAGTAACTGGGACCTGGTTCAACGCTTCAGAGAGCACACCTATAATGCCTGGCTACAACCCTTATCACAAATTTCAGGCAACAAGCCAAGACCACAACACCACAGGTGGAGGAATGTCCATATTCACCAAGGTTATTCACACCTCCAGCCTAGTTCCCAACACAATGCATCTGAGAATCTCCAGATGCAACTAACACTAGGTAAGACTGCAGTCCAAATTGTAGTTTGCTACAGATCCCCCTCCATGCCCAAGATTCCCACTACTGTGTTATAAACATACTGGACAATATTAAGATACAACCAAACACCATAATATTGGGTGAGTTCAACCACCTGCCATTAACTGGGGAAACTACTCGGGTACCAACAACTTTTACCAACGGTTCCTGGAATTCATACATTCCAACCCCCTGGATCAACTAATCCATTGTCCAACCAGGGTCTCCAATATCCTAAACCTGCTCATTACCAAAATGGGAGAAAGATGCTCCACACCAGTGGTCACCCCCTCATTACTCAGGTCTGACCATAAGGTAATCACCGTTGACATCCACATCCCACTCACACCCACCAGTATGGAAAACTCCATAAAGACCCTCTCCAAAGCCAACGCCATGTTACTCAAGTCAGAAGTGACAAACTTCATGACACCCATGGAGACTGGACCTGAAAGTGCAACTGGTGAATCCTACACTAAGGCACTGTATGAACACATCCACTCATGCATGAATTGTTCCATCCCAAATAGAACCAAGATGCTGTCCTGCAAAAAGGGAAGCCAATCTTGTGCTTCACTGCCATAAACAAACTATACAATAGAAGGACAAAACTGTTGCAGGAAAAAAGGATAATCCCAAAATGCAAACTGCTCCCTTAGCAGCCTCAGTATGAAGCTGATATCCCTCAAAATCCACCAAAGCCTGTTACATAAATATAATTGCCATAGTTTCCAAAGACAACCACAAGGCATTCTATAGTTATGTCCAGGATCTAAATGGCAATGTTCAGAACTGCACTGAGCTACAACAGAATGGCATTAAATATACTGATTCCAAGGAGTTTGCCAATATCCGGGCAGATTGATTTAGTGCCACATTCACCCTCTTCTCACCCCTAAAGGGACCATCTCAGTATCAAAAGATGGCCAAATTCCAGTAATCATGGTCACACAGGTGGAAACAGCACTATCCACTGCTAGGAACACAGCATCCATGGGACCAGATGACATCCTGGGCTGTGTACTACATGAACTACAAAATAAACCTGCATCTCACGTAAGTGCCATGTTTAATCATAGCCTCACCTCAGGCTTCGATCCCACTGAGTGGCGCACAGCTACAGTTATCATACTCCACAAGGGGGACTCCACCTTGGATCCCAGGAACTACCTTCCCATCAGTCTGACGAGCCTGATCTGCAAGGGCATGGAATGCATTATCATGCAACTTATAAACAAAGACATTGGCAACCAGCAAACACTGGTCCTCACCCAGGTTAGGCTCGTGAAGGGATGATCTTGTCTCCTGAACCTGATTGACTACTTTGAATCAGTCTCTGGAGCTGTGGAAGAGGGTAAGGTGGTCCACACACCCTATCTGGACTTGGCCAAGGCCTTTGACAACATCCCCCACTCTGGATACATAGTTACACTTACAAAGCTGGCCATAAACTCCTACGTCACTTGATGGGTTGCCAACTGACTTACTGACGGAACCCAGACTGTAAAAGTAGGCAAGTCCAATCCCAGCTCCAGACAAGTGATAAGTGGAGTACCTCAGTGTCAGTCCTGGGACAGCTCTTGTTTGGCGTCTACTTCCCTGAAGTACAGACCAACACTATGAAACTCTGGCTAACAAAGTTTACAGATGACTGCAAACTGGGATCCATTATTACATCACCAAATTATGTGGATATTCTGCAACATGGCTTCACAGAAACAGATGCTTGGTGCCAGAGCCATGGGCTCCAGCCTAATGCCAAGTAATGTATAATTATCCCCTTTGAAAATACCATGTACCCATGAATTACCACATAGGTGGCAGTACACTAAACACTGAAAGTGTGCTGACAGACATAGGGACACAGGTGGACAGTGGTCTCACCTTCATTAACCACATTGCCACAATAGTAAGGAAATCCTTCTATGTGGCACACCTCATCACTGAGGGCTTTACATCCATAAAAAAGGAGGTAATTGTCCCACTGTACTCATCCCTCATTACACCCAGTATAGAGTACAATGCCCCATTTGGTATGTACCTCACAAGACATCTGTGACAGCTGGGAAGGCAGTGGAAATACCTCACTATAAGAATCACAGGCCTAAAGCAGATGACCTATGCTGACTGTCTGTAAAACCTCCAGCTATACTCTGTGGCATATCGTCTATACAGAGGCTATCTCTGCGTAACATACAAGGCTATGTCAAACCCTGGGAAATGACATCTGTAATAAGTGTATGCACTGCCATGTACAGTACATGCATCTATGTGCTGTCATTATAGTAGCAAAGGGTTTTGAGAGTCATGTCTGGGACACATAAATATATGACACCTGCACAGCACTGTTATCCGTGTGAATGTGTTACATGCAGGGGTAGCAACCCAGGGTACATGCTGTCACACTGGCATGTAGTGTAACATGGCATTACTACTGTTGACAGCGCTGTCCCAGGGAAGGATAGAGTGCTAATATTACTACTGAAAACAAGCACACCTGTGGGCATAGATGCACTCTGAGGCCTCACTGTCATGCTCCTGGTGTGTGGGTTGTTTCACCATATATATCCCCTACTGGATAATAATCAGACATGTAGAATGTAACTGTAGAGTACAGTCTGTACAGCACATGTTAGAGAGGGCTTACAACATGTAGTAATGGCATACATATTGTTGTCAAACATCCATCTGTTGACACATTCATCCTACTGCATAGCTACTCGCCAAACTGGTGTCTGTTGGTCCCTCTACAGATGTGCAGATGGCAGGTATCCAGCTGGGATATGTACAGACAACCTATGGTTGATTGACACTGACATGTCTGGCCAGCTGTGTACTACCTGTCACATATAGGACACAACGCCCTATATGGGCCACATGCCATGGGTACCTACACTACACCACCACAGTCAGCTGAACATACTTGGGTAAAGGTCTCCATCACAGACACTAACCATGTGTTGTAATACATGTTGCATACATGTCAACTGAATCACCTCAGTGGCCATGTGCAGAAGGCACCCAGATGATTGGCTGATGCATGTTACTTTCACCCTGATAGTCACTAATGCGTGTCTGTCGATAGATTGCCTGCTGGCACATGGCAGGTGGCATGATACCAATGTACACACACCCTACACATCCAATCCCTCCATGGACAATAGCCAGGTACACAGCTATGACCACTTGCAGCAATGCACCACAGTACTGACATGTGCACATGTGCATTAAGGAGGATAGCAGTGGTTATGCATTATTACAGCAGTATTTGGGAATTCCATGATGGCCTTCATTGCCATAGTCAGATGTGGCTGCTGTGGCTGCTGCTGTACTGGACATGACATGTACTCTGTTACACGCCTCTCCCTAACAGCTACATGTGCCTTCCAGTACCAGCACAACAGTGCTGTACAAATGGGTCAATAGACATGGGAAACCCATTGAGGTCTGCCAAGTGTGTGATAGTGTGCATGCCTGCATATCTGTAGGGTACACCATTCTGAGACAAGATACTCCTATTACACTACACATTGCCACACTGTAGTACAGATAGTGTTGTCACTGCCCATAGGTGAGGCATCGCAATGCAACACCCTACTATGACTGTGGCATGTGCATTAGATGCATATCCCTGTAGTACCACTGTTGTGGTATACAATGGGTTGTATTGCCATCATGGGAAATGTGGGATAGTGGGTATGTCAGAGTGTCATAATGGGTTTCAGTGTGTATAATATCTATTGGGGGATGTGGGTGCTGTGTACACTGTCATTACACCATGGTACACCTGGAATATGTCCCACGTACCACTTTTTGGTGACCACTGTCACCATCAACCATACAGGTAACTGATACCACAATACAGCCCAGTTATGCATGTGCTTGTGCAGCCTACCTGTAACACGTTGGACACATGGACCAGTTAGTTAGCACCAATAAGCCCAGGTCTCTAAGATGTGTGTCTGCCTATTATGTGTCTGTCAATGTGTATATGATGGTATGACACACTATGTATTCTCCATATACAACCATTAAATCCCCCATTACCATATTGTACATGTCTGTGGATGTTCTGCATGTAACATGTAACCTGGTACACACCTCACCCTAAACATTGTGTGGTGTGCGCAATGAAAGGCACACAGTTCAGTAGCACTACATACCTAGGTAGGGGTCTAGCCACAGTGTTGCCAAGTAAGGATGTGCATGCATGTGGATGGGTTGACATAAGGTTGCAGATTATACATGCCCCAGCAGGTCACCTGTCAATGTGGAGCAGGCAATAACTGTTATACAAACCTGTGACATGTGTGCAACTGTACACTGGATATGTCATGGCCATGGTGTCACCCCAGTGCCATAACCCTCATGGAATATGACAGCAGACCATACTCCTGCTGACACATGTACACCTACAACACAAATGGATAACATTATGGAGATCACAATCAATCAGTGTTACTAACAGCTGAACTGCATCATAGCTGGATGGCTACACTACCTGACATGCATGCATTACACATTACCCCTGTCAACATCTTACACTGCAGTACATTGCAGCACTCTATTACAGTCACCGTGTACATCAGAACCATATTAGCCTGTCCCTGCATTGATGTTATGGATGACATGGATGTGGCACAGGTATCATCATATGCACAGGGTGTGTTGCTGGTTTGCCTGAGGCTAAGGGTGGTCCATACATTTGACACCATGTGTGTGGGTAAGGGGTTTAGTTCTTTGATTGGGGCATTGTGATGTAGTGTGTGTCAGTATGGGGTTGCCCTAGGTATGTTTGCATAGTGTGTGAGTATGCATGCACACAGTTCTGCCATGTGGCTGCCCTATACAGGCATTTTTGGACAGCTGGCAGGGTGTGCAGTTCACTGCCTCCAGCCACGGACATGCTGACTGCACCTGCCAGGGGCTTCATGGGCATGTGCAGGTACAGACCTTGATGTGCTACTCTCCCCTGGTGATGACAGATTTCCTCTGGAACCATGTCTCACCTGGGACTGGCCAGGGCCATGCGCATGAGGCCTGCTGTGGTGTGGTGTGGACAGCACCCCCAGTGGTGTGCTGGGGCTGGTACTGCCACTACAGGAGCAGCTTGGTGCCTTAGAACATCCATGTCGACCTCCAGCTGCTGGTGTTTCTGGCCTATTTCCACGTGGCCATCGCACCACTCCCACCATGTTTTCAAGCATGGATATACCACAGTCGAGGAGGCCCACCATCTCACCCCACTGTCCATCCATGATCTCGTTATGTTCATGGAGGATAGCAGTAAGTTCACGGATGTTGTCACTTACAGATGAGAAAGCAGCCCTCTGCAGCCTCAGGCCCTGTCTGGTATACATTTCCATACGTGCATGTGCCTCCATGACAGCCTGAAACATGCTCCTGGGCATGATGACCAGTGGCCCACCTCTCCCACAAGTACCACGGTATATCTGCCTGTGTGGTGCCCTGCCAGACATCTGGCTATGCTGTCTGTGACTCGACAAAGTCAGAATGGAAACCACACTTTCCTGGTCACCGGCACCAACCGCCAACTGTCCCTCTGCTATGACCACTTGTGTTGGGGTGTGTATGAGCACTGTAACTGTGTGCGGACTTGGGGTGGCTAGGAGGATGATGACAAATCATAGCAGAGTGGCGGCCTCTGACAACCCCACCTGTGCCTCAACAGTACCATCATCATCGGTGTCTGTACGGACAACAACCTCAGATTGCATGCAGGAGGGATCCTAACCTACCTCGTCACCTGTGGGGGAAACAAACACACACTTTAAGACCTGTACAGCATTGCATAACAGTACACACATTTATACACACACACACACACACACACACACACACACACACACACACACACACACACACACACACACACACACACATGCACCTACTTACACCCACACACACACTGCCAGTTCACCTTACTACCTCCCTGTCCCTGGGTTTACAGACTGTCCCACATTCAGTTACATATGTCCCCCATCCTGCATGGCACTTGCTAACATATACTCATTAATACTACCCATTAACATATCATTCCTCTCCATCCCTACATGTGTGTCACAACATATGACCTGTTACTCCATCACCTCCCTGACTTGAGTGGAGTAGGTTGTACATGGTCTCACTACTGTCATCCAGTGTTAACCTTGTGCATGTCCAGTCATGGTGTACATGGCCCCTATATGGTTGGGGCTGCTACATCCACTACATATGTCAAACACAGGAGTCTCATACTACAGTCTTGCTCAGTCCATGCCACATCTGCTGCACAATCAACCTATCATGTGGACAACACTAATATCTGGATACACTCACTGGTGTGCTCTGGTAATTCCCCATTGCATTAGTAGTACTGCATACATGGGTAGCTGGTTATCTATATGCTGATGGCAATATGATGTGTATACCTGGTGTGTGTTTTCTCTCCCAATGCATGTTCCATGTTACAGACCTTGTTATGCTATCAGCTGTCCTGTATTCACATATCAGATAGGTTGTCCTGGTATCTCATGTGTCACTCAATGTACATGTACGGCACAAGCCCAAGGAGAAGTACTGCCATGTGATCAACCCCACAATCCCCTGTGCATACATGGTCACCCACATAAACAGACACACATGTACACTCACATCTGACATACATCGACCACACTCCACTCCACCAGATTGTACTTACAGACACAATCGACACACTCCCACCCCTGCACACACAGACACAAACACACACACACACACACACACACACACACACACACACACACACACACACACACACACACACACACACACACACACCTACATATGAGGTTGCACAACTTTTGTACACACAGTCCTCCCATTACCCTTCTGTCAGCATGCATTACATATGGTACTCAACAGCATGCAGTGCAACTATAGTGACTTCATGCTAGCACCAGTATACATGTCTGTAATGCATGAGCTGTGTTGGTAGGTGATGGCCTTTCCCCTTGATAACACTGCACCCATGTACAAAGTGTTACTGTGGACCTGTTGTGCACCCTGCCTTGTACTGTGCACCATACCTCACAGGTGTACAAACCATTGCTGCATGTGTAGTACTGTGTCAGTTATTTCAGCTCCAATGCTCACAGCCCCTATATGTTAGAGCAACTCATACCTGGGATGATATGTGAACAGATGTCATTTGTGAATGCCTGATGTCTGCCTTAGAGATCACGACATCAGCGGTGCATGTATGACCAATACAAGACTATTACACTGACAACCGCCAGACCTTACCATGGCTATGGGGGGGGTGCCCTACACATGTCCCACAACTCTGCATGGTCGCAAGGTCTACTCATGTGCACATTTCTTGGAGTTCACACACACTGCTGTCACTATTGCTGTGTAGTCAGTGTTACGTCTGCCACAGTTACTTAACCTGATTGTGTGCAGATACAGACATTCTTAGCATATATAAAATCCCTGCTCCAGTGCACTGCTGTGTCATGATGACACACCCTCCCCACCTCCAGCCTTTTTGCAGATGCTTGACAACTATGGCCTACACATGTTTCAGTTTGCAGTGTCCCAAGAATGGGACACTAAGTGCAACAGCTTAGTACCAGCTAATTATGTGGACCATAGTACTATGTTATGACATAGTGCTGATCTGTAACGGTTGCTATTGTAATACAGGTATATTTACAGCTGTAGCATCATATGAGGTCCTACTGTAAGCCATGTGTCCTGCCATTCTTCTCATCCCTGTGGACACATTTCACAATGACAGGATGATAGTTATCTTGCATGTGTCTAATGTACTCTTCCGATACCCCATCATGGTCTCCACTGTGATGCAGTCTATTTCACAGCAACAAAATGTGAACATGTACAGCATGCAGTATGGGTAGGTGTGTTAGATGTGTGCATGGAATATCTCATAGCTATTACATGCCTGGTGTATTGTCAAGCATGAACATGAACATGAACCATGCTCACTGGCTACAGGCTGCTGTCTTGGTGGTATCTTGGAGGGA
>NC_056737.1:442794696-442874696 GCF_019279795.1 Protopterus annectens | reverse complement strand
CTGTTAGAGCTGTGGAGGGGGGGGGGCATAGCACTAATTACCAGGTATCCCTCATTTGACCCTCCACTCCCATTAACAGTGCATATGGTCTGTTATGTTGTAGTGAGTGATTCAGGAATTTGTTCCCATGTGGAAATGCTATACACATTTCTATCTGTATATATATATATATATATATATATATATATATATATATATATATATATATGTGTGTGTGTGTGTGTGTGTGTGTGTGTGTGTGTGTGTGTATCTACATACTTATATATGTAAAACCCCTATATATATATATATATATATATATATATATATACATACATATGAACATATTTATCTATCTATGTACAATTGATGTTATATGATTATTTGTGAGTCATACGTATATATACATATAGCTGTCTATCTGTCTACATTTACTGCTATATATTTGTCCGTATGTCCATGTATGTTTGGCTCATATTTTTGGCCTGTACCTCATTCACATGGATGACGTCAGGATTGAAGTCAGTAACTAATAATGACACTTTTGTGTTTCAGACTTCAACTCCTTCAAAATATGTGTTTTAATACAAATAACTGTTTAACTAGCAATGTTCTAAGTGTATAAGTGCAATATTTGACACATATCCCTATTAGTACCCACATTTAGGCACACATTGTCCAGAATCCTTGCATTAAGAGGTTGTGTGGTATGATATTACTACATTTCCTGTACTGTTGAATGATTGTGCTGGATATGTTTGTGAAAACAGCAGGGTCATGTACATCTGCCATGGCTTAGTGGTAAATCACTTTGTTTAAGGTATGCAGGGTCCTGGGTTCAAGTCTTGCAGAGGCTGTTTATTTTCTTGCTGTGCAGAACATGGGCCATTGGCTACAGAAAGATTAAGGCACTTTTAAGCAGTTGTAAGTGGGTTTGTGTGGGTTTGCGTGACGGTAAACATGGCTTCCGGTCACAGTTTCTTACACTCAGCTTATAAATTGCTTAACCTGTGTAGACAGTGCTTACCCCTGCGCAAACAGACTTAAGCCCACTTACTGCTGCTTAAATGTGCTTACTCACACTTACCCCATGCTAATTTCTTTAAAAGAAAAGAAAAATGGTCACAATGAGGGAAAGACAGTAGGGAAAATAGCCAGGGATGTGCAGGAAGGGTGAGGGAAGTTTCATAGCTGCCCATTTCTTCTACAGCAACAGCTGTGCATATACACTGAATGTGGGAGTAGATTTGGACACTCAAAGCCCTGGGTGGGGTTAGGACAACAATAATTTGTTGTGATGCCAATTAGACCAGATTACATGTGTCCAGTGGACACGTGTGCGAAATGGACAGCTATGTATGGGGTGAGATTTTTTTGTGGGAACAGATTGCCCTTTTTTTTCAGGTGAGAGTGGGATGTTGGGGAGGGGTAGTAGGTATATTTGGGGAAGTAGGTTGGGTAGGTTAACAGCAAGACAAACAAGATGCATACAGGGGCAATATATGATACATGTGGGGGGTAAACACCTTGGGCGGGGAGGGGTGTTTGGAAGTTGCAAGCCCATGAGCCCCCAAATGGAAACAGTGGGACTGAGGTCCCCACTCATGGGCAGTCACCACTGCACCTTCATGGCCCCAAGGGTGGCTGTGCTGGGAGCTGGGTAGGGGTAGACTCACCCTCTAATTGTGCCACACGGCCCTCAAGCTGGCGTTGCCAGTCTCAAAACTCCCTGTCATGCTGCCTACGCACCATGGCCTGGATCTGACAATGGGTGACAGGTGCCTCTCTGCCCCAGCTCCCAGGGGGGGCTGAGCCCCATCCCCTGTGGTGGTTCCACCCGAAGGTGGTGCAGGGCCAATGATGGAGGAGGTCCCAGGCTGGGCCCCAGATGTGCTGGTGCTCGGTGCCATGGTCAGTTGAGGTGGGCCAGGTGGGTCCGCTGGTTACTGGCCTTCCCATATGAGTTGTGGTGTTGCAGTTTTAAGAATGATATGGGTTAGTAATAGTCAACAGCATTCAGGTTTAGTTATAACAGCATGCATAGGTATTCCCATTAACCCAAGGCACCAGATTTACAACAGTTGCAGAACAAGCAAAACACATGAATATATGGGACAACAGTGGCCATTACAACAGCATGCAGGTTTCATTGATGGCAATAAGCTACCAGTATAGGGGTATTTTAACATGGCACATGCATAAAATCAAATGTGAATATTGTAAACCAATAGGATATATGTCCCAACAAAAGTATGGAGTGCACATGCACTCATTGAGGTGTGTAATTGGATTATTGTTGCACATATGGTGGGGGTGAGAGAGAGAGGTCAATTAACAAATAATATATCCCTATAGTTTTCACAACTTTCTTAGTCACTGCAGTGATCTGTCCCTTACGTGTATTATTACACAATCCAATGACCTTACTTTGTACAATGGTATGTTTGTAGATTAGTAAATACGTGGACTGTGTCTTACATATAGTTTATACCTCTTACCTGTTATAGCTGTTGAGAAAATCATTGTTAACAGTACCTGACAAATTCTACACATATTCCCAGATGCCATGCTTGTAGACAAGTATATGAGTGAACTGTGTTGTAACTACAGTCTACACCTCTTACCTGTTATAGCTGTGGGGAAAATCATTAACACTACCTGACAGATACTATGCATACTCCAGGATTCCATGCTTGTGGACAAGTATATGAGTGAACTGTTTTGTACCTACAGTCTAAACCTCTTACCTGTTATAGCTGTGGGGTAAATCTTTGTTAACACTACCTGACAAAAACTACACATACTCCCAGATTCCATGTTGATGTTATACACATACCTAACAGTCCATTATTGCACACACTCTGGTCAAGGCTTGACAGGATGCAGGTGTTATTGTGACATATTTTGGATTAGCTGTCATACACTTTGGGTGAGATGCTACAATGACAGGTTTGTTTCCATATACATTCTCATTTTATGTTTAAGTCTGACTATCCATTATATGTCAGTATAAGCTGCCTACATTTCTTGGATCATCACACTTATTTGTCAGGGGAACAGGTTACTGGGCAGCAGATTTGTGGCCATTAACTGGACATGCTGGACAGATCAGAACAGTTGAGGGGTATGACTATACATACAGCTTACTACCTGAACATTCTGCCACAGTCTGTAAAGTTGATGGTTATGATTATGCTTACAGTGTACTGTCTCAACATTCTCGCAAACTCTGTACAGTTGTGGGGTATGATTATGCATAAAACTTACTACCAGTCCCGGGATACCAATCCCCTGCTCTGTGTGGTAAAAATATTACAGCTGACATCACAGTACACTGTGCTATCAGGGAATTGGTGTAAAGCATTCCAATGGTTTCTGTCTAAGTCTCCTTCAGTTGTTCTATATGACTGACCTCTTGGGGCTTCCAACATTGTTATACTAAACTTCCTACACATTTTAAGTGCATTTAACAGTGTGGGTAAGACTGCTTAATACAACAATACTATTTATAGTATGCAACACTACAACAAGATATGAAAGCAGAATGTACACAAGCACTCTAGGGGTTATACTTTTAATCACTAGATATTACACCTTTTTTCCATGCAACCTATATGACAGTCTTCCTGCCATATTGTCTTGTTTATTCAGTACATCCCATACACAATACATTTTTATACTGGTACAACACTTTCTAGTACTGCTATATTTATTTGTTATGACAGTACATGCAAGAATATTACTAACCTGCCTCCCAACACAGCCTTTGCAGCCTAGCAGCATGGGCTTGCTGGTTCACAGCACACTCATCTGCAGCTGTCGGAGAAATACAGTGATATTTAGCCATTACCAATCCATAGTATACACAAGCTATGCAAGCATTATCTATATGTAGTAGAATGTGTACTTACTCAGTGCTGGGGCATCAGTCATCTATCTGGATTCTTGGATCCACTGGTCCAAGAGATCACCACTCTGCCACTTTAGGTCAGCATGGTGATGCCTGACCTGCTCACTAGTCCGGGGGATACCAGTGGCACTGGTGAGGTCACGGGCAAGACTGTCCCAGACCTCTGCTTTAAACTGAGAGCCCTGGTACTGGCCCTGCAGTAGTCTCTCCTTATGGTGTTTTACCAGGAGCCATACCATGAATCTGGACTCCTGGGTGCCCCAGTGCTGTGCTCTAAATCGAATGCCTTCTCCAACTCCAGCCATTGTGCCTACAGTAGGGAGCTGCAACCAATTATGGGAATTATTGGCACCTACAGGGTTTAAATACACCAGATTTCCTGCACTTTCCCATGACTGAATGGTTTTGAAAACGCTAAGCTATGGGCACACCTACTTACCTAATGTTGGCATTGCTTAAAGGGGTATAGAACTGGGCAGATTAAGTTAGTCGGCCTACACATTCCTTACACCATGTAAGCTGACCTGTGCAATGTTTAGCATTGTTTAATATCTAATTAGCATTATATTTTCCTTTTGACATTGATTTATTATTTGTTACATGTTATATCTGTGTCTGGTATCTGTGATTCATGTGTAGGTATACTGTATGGGGTCCTGGGGAATTCAACACTTTATTTCAATAACGCCTCACATCTGGCCTTACTGCAGTAATCCAGTTCACAGATTTATGTTATGTAGCAGGTTATACAACATCACACTGTACATAAATTCATTTCACATGCTCAGTTTGATTTTCCTATGGTGAGGATATGTTTGTTGAAACCTCAATCTTATGTATTGCTGTAATGGCGTTATAGTTAACTGCTGTGACTGTAGTGTACAAGGTCCTGGGTTTGAGCCTTGCAGAGGCTGTTTATTTTGTTGCTGGGCAGAACACAGGCTGTTGGATACAGAGTGATTAAGGCACTTTAAAACAGTTGTAAGCAGGTGTGCACGTGTTTGCGCGGAGCTAAGGATTGCTAACTTCCGGTTACACTTTCTTCTACTCAGTTAGCTTCCATATTGCTTAATCTGTATAGGCAGTGCTTACCCCAGTGCAGAAGCACTTAAACATGCTTACTAGTGCTTACATATGCTTACTACTGCTTATTTGTGCTTAAACCTGCTTACTAGTGCCTTATTCATTATGACACTGACACTTCACACGTGCATTTCTTGCAGTACTCTAGTTCATAAATATGTGTTATTTAGTAGGATTTGCAACAAAAAGATTGGTTAAAACATGATTTTCCATGTAAAATAGACTGTACTGCAGTGGCATTCGAACTGAGAATGCCTGCTCATTAGGTGGATGCTCTGCCCACTACACTATTGCTGTGCTGCTTCATTTAAATATATCTTCCATAATCTCACAAAGTTCTCCAATTCAGGATGGTGCTGGTAAGTTGACACACACTTGTGAAGAATGGTAAATCCCGCTATGCAGCTCTGGAATAAATAAGTCCTTTCTTGTTCAAAGGTTATCCAAACAATTGCCACGTTCAAGCATCCAAATATAAATAGTGGACAAAAGGTAGAACTAAAACAAACTGGACCAAACAGGGCCAGAAGTTTATTAAACATTAAGCAACACGGTACAAAAATACTGCTTTTCATCCTTTCACCATACAAAGACTTCTTCAGATAAATGGTTCTACACAAGAAACCAGCCTGTGTTATAAAGGCAATTTCAAATTCAAATTGTGCCCCTCCCCTGCTACAATCCGAATGACCTCATTTCCTGATCACAAAGCATTTGTCATATCCTCTTCCTAGTTATACACCCATTCAGTAATATACACAATTCACTTGCAAGAACAAGAATAGGTTAAAACATTAAAATGAAATGAATAAAAGTGCAATGGGTAAAAATACACAAAAGAAAGCCCCCATTTCAAGTATAAAATCACTAAACAAATATGAGTATTATGAACTACAAGAACAACAAATCCGAACATACACATTTAAGCATTTAACCATTCTGTCATTATATAAAAGAGGTAAGGGGGGAGGGGAAATGTTTGCGACATAATAATGACATGGTGATGAACAACTCTGCTTTCTGTTAACTTCTAACAGAATTTAATACTATAATGTATGAGAACCAGTTGATCATGAAACAATAAAAAGTAAAACTTAAAATGAACATTTTGTGACAAAATATGCTAAAAATAAAATGATGAAATAATAATATAACTGTCACAAATATATATATATATATATATATATATATATATATATATATATATATATATATATATATATATATATATATATATGTATATATATTGAACATTGAAAATGAAGTGCGTATTTAAACATTATATGCTCTACCATTTCTGCATGTGGCACAATGAATATCAGAGATAAAATAGCCTATCTATTCAATGCTTTCAATTTCAAAATACTAGAAATAGAATATTGTTCATTAAGCCCTGGTACTGAGCAGGCTCTTGTACGAAGTTGCCACAACAATTCTAGTCTCTCTAGAAGCAGGGGGGTCGGTCCCCCTCTATCATTGTGGACACATTCACCTATTACTCTAAAGCCAAAGGTATGATTCAAAAATGTCGCTGTGTGTCTAGCTAAAGCATTGGTCATGTTTCCAGTTCGCATACTATATAGGTGTTCATACACCCTTTCCCTCAGTCTCCTCTCAGTTTTACCAATATAGAATGAGGGGCATGCTTTACAAATAGCTACATATACCACATTCTTTGAATTACAGTTGAATTTACCTTGGCTGATGTATTTCCTGTTTCTCAGTGTAAAATGTTTGCCTATGTCCATGTGAGTACAATACCTACACATATTGCATTTATTCATGCCTATCGTAGATGGCCTACAGTTATTCATTTTGCTTGTTTGCAAGATGCTCTTTATATTTGCTCCCTTCCTGTATACTATTTTAACTGTATTTGGTAGTGCACTTGGGAGTCTATCTTCATCTAATAAAAATTTCCAATTCTTGTTAATAATGTCTGAAATTTTGTAAGCATCCAGACTAAATGTTGTAATAAAGCAAAAACTGTTAATGTCAGCATGTTCCTCCCTATTAAGTGGTTCACTTAACGTGTCACCTCCATTAGTTGTACTACTTAAATTTTCTCCCAAAAGTGGTATGCATATATTTTTCATGCGTTTCAATGATACTTCCCTTATAAGTGCATCCACCAAGGTAGGAGGATATTTCCTCCTCAAGAACATACCTCGCAACAATTCACACTCAAGGTCAAAATCAGTTTCCCTGGACACCATTCTAGCTGCCCTCACCAGTTGGCCTTTGACAACAGCTCTCTTTTGAGTCACAGGATGGCAGCTAGAATAGTGTAAAAAGGAATCTGAGTATGTTGGTTTCCTGTAGATCCTTGATACAAAGGTACTGGTTTCCAAGTCCTTTTCTAAGTATACATCAAGGTATGCGATTCTACTTGTATGAAAGCTGTGTGTAAAGTATACATCAAGGTATGCTATTCTACTTGTATGAAAGCTGTGTGTAAAAGATAAAAAGGTGGTGCTATCATTGAAATGGATGAGTAATTCATCTGCAACTTCAGAGTTGCCCTTAAGCAATATAAAAATGTCATCCAAAAATCGAGTGTAGTACCTGATGTTGCTGGCCACCTCTAATTGGTGAACTACATAAGTTCTCTCCCAGATGCCATCACCAAATTGGCAAAACTGGCCCCACAGGGAGAGCCCATAGCTACACCTATTTTCTGCACAAAATATTCCCCACCAAATGTAAAGTAGTTGTTGTCCAACACAACCTCAAGTAGTTCACATAATAATGAAACCAACGCAGTTGTGGCCCCCATTTCGAGTAATAACTCCCTCACCCATTTGACCCCCGTGTTTTGTGGTATCGATGAATATAAGTCCTTAACGTCTATAGTTAAGAAATTTAACTCTTGGTCAAATGGAATGGAGTTAATAGATCTCAAAAACGCCCAGGAGTCCTTACATATCTGTGGGAGCTGACATACAAATTTCTTTAAATGATAATCTATAAATTTAGCTATTGGGTAAGTTATACTACCTCTAGCATCTATCAAGGCTCTCAATGGTGGGTCCGAAATAGATTTGTGAATCTTAGGGATCCTGAAAACAGTCGGGATCTTTGGAAATGCCATACACAGAAAAATGTAAGTGTCTTTGTCTATTCTAGCCTCTACAAAAAGTTCCTCAATCAGTGCTCTTATCCTGTTGTATGCTACGTTCAATTAATTTTTAGAAACACTTTGATATGTATTAGTGTTGAGGATCCGCTTAATCCTATTATTGTAGTCTGGTACATCAAATATAACAAGGCCGCCCCCCTTATCTGGTTGAACAACCCTAACATTGGTGGTCTAGATCAACTCTATACATTGTTTCTCTTCATTTGTAATGTTGTTATTAATTGGATTATTACTAAGTTGTACATTATACAAACAGTTAAAAATATCCCATTCGCATATTTTCTCAAACAAAGCTAATGATGTGTGGATTGGTGGGCAAAAGGAACTAGACACATAAAGTGGATCAGGTACTCCTTGTGAAGATTTACTAGGACCAAATAAGAAATGCAAGTTGAGTCTTCTCATGAATAACTTTAAGTCCACCATAGTATGTGCAATACTAGCTCTTGTAGCAGGTATAAATGTTTGACCCTTCGCAAGAAAGTCAGCCATTATTTTGTCAACCTGAATGGTGGAAAAATTATAAATACAAAAGTCACCTTCTGAGTTCTTTTTCTAGTATTTTGAAATTGAAAGCATTGAATAGATAGGCTATTGTATCTCTGACATTCATTGTGCCACATGCAGAAATGGTAGAGCATATAATGTTTAAATACACACTTCATTTTCAATGTTCAATATATATACATATATATATATATATATATATATATATTTGTGACATTTATATTATTATTTCACCATTTTATTTTTAGCATATTTTGTCACAAAATGTTCATTTTAAGTTTTACTTTTTATTGTTTCATGATCGGCTGGTTCTCATACATTATAGTATTAAATTCTGTTAGAAGTTAACAGAAAGCAGAGTTGTTCATCATCATGTCATTATTATGTCGCAAACATTTCCCCTCCCCCCCTTACCTCTTTTATATAATGACAGAATGATTAAATGCCTAAATGTGTATGTTCGGATTTGTTGTTCTTGTAGTTCATAATACTCATATTTGTTTAGTGATTTTATACTTGAAATGGCGACTTACTTTTGTGTATTTTTACCCATTGCACTTTTATTCATTTCATTTTAATGTTTTAACCTATTCTTGTTCTTGCAAGTGAATTGTGTATATTACTGAATGGGTGTATAACTAGGAAGAGGATATGACAAATGCTTTGTGATCAGGAAATGAGGTCATTCAGATTGTAGCAGGGGAGGGGCACAATTTGAATTTGAAATTGCCTTTATAACACAGGCTGGTTTCTTATGTAGAACCATTTGTCTGAAGAAGTCTTTGTACGGTGAAAGGACGAAAAGCAGTATTTTTGTACCGTGTTGCTTAATGTTTAATAAACTTCTGGCCCTGTTTGGTCCAGTTTGTTTTAGTTCTACCTTTTGTCCACTATTTATATTTGCATGCTTGAATGTGGCAATTGTTTGGATAACCTTTGAACAAGAAAGGACTTATTTATTCCAGAGCTGCATAGCGGGATTTATCATTCTTCACCATTGTGTGTCAACTTACCAGCACCATCCTGAATTGGAGAACTTTGTGAGTTTGCGTATGCATTCCCATATCTTCCATAATCTCATACCCATGGTTCCTTCCCCCTCCCCCAAGCTCCACGTACACAGCAACCATCCATTCTCCAGTTGCTAGCCCACCCATACCACACCTTCACACATTGCCCTCTCTCCACGTCTCGGTACTCATCCAGTATACTGTCTCAACCCAAGCTTCTTCAGGCTCTTCATCCATTTAGTCCACGTATGTACGAGCCTTGCCTTGTTCATCTTTCGAGTCACTTGTAAATATCGGATTGACTCACTATTTTTGGTTCGTCCCAGCAGGGATGGACCTGTTTTTGTGTCAAGATTAGACTTAGCTGGTCTACACTGCTTCTCCCACTGGTAGTATCCTGCCAGGGGTTTGAAAAGCAGCGGTATATATATATATATATATGTATATATATATATATATATATATATAAATATATATATATATATATATATATATATATATATATATATATATATATCTATATATATATATATCTATATGTGTATATATGTGTATATATATATATATATATATACATATATATATATATATATATATATATATACACATACATATATATGTATATATATATATATATATATATATATATATATATATATATATATATATATATAAATATATTTGTACATACACACACATACATCTACATAATTACATACATTTCGTAGACTGTTGAATGACTGTGCTGGATGATATGTTTGTGATAACATCAGATGCATGTGTATCTGCCATTGCTTAGTGGTACATCACTTTGCCTATAGTGTGTAAGGTCCAGGGTTTGTAACTTGGAAGTGCTGATTATCTTGTTGCTGTGCAGGACAAGAGCCATTGGATACAAAGTGACTACAGCACTTTTAAGCATTTATAAGCAAGTTTGTGCTGGTTTGCAAGAGGGTAAGCAATGCTAACCTCTGGTTACATATGCTTACAGACAGTTAGCTTCGATCTTGCTTAACCTGTGTGCTCATTGCTTACCCCCGCTCAAATGGACTTAAACCCACTTACTAGTGCTTAAATATGCTTACTACCTCTTACTACCACTTACTAGTGCTACATTTTAGACAGTAATAGTGTAAAGGTTCTTGGGGAGGTGGGTGATTGGGAAAATGTATGGGGTTATCATTCATTACACAGTTTACCTTCCATTTGTATCTGTGATACTTTATGGGGCACATGTGATTATCTGTGGATTTTGCAACATTATGACACTGACACCTCACATCTGCATTAAATGCAGTACTGCAGTTCACAAATGTATATTATTTATTAGGTTATGTCATAAAAAATATTTATCATAGAGTGATCTGAAGGGAAAATGGAATGTACTGCAGTGGGACTTGAATTGGGAATGCCTGCTTATTAGACAAATGCTCTTCCCACTCCACTGTTGCTATGTTGTTTTATTTGAATATATTTTCCTTGTTATCCTCTTCAGCCTTTTAAGCTGCTATAACCGTAGCTAAGCAATGGGCACACCCGCGTACCTATAGTTAGCTGTATTCGGATTTTAAAAAATAAAAGGGTTTCTTCTTTTAATTTATATATACTGTTGTACATATGGGGGACTGTTGGTGGGGATATGCGGACACCTATGCGCGATCTCACTCATTTCTTAACACCTTTTTCTGTTCTACATTGCAGGGTCATGTTTATTCGGAAAGCTCTACTCTCAGGCATTCCCCCTGCAGCGCAGGCAGCGTGCCTTGTTAATATGCATGGTACGCTGCCGTCCTGCTCCTAAACGGGCGCTTCCGTGCAGGACTAAGCTAGTCCTGCATGGAAGATTAGTGAATCTGGGGGACTGTCTTTCTGACAGTGCTCACTAAGTACTTTATCGCTTTGAAACCCAACAAAACTCTTTGTACTTTTCTTTTCTGTAACCAGTAGTACGTGGAGTAGATAAAGTTCCATGCACAGCAAAGAATTATGATAGGGTCTCTGATCATAACCTTTAATTATGTGTTCTCACTCTTGAGGTGAATTTCTTGGCATCCATGTTTTAAACACATAATAAGCCGGTTATAATCTGTGACCTGCTCATAATTATTTATTTATGTATTTACTGACATTTGACTACTGGGAAAGTTCAACTGGGTAGAAGCCCATTTTCAGAGGTGGCCCTTGGAGAAAAGCTCAAAATCATTACAAAACATTTTAAGAACAATAATTTTACAATCTTCAGAAATAAAACAAAAACTTCTGCAGTTTAAATAATTATAACAAATTAGCGATAATATAAAAACATTGGTTAAGAATCAATACAAGTTATATGACAATCATTTAATATTTAGAGAAATTTTACACAGTTTGTACAGAAATTAAAGGCAAGTAAGTCTAATACAAACAGGAACTACAATATGAAGTGAGAGAAAACACGCTTATGGTATATTTAGAAACAAAGTCAGGGAAGAGAATTTGACAGAAGTAAGGAAGTGAAGAAGGGAGAGTAACTTATTATAAAGAATGAAAATGTACTTGTTCATATTTAGGGATATAGTGTATCCTGGTTTTGAGCTAGAACAAAGCCAGATGTTAGCTAGGAAGTCTTCCAGAGGGGTTTTGAAAGATGGGAGGGAGAGTATTGACCTGATAGATACAGGGAGGAAGTGCAGACAATGCCCAGCAGATCTGATAGGTTTGTAGACAGACAGGAGTTTTTGGTCAATGGATTGCAATAACTGACTGGGAACATAGTGGTAGATAATGTTTTCTAGTGTTGGACAGGCAGACGGAAGCTGGATAATTTTATAGATGGTATGAAGCTGTGTGTATATTAGTTAATGAGACAGTTCTAACCAATTTAGGCTTTTTTGTACTATACAGTGGTGAGTTCTGAAAGAGGGATTTCCTGCAAATTTAGCACCTTTATTATAGCATTGTTCAAGTTTTAATTTTTGTGAAGCCTGGAGGTTAGTAAGGATGGGAACACCATAAAGAAGTCTGGGGAGAAGATAAGGAGTGACAAGTGTAGTTTTAGTTGCATCTGCAAGAAAGTGTTCTGCTCTGTAAAGCATCCCTATTCTTTGATGACTTTTTCTTATGCAATTTTGTATATGCAGGTTGAATGTAAGCTTATTGTCCACTATCACCCCTAATAATTTGCTATGAGTAGTGACTTCAATGATTGTATTATCAAGAGAGAGGAATTTAAATTTTATTTTTCCACGAGAGAGGGATTTATGGGGAAAATGTAATAGTTTTTTTTTTGGGGGGGGGGGTTGAGCATGAGTTGTGAGTTATGAAGCCATGTTTCAGTGGCTGTTAAAGCTTCTTGAGTAATTTTTTGGAGGTGTACCATGTTGTCAGATGTGCAAATGAGAGTGGAATCCTCTGCATATTCTATTAGAGTAACCTTTTGTGTGGATGTATACAGGGTGAAAATATTAAAGAGGAAGGGAGCAAGGATAAAGCCTTGTGGCACACCAGTAGTGACTGAGAGGTAAGGAGAGAGCATGGATTGCCATTTTACTGACTGATACCTATTGGTCAGGTAGCTATTGAACCACAGAAGGGTGGGCTGAGAGAGACCTAGTGAGGACATTTGAAGTAGAAGCTTGCTGTGACAAGCTGTATCGAAGGCTTTGGACTAGTCTAGAAATAAGGAAGAGACTGGTTTGTTGTTATCTCTAGCTTTATTGACAGTATCTGTATAAGTTAGAAGGGCAGTGCTAGTACTATGGAAGGATGGAAACTGTTGTGTAGAGGATAGAAGTTCGTCCTGCAGGTGATAATAATAATCCTAAAAAACAACACAAATTCTCCACCCAACGACTTTAATGTGGCTAGCACACAAAAAGTAATAAATACATACTCCCTTTTATGAAAATGAACAGGTCCAATACAAATCTACCAAAATTAAAAGAGATATACATGATAACGACAGTGGGCGGGCCTTCCTGTGGAAAAAGAAACAAAATTTCCGTTCGGGGCAAATGATGAGAACTAATAAAAAACAGTTATCTGTTTTGTTTGCTTCTTCTGACAGTTTGTGTCAAACTACGGATTCTGAAGGTGAAACCCATGATTTTCCTCCTTTACCTGGGGCTCAGGAGCCTGTAGCACATCAACAACATTTTCGGAACGATGGAAATAACACCAAGAGAGGCTACAAGAAGCAGTGTACTGGCTCCGGTTCTCCATCGCGTGAAGGACATTTTAAACAAGCATCTAAACGAGGTAGATGGAATTAATGTTGTGGACACTGTCTTTTCGCCTATCTCTAATGTTGTTAATTTATCAGGCTGTGTATTATCTAGTGAAGAAGTAGCTGTTCTACAATTAGGCTTAAAATTTGTCCCCACTGTTATTCCAAGATATCATTTACTTAAACAAGATATATTCAAGTTTATTAGAAAATTACACTTGAAATGTTTTTTTGCACAAGATAATGTTTTTACAGAAGGGAAGAGTTTTACAAATGATTTAGGTAGTGATAATAGTGAAGATAGTTTCTGTTCATGTTTATCTGATGAAACTGAAGTCTCCATGTATTCTAATGCTTATTCTATGCTTAACACTGATGGCATTGAATTTCATAGCAAATTTTTACCACCATATATTAATCAAACTGTCACACAGTATTCAGAAATGGTTCATTTTTCTATTAAGGAACTTTTGAATTCTTGTAATTCTAGTTCCTGGAACTATAATATGACAAAAAATGAATGGTGTGCTTTAAATAGACTTATGAATAGACATGACCTAGTTGTTAAGCCTTCTGATAAAGGCAATAAAATAGTGTTACTCCATCACAGTCAATATTTTGAGATGTGTATGAAACACTTGAGTGACTCTTTGACATATGAAATAAGTGATCTAAACACATACTTAAATGCTATGAAAGAATATACCGTATTAATTGAAAGAGGTGTACGACTAGGTTATTTTTCTAAAAATGATTTTGATAAGAAATTCTGTGCTGATAATTGTAATTTAGCTACTTTTTATTGTCTCCCAAAGCTCCATAAGAGTTTAGTGAGTCCTCCGGGACGTCCTATTGTTTCTGCTACTAATTATTTCTCACGTAATGCGGGTATTGTTATACATAATTATCTGTTACCATTTGTAGAAAAACTTGATTCGTATGTTAAAGATTCTTTTGATTTCATTGATAAAATTTCAGATGTTATATGGACAGAAAAAATGTTTTGGGTTAGTGTGGATGTTGTTCGTTTATACACCAATATTGGCCATAAAGATGGTATACAGGCATTGCGTTACTTCTTGGGAGATAATCCTACTTCACATTATATTACGGATTTGACATATTTTTGTCTTGCTAATAACTTTTTCAGTTTTAATGAGGTTATCTACCATCAGTTGAAAGGGACAGCAATGGGGGCATCATTTGCCCCTATGTATGCCAATTTATTTATGGCTAAGTTTGAGTTAGAATACATCTATACTAACATATTTTTTCAGCACAATGTTTTGCTTTACTTTTGCTACATAGATGATTTAATTTTTCTTTGTAATGGAGGTTTTGAATTTATACATCAGTTTATTTCAGATTTAAATAATAATAAATATAATATACAATTTGATGGTTTACAGTATGGTAAGAAAGTAAATTATCTAGATATCTCTCTAATAGGAGTAACCAATGACCGAATTTCCACTACGGTATATCGCAAGTTTGTGGATGGTAATCAATACTTATATGGCACAAGTTGCCATCCTCCTCATACTTTGAGGTCATTGCCATATGGAGAGATAGTTAGATTATCTAGATTATGTAGTGATGAAGTAGATTTAGAAAACAATATTTATGATTCCATTAAGATGTTTTTACAAAGAGGTTACAGTATGGAATTGATTAAAGAATCTATTAATAAATTATTAAGAGTTATTACCAACAATACTGGGAATTTTTTTCCAGTTAATAAAGTTGGTAAGGAGATTATATTTTTAGATACAAGAATTAATAGATATTCACACAATTGTAACAAAGAAAAACAAGATATTATTGTGTGACTACTTTTAATTTATTAAGTGAAAAAATTTGGGAATATATTAAGTATTACTGGAAATTTTTGTTACAAGATGAATTCATGTGTACATTTATTCCTATTGTTCCAAAGGTTGCATACAAAAGGGGACAGAATTTAGGAGATACATTAATTAAAGCTTATTATGTTCATCCTAAGGATCAATTAAGCCATCCATTATGCACTTATGGTACTACTCCTTGTGGTTCTTGTAATATATGTTCATATATCAAATTATATTTTGATAAAATAAATGGAATTAGGTTTATACCAAATAATCAATTTACATGTCATACTACAGGAGTTATTTATTGCCTTAGGTGCCCCTGTAACCTTTGTTATATGGGAAAAACAAAAAGAAAATTTAAAATTAGAATACAGGAGCATGTTCGTGACATCAAAAGGGGAGCAATAGAAAGTCCAGTAGCTTTACATTTTATGGAACAACATAATAGTAATGTGAATTTTTTGGAGTGTATGTTTTTGTTAGAAAAGGAGATGATAGATTGTTGAAAAATATTTTATTATTTAAAGAAACTATTTATATATTGAAATATAACACATTATCACCTAGTGGTCTTAATAAAGAAGTCAACTGGAGATGTTTATTGTAACATATTATAATTTTTTTATGTTATATATTTATTGCTTTGGTATGTAATACTGCTTTAAATACTAAAAAAACTTTTTTAAATTGATGTACTAATTGAGTAATTAATTGTTATTATTCAATTGTGGTTGGTATAAAAGGGAGTGTGTATTCATTACTTTTTGTGTGCTAGCCACATTAAATTCGTTTGGTGGAGAATTTGTGTTGTTTTTTGGCATTTTTTACCTTTGGACATTTGCTGGTTGTTTCTTTGATAATAATAATCCTGTATGAAAAGCACCCACATGGATATCTGGTGAAGTTAAATAGTTAAAAGAAGTAATACACAACTATGAGTAAATGGAGGAATGAAGAGTCAAGAAGATGCTAAGAAAAATATTAGGAGATCTGTGAAAATTAATGACCAAGGCAGTTGTCAATTTTTTGCTAATTGTCTGTAACTGACACCTTGCTGATTATAGGCCTTGCACTCCCACCCCCCATAAAGGAAAATGGTTTTACTTTTTGGAGTGAGTGACAGGTCGAGAATATATATATATATAAAAATATATATATATATATATATATATATATATATATATATATATATATATATATATATATATATATATATATATATATATATCTTCAGATAAGTGTTGTTGGATTGCTGTGCTTAGATGGTTTAGAAAATTTGGGAGAAAAGAAGAGGGAAGGTGAGTGGCAAATAATCAACATTTTGAAAAAAAAAAGTAATGAATGCCACTATTTGCTTACAAACCTATAAAGTGACACAAAATAGACTTACATGGACTTTTGAGAGTCAGAGTGGAAAGTACACAGAATTCCATGCAGTTAGAATTTATTACCAAGGAAGTAATGCAAGTGTGGAATCACTTCAAATTTAAATGGGGGTTAACACTGAAATAAAAGATCTAGGTCATTCACATGGACATAGACTAAACTGTTTTATTGCAAGAGACTCATTTGAATGAATGGGCTTACCAAAAAAATAAATGAACATGGGTATAGCCAGAAGGTTTACTCAAGTTACCCTGAAAGTACCTTGATTTCCGGGGGGTTTCAGTGTCAAAGTAAGGAGAAATAAGTGGACTGGTGTGGAAGTTATGTGATGTGTAAGGGAATTTTAGTGGGTCACTTAGTTACTATGATATCACAGTATACATCCAACCTGATAAGAGAGAATATGGAGGTGGTCATCATAATAAAGGAATGGACTTTGTTTCAGGAAAGATGAGTTGTTTGGTAAGGAAACTGTAACACATTACTAAAAACAGAGGAAGTTCACTCTGTACTATTCAAGCCTGGCATGCAAAATGCCCCATCTTAAATCTGGTACTACCCTTTCCAAGGCAAAGAATAAAAACTCTTTATATTACACACAGTCCTTAGAGTGCGTGCACAAGGCATTGGTCAAGTCACTCTTTCTTACAAAAGTAAATGCTGATAAGTTCTATTTTCTCAACATTTGCTCAGTCTTACCCATTTAAAAAAAACAAGGATAAGAGGAATATTTTGCCAGATTTACCACCCCTTGATGCTACAATCAAAATGACAATTGGGGCAATACTACATGGATATCCTGCCATATTAATGTGAAAAGCTTTTGTTTGAGGTTACCAAAAACATTAATTAAATTGTTAGCAGAGGTATGTACATATGTGGATCTTGTAGCCAGTGTAGGTGTATTTTAGAAGGATTGTGTGCAATATGCAAAGTTACCATTCTTTGTTCTGGAAAGGTTAGAACCAGATTTAGAAGGGGGAGCTGGCATGCCAGGCTTGAAACAAGGTTCAAGGTTCAGCATTCATATTGAATTGAAAGCCTTACAAAGATATGTCCCCTGGATTCACTGTCCTCCCATGCAGGACTAGCTTAGTCCTGCATGGAAACGTCCGTTTAGGAGCAAGACAGCAGCTCGCTATGCATATCAATGAAGGCGCGCTGCCTGAGCTCCTAAACAGACATGGAGCGTGTACGAGTGCAGAGGGCGTATCTGAGAGCAGAGCTCTCAGAATATACATGCCCCTGAAATGAAGAACAGCAGTGTATGAATAAGAATGAGCGAGACTGCTCATAGGTGTTTGCATACCCCCATCAACATCCCCCCAAGTTTACAAGAGCAATAGTTAAAACATGAAATATAAAGAAGTGCTTTTTTTTATACAACAGATTAAATTTAACCGTAGGTGCACAGGTTTGCCCATCGCTTAACTATGGTTAATATAACATAAATGGCACAAGAGGAAAAAAAGCAAGATAAATGCAAATGAAACAGTACAGCAATAGCTTAGTGGGCAGAACATTCGCCTTGCGAGCAGTCGTTCCTGGTTCAAGTCCCACTCTAGAATAATCCATTTTCCATGTCAAATCACTTTATGATCAATTTATTTTGTTGCATAACCTACTACATAACATATATATGTGAACTGGAGTACTGCATTAAATGCAGATGTGAGGTGTAAGTGAGTTTAAGCCCGTTTGCATAGAGGTAAGCAATATTGAAGCTAACTCTCTGTAAGCATATTTAACAGATGTGGATCTTGCAGCCAGTGTAGGTGTATTTTAGGACTGTGTGCAATATACAAAGTTACCATTCTTTGTTCTGGAAAGGGTAGAACCAGATTTAGGAGGGGGAGCTGGCATGCTAGGCTTGAAACAAGGTTCAAGGTTCAGCATTCATATTGAACTGAAAGCCTTTAGCCCACTCAGACATAACTGACAATTTCAGTAAGTAGCCTGTTCCCCCTTAAAAGGGGATGTCCCCCGGATTCACTGTCCTCCTGTGCAGGACTAGCTTAGTCCTGCATGGAAGCAGCCATTTGGGAGCAGGACGGCAGTGCGCTATGCATATCAATGAAGGTGCGCTGCCTGAGCTCCTAAAAGGACATGGACTGTGTATGAGTGCAGGGTGTGTGTCTGAGAGCAGAGCTCTCAGAATATACATGCCCCTGCAATGAAGAACAGCAATGTATGAATAAGAATGAGAAAGACCAGTCTTAGGTATTCGCATACCCCCAGCAACATCCCCCCAAGTTTACAAGAGCAATAGTTAAAACATGAAATATAAAGAAGTTTTTTTTTTTTTTATACAACAGATTAAATTTAACCATAGGTGCACAGGTTTGCCCATCGCTTAGCTACGGTTAATGTAGCTTAAATGGAGCAAGAGGATAAAAAGCAAGATATATGCAAATGATGCAGTACAGCAATTGTTTAGTGGGCAGAGGATTCGCCTTACGAGCAGTCATTCCTGTTTTGAGTCCCACTCTAGTACAATCCATTTTCCATGTCAAATCACTTTATGATCAATTTATTTTGTTGCATAACCTACTACATACCATATATATGTGAACTGGAGTACTGCATTAAATGCAGATGTGAGGTGTCATTGTCATAATGTTGTAAAGTCCACAGATAATCTCAAGTGCCCCAGACAGTATATGTACACAGGAATCAGGGATACATATGGAAGGTAAAATGTGTAATGCATGATAAATCCATACACAATTTCATTAATGCTTTTGGTAACCTCAAACAAAAGCTTTTCACATTAGAATGGCAGTATATCCATGTAGTATTGCCCCAATAGTCATTTTGATTGTAACATCAAGGGGTGGTAAATCTGGCACAATATTCCTCTTGTCCTTGTTTTTTTTAAATGGGTAAGACTGGGCAAATGTTGAGAAAATAGAACTTATCAGCATTTACTTTTGTAAGAAAGAGTGACTTGACCAATGCCTTGTGCAAGCACTCTAAGGACTGTGTGTAATATAAAACGTTTTTATTCTTTGCCTTGGAAAGGGTACTGCCAGATTTAAGAGGGGGGAATTTTCCAAATCCACCACCTTCCCAAGACCCATTGGACATTACTGTCTAAATTAGTGTGATGGTAAGTGGGAGTAAGCAATAGTAAGCATGAGTAAGCATTTGTAAGCAGTAGTAAGTGGGTTTAAGCCCGTTTGCATGGGGGTAAGCAATATTGAAGCTAACTCTCTGTAAGCATATTTAACAGGTTAGCTTTGCTTACCTCGTGCAAACCCATGCAAACCCACTTACAATTGCTTAGGAGTGCTTTAATCACTCTATATGCAACAGCCGCTGTCCTTGCCAGAAACAAAATAAACAGCCTTTGCAGGTCTCGAAGCCAGGACCCTGTATGCTATAGTCACAGTACTTAACCACAAAGCCATCACAGCAGTACATAAGATTGAGGTATCACCAAACAGATCCTCACTATAGGAAAATCAAACTGAACATGTGAAAGGAATCTATATACAGTTTTATGTTGTATAACCTACTACATAACATAAATATGTGAACTGGAGTACTGCAGTAAGCCCAGATGTGAGGTGCCATTTTAATAAAGTGTTGAAATCCCCGAATAAACACAAGGACCCTATACAGTGTACGTACACATGAATTATGGATACCAAACACATATATAACATGTAATGAATAATACATTAATGCCAAAAAGAAAATATAATGCAAATTAAATATTAAGCAACGCTAAGCAGTGCACAGCCTAACTTAGTAGGTGTAAGCAATGTGTAGGCCAGCTAACTCAGTCTGCCCATTGATATACCCCTTTAAGCAATGCTCATAGCTTAGCATTTTCAAAACCGTCCAATCATGGCAAAGTAAATCCAACAGGTGGGAATGCATCTCATAGCTGGTTGCAGCTTCCCCCTATAGGCACTATGTCTGGAATAGGAGAGGGTGTGTGCTTTCGGGTGCAGAGCTGGGGCATCCAGGAGTCCAGAGTCATGGCAGGACTCCTTGTGAAAGGCCATGACCAGAGACTGCTGCAGGGTCAGTACTAGGCTTCCCAATACAAAGCAGAAGCCTGGGACCATCTCGCCCGTGACCTCACCAGTACTACTGGCACACCCCAAACCAGTGAGCAGGTCAGGCATCAATATGCCGACTGGAAGTGGAGAAAGGGGGATCTCTTGGATCAGTGGATCCAAGAAGCTAGGAGGACAGGGGATGTTCCAGCCATGTGTAAGTATCAGTCCACTACCTGTTTAATAATTGTCAGTTCATGTATATTATGGATAGGTATGGCTAAATATTCCTCTTATGTCTTTCACAGTCGCAGGTGAGTGAGCTGCAAACCAGGAAGCCCATGCCTGTAGACTGCAGCAGTTGTGATGCGAGGCAGGTTAGTAATACTCTTGCATGTACTGTCATAGAAAATAAATCTAAAAGTAGTAGTAAGTTAATTGTCTGTATAAAACATGCATTGTTTAAGGAATGTACTGCATATACCAGAGAATATGGCAAGAAGAGTCTCATATAGGTTGTATGTAAAAAAATGCATAATAGCCTGACAATAAAGGGCTAACTTCTGGACTGCATGTGTTTACTCTGGTATCATATGGTAATGTAGAGCTGCAATCTCTTAATAGTACTGTTGTATTAAGCACTGTTACCCACACTGTGGTACATAAATAAAATGTGTAGGAATGTCTGTATATGACTGCTGTAATCCCAAGAGGGCATATAGTACAACTGAGAGAGACTTAGACAGAAAACAGTGAAATGACAGGCAACAAAATCCAAATAGCACACTCAACTGAGACGTGAACTGTTGCATTGTTAGCACACACAGCCATAGTTTGAATCTTGGGAGTGGTAATAGGTGGTATGCATAATCATACCCCACAACTGTACAGATATGTCCAGAATGCCCAGTAAATTGGACCATATCTTCTGCCTGTCACCCTGTCCCCCTGGCAAATCTGTAGGATGATCCACACATTTAGGCAGCACATAATACATACAACTGATTGTCAGACATCTATAGAAACAAACCTGTCACACTAGCAACTCCCCAAAATGTTATGAGAGTAATTAGCCAAGTATGTCCACCCCCATGTTGTCAAGCTGTGACCAGAGTGTGTACAGTAAGAGAGTGAGATGTATGTGCATAATACTAATGTGGAATCTGGTAATTTGTGTGTCAACATTCAGGTAGTGCTAACAAACATTGCTCCCACAGGTCTGTCAGATACGAACACTGTGCCTAGAAATAAAAGATTGATATCCTGTACTGGTACTGTTTACTCTGGTATTGTATGGCATTGTTAGTATTGCAGTTGCTTTGAATAAAAGGATATTACTCATCACTGTCACCCACACTGTACTACATAATACAACTGTCTAGGAAATCCTGTATAACAGTGTTGAAATTATAAGGTCAGAATGTAAAACCACAGGAGAATTATAGACAGAAATCAACAAGAGATACATAGCAATATTTATATAGCACACTCAACTGTGATGGACAGTGTTTTATTTTTAGCAGACACAGCCATGGTTCGAATCTTGTGAGTGGTAGTAAGCTGTATGTAGAATCATACCCCACAAGTGTACAGAATTGTCCAGAATGTCCAGTTTATTGGCCCTTATCTGCTGCCTGTTAACCTGTCCCCCTGGCATATAAATGTGCTAATGTCTAACATGTAGGTAGCATTGTATGTCATATAACTGACTGTCAGACCTGTACATAATTGGAAAATGTCAATGAATACAAATCTGTCATTGTACAATTCACTAAAAGTTTAAGAGGGCAATAGCTGAAATATGTCCCGGATCACCTTCATGTGGTGAAGACATGCCCAGAGTGTGTGCAATAAGAGATGGACAGATATGTTCATAACATCAGCCTGGAATCTGGGAGTATGTGTAGAAACAGTTAGGCAGTGTTAACAAACAATGCATACTGGGTAAGAGGTGTATACTTCAGGTAAAACTCAGTTCAGGTATATAGTAGTCGACAACCATACTACTGTCCAAACTAAGGCAATAGGGTAGTGTACTAATACCTGTAAGGTACAGATCACAGCACTGACTAGGAAAGTAAAGCAAACTACAGGAATATACTAGTTGTTAATTGACCCCCCCCCACCATATCTGCAACAATAAACTAAATACGCATTGCAATCAGTATGTGCTAAATTAACTCTACTGTTGGGACATATGTCCTATTGTTTAATAATTATTTAAATTTGTTTCTATGTATGTGCCATGTTGAAATACTCCCACATTGGTGGCATGCTGCCATCAATGTACCTGCATGCTGTTGTAATGACCACTGTGGTTCCATATATGCATGTGTTCCATTTGCTATGCAACTGCTTCATCCATATCTAGTGTTTGGGCTAACGGAAATAATTGCGCATGCTGTTATATCTACACCATAGCACATTTGGGAACGCCAATCCTGGCGGACCCACCTGTCCCACCTCAGCTGGCCATGGCACTGGGCACTAGCACGTCTGGGGCCCAACCTGGGACCTCCTCATCCATTGGTCCTGCACCACCTTTGGGTGGAACCACCTCAGAGGATGGGGTTCGTCCCCCCAGGAGTAGGAGTGGACAGGAACCTGTCATCTATCGCCAGGTCTGGGTCATGGTGCGCAGCGAGCTCTACAGGGAGATGGGAGATCTGCTACGCCAACTTGAGGGCCATGTGTCACAACTAGAGGGTTGGCCTGGGTCTCCTACTCAGCCCCAGCACAGCCACCTTCGGGGCTGTGAAAGTGCAGTGGTGACTGCCCATGCGTGGGGACCTCAGTCCCACTGTTTCCACTAGGGGGCTCATGGGCTTCCAATTTCCAAACACCCCTCCCCATCAAGTTGTTTGCCCCCCACATGTGTCATATACCACCCCTGTATGTGTCTTGTTTGTCTTGTCTATTAACCTACCCAACCTACCTCCCTAAATATACCTACTATCCCTCCCCAACATCCCACTCTCACCTGAAAAAAAAGGGCAATCTGCCCCCCCCAAAAATCTGGCCCCATACATAGCCGTCCACTTCGCACGCATGTCCACTGGATATGTAACCTGGTCTAATTGGCTTAACAAATTATAATTGTTGTCCTCACCCCTCTCTCAGGGCTATGAGTGTCCAAAAATAGCTCCAAATTCCGTGTATATGCACAGCTGTTGCTGTAGAAGAAATTGGCAGCTATGGACCTTCCCTACACCCTTCCTGCATATCCATGGATATTTTCCCTAGTATTTTCCCTACTGTTTTTCCCTCTTTGTACCCCTTTTTCACCACTTCATCATAGTACAGTACCACTGCTAGCACAGTAATGATCCTATGGACTACAGCAGAGATATGACCAGTATATGTGGACAGTCTGGCACTCTCTGGTCAGTCCACAGGTGTATACAGATCCCCTTCGTGCGAGACGTGGACCACTCCTGACAATGTGGATGTAAACAGCCATGTACATGGGTATATCACGTAAATACTGGACTACATATGCCCACACAGTTTATGCATTCACACACGCCAGTCTATCCTGATATATAATACCTGGTGGTGGAGAGATCACATGGCCACATAATACCCAGTAGTTAGTGACATACATATGTACAGAATCCCACTGCTTTGTCAGAAATACACAACAGTTATGGTGGCCTGGCAGCAGTATGTCATGTAAATATCTGGACATAACAGCACACTGGGTAATTACACTAAGCTGCTTGGCATGTAACAAAGTACTGTCCAAACTACAGGCAGACTGCCACAACACTGGACTACATTTTGTATGGTGGAATACACATGTACCTGCAAATATAGCAGGCTCTACATGCATGTCACAGCATAGAGTAACAGACACCTGTGAGAAAGTGCATAACCACAACCAATGTGAACACCGCCACAGCCACATATGGTATGCAAGCTTAATATGACACTATATGGACTGTCTGATAAATGCCATCCTCATATGTGCCACTCACAAACTAACCCTACATAAAGTGGGTCACGACACAGTGTGATCTGATGCCTGTCTGCGGTATGGGACATGTGTGTGTTTGGCTCTACAGACATGTGAGCCAATAGGGTACCGTACACTGGAGCAGCACATAACATCAGATAGAACAGGACCAAGAACAATGGCATCTACCACAGTCTGTGCACAGGCCAAGGTACGTATGCGCAATACACATATTGTCGACAATCACCATAAGTACACAGACCCCAGTACTGTACACACAACCGCAGAATGCCCAGGTTATGTCTTCAGAAATAACTCCTACTATACATAACATGTCTAGCAGTCTGATATTTGACTGGCTTGTTATCAGGTATGATGTCAATATATAATGGTGTACAGAACATATGCACATCTCACTGCATGACATGTGTACAAAGGTTGACAGACTTGTGGCTGGAGCCACAAACATTGGGCCAATATTGTCAAATTGCTGTTATACCCTCATACATTTACTGTCATAAAAGGGTTTGTTGTGACATATGTCCTATGAGGGATATGAAGTCAATAACTCTCATGGCTGTAACCATGTACTGACTGCAATCCTCAGACTATGCTTCTGCAAGTCTAAGATAGGTGATCTGTGAGTAACACAAGAAACATAAGACTCCAAACACTTCCTAGTCTGCAGATAACCCTACAGGTGGGTGTTTCCTCAAACACATAACACTGTCATGACAGGTATTAAATCATGTAGACCAGCCATATCCACACACACATTGTTAAACCAACATTACTCCAAATGCAGAAGAGCAACACTTACATTCTTTATTCATGTTTGGCACATCTGCCTCCTGTTTGTTGGACTGTCTCCATAGTTTATGTTGTTAGAGGTAAATCCCAATACCATCTGTGATGCTGTTTGCCAAATACCAACATGAGGTTCTGCTCATAGTGAATGAAAAGTCTCAACACCCACATGATGTTCCTAGATATTGGAGTGTTTTTCCATGCAATTGGCTATGGGAATGTTACCACAGCTGTTCCACATGCAATCAGCTAGAGAGGAACTGCAATTCATGCAGAGGCCATCAGCTGATCATGAGCATCACTTACAAAACACAAGCTGCTCCCTAAGCAAAGCAGGTGTACTTCTCCACATCCACCAGAGAGGGAGTGAGAGAGACAGACAGAGAAAAAGTAAGTCAGGGAGGAGGTGGGAGAGTAAAACCTAAGCATGCTTGCATCACACACACTTACCAGTATGGGGTTTCAAACCCCTGACTGACTATGTATCGCTATCACATGTCTATGCAGTTCTTGTGTGCACCACACAGCTTACATGTTGGGGAGCTCTCCAAAGGTATATCTGATGATGAGTGACATCTTCTACAGTGATATAAGAGTGATAAGGTAGGTGTAGTGCACTTGCCTGTCCGCATGAACAGGTGTCAACGTTGACACAGTCAAACTCTCTCAGGGACTCACACACGTTAACACAGTTGGCAGGGTCAAGAATAGAGTTCCTAACTAGTTAGTGTGCCACAACACAGTAATACACAGGTATCACATGCACCACAGGGGGTATCCAGATGATGTACTGGTAAAGGGTATGTCAAGGTGTCTGACATCAGATGGCATGCTTCAGTAAGCCAGTGGGAGTTGTAATGAGTGTGAATGGGGTCAAAAGCATTATACTCCACACACACAGAAACAGGGTGCCAATACTGACATGCATGGGTGGCATCTGTCCATACAGGGCATGTGTTTGAGGCATGGTATGTCCTTTGTGGGTCACATTTGATGACATTGCAGTTATTGCAGGCGTCCAGTGTGGAACATAGTGAAGGCGCACTGTCTGCAATTATGTTCCTATTGTAGTGATGGGACAGGGTGACATGCCCTTTGTAGACCACTGCAATCACACCATGCTTACTATCTGTGGGCAATATGCAGGGCACTACCAACAAAGTAGTTGTTACCTAGGCAAGTGTGTTTGTGTATGAGACATGGGTTGAGAGTGTTCTCTGGGTAATGCAAGGGTTGTCTAATTTGTTTACCAGGCTTTGATGTCACATATAGGGATATGGATTGCCAACCCAGCCTCTCTGCTGTTTGACATCTGTTATCCTTATAAGGTGGACATCGTGACACCTGCCATATAAGAAATTTGCAAAACCCACTCCACATTGAGTCTAGATGTTACACACTCACAGCCACGTCAACACAGGATATGAATGAGAAACACAGACACACCAACTCTCACAGTTGCCATGTCTGGGATTGGAACTCTTACCTAACTAGTTCATCACACTACAGCATTGCACAGTTATAGGATGTACCACAGAGATCACTGGATTACTTTTCCCCAGAGGTGTATTTCAAATGGAATGACATCAGCAGGCTTGCCAAAGTAGGGCAATGGAGGTTGTATTGACTGTGAATGGCCTCAAAAGCATTGCTCCCTACACAGACAAACATCCACACTTGCCATGTCTGGGAATAGAACTCATATAGCACACTACAGCAGTATGCTATTATAGAACGCACTGCAGAGATTACTGGACTACTCCTTCCCCAAAGGTGTATTTCAAGGTGAATAACATCAGCAGGCATGCCAATGTAGGGCATTTGAAATTGTAGTAAGTGTGACTAGCCTAAACACAGCTGCCATCTCTAGAATTAGAACTCCAACCTAACTAGTTAATCACACTACAGCATTACACAGTTATAGGACGTGCCACAGAGATTATTGGGCTACTTCTTCCCCAAAGGTGTATTTCAAAGTGAATGACATCAGCAGGCTTGCCAAAGAAGGGCAATGGAGGTTGTAGTGACTCTGAATGGCCTCAAATACATTGCTCCTTACACAGACAAACAAACACACAAGCATCCACACTTGCCATGTCTGGGACTAGAACCCCTATTGAACTACTATAGCACACTACAGCATTACACTGTTATAGGATGCACCACCAAGAGTACTGGACTATTCATTCCCCAAAGGTGTATTTTAAGGTGAATGACATCAGCAGGCATGCCAAAGTAGGGCATTTGAAATTGTAGTGATTGTGAATGGCCTCAAAAGCATTGTTCCCTACACAGACAAACTAACACACACACAAACATCCACACTTGCCATGTCTGGGAATAAAACTCCTATCTAACAAGTTTATCACACTACAGCATTACACAGTTATAGGACACACCACAGAGATTACTGAGCTACTCCTTCCCCAAAGTTGTATTTCAAAGTGAATGACATCAGCAGGCTTGCCAAAGAAGGGCACTGGAGGTTGTAGTGACTGTGAATGGCCTCAAATACATTGCTCCCTACACAGACAAACAGACACACAAGCATCCACACTTGGTATGTCTGGGAATAGAACCCCTACCAAACTACTATAGCACACTACATCATTACACTGTTATAGGACGCACCACAGAGAGTACTGGACTACTCATTCCCCAAAGTTAAATTTCAAGGTGAATGACATCAGCAGGAATGCCAAAGTAGGGCATTTGAAATTGTAGTGACTGTGAATGGCCTCAAAAGCATTTCTCCCTACACAAACAAACTAACACACACACAAACATCCACACCTGTCATGTCTGGGTATAAAACTCCTATCTAACTAGTTTATCACACTACAGCATTACACATTTATAGGACACACCACAGAGATTACTGGGATACTCCTTCCCCAAAGGTGTATTTCAAAGTGAATGGCATCAGCATGCTTGCCAAAGAAGGGCACTAGAGGTTGTAATGACTGTGAATGGCCTCAAAAGCATTGCTCCCTACACAGAAAAACTGACACACACACACAAACATCCACACTTACCATGTTTGGGAATAGAACTCCTACCTAACTATTTGATCATACTATATATTACACAGTTATAAAACACACCAGGGCACTTACTGTGCTACTCCTTCCTCAAAGGTGTATTTCAAAGTGAATGACAGCAGTCTTGCCATAGTAGATAAATGGGGAGGGCAGTGTGTGTGCATGGGGCATAACCCATTAATCTAGAGGCAGATACACCACACTCAGGCACACACAGATTTATAATACACAGGTACATGTATACAACTGCTAGATGACTACTGCCTTTTACAGTTATGTTGCACAGTTAACACTAGCACCACAGAGTCTATGATGCTGAGGGATTCCAGAGGCAAATGCCTATGGTGAGTGACATTTATTCATCATGTGGTTGCAGCCATTTGGCTGTGTGCTGGGTGGGACAGGCCTCATGATGGAAGGCTGTTTGTCATTGTCACTCTCTTCCACACATCTATGTATGCCTACTTTTGGCATATTATAGTGTGTTGTCCTTGGATATATATATATATATATATATATATATATATATATATATATGTGTGTGTGTGTGTGTGTGTGTGTATTCCTATCCAATGTGTGTGCAAAGCATGACTGATGCATATTGAGGAGTGTATGCATTAACATCTGCAACTGTCAGGTATGTATGGTCCACTGCTGTTGCCAGTCATGGACTTCATTTCTTTAAGTGTGTGCGTATGCCCAGTATGACCTTCTGTATTGAATGTGTGAATCCATTCCAGGTAGATTGTACTCCAGTGCAGACTTTTGTGTTCTAAACCTATAGCTAGTAAACTGTTTCTGCAGGATATCTGTAGATCAGTTGGCAATGGGCAAGGGATAGTGGGTTACTGTAGGTAATTGTGTCTGGCTGCTTCTGCTACATGGTCCTGGTGTTAGCAGAGACATTCATACATATGTAATATTATACACTGTGATGTTTTATGTGATCAAGTACTGTCAGGTAGACATATTTGCTTGCAGTGATGTCCAGTATTGTGGACAGACACCTACATATTCTTGCAAACTCATGTCATTCTGGGGGGGGAGCTGCAGACACTTGCTGTTGGGTCTGTGTAACTGGTTCAGCACCTTGGTACAGTGGTGGCAGAGCATCCAATACATGTACATCCATCGACATAACAGTATGGCCTTATCTTGCTGTGGCAATACCTCACAGCTGTATAGATTCACACAGGTTACCAGAGGCAGGGGTCATAAGTCAGGACATTACCCCTATTGTAGTTTATGAGCAGGATTGAAGCCATCCATTCTTGTGTTTGCAGCCAGGGATAGTATGTGCACACGGCTGTATTTCAGAGTTCGCACACTCCATGCCACCCATGCTCCCACCCCCCTGTATTATTCTATCCTCTTCCATACATTATGCAAACATTCTCTGATACTTTTCTTCACACACGCTCCACGTTATTCAGACAGCAAAGCCAAACTGAACAGCAGTAGTAATACTCCAAGTCAACTGCTCAATACGATACTGGAAATTGTTCAAAACACGATTTATTTTACAAATAAACTTTTAAGTGTGTAGAATACTCATACACTTTTCATCAGGGCTCCTGCCCCAACTTCTTCAGAAAACAGCAACTAACATTACAAAACGCTTTTATATATATGTGTTTGTGTGTAACCCCTCCCACCATCATCAATACAATTAGTCAATTAATTACATTTTGTGTATAAAATTGTATAAATAAAACCAATGTGATAAACTGATGTAATCAAGCCTATACACAAACCAAATACAATGTCAATATGAATCTTGCGTGTTTTTAAAAACTGTTGTATATATATACTTTCATTTTATTCTTATCTGTTCTATTATGTTAAATTAAATTAAATTTAAATTTAATTTTAAATTTAAATTTAAATTTAAATGTAAATCTTAAAACACTATATTGCACGAGCCTATCCTACTACTCTTTGGCACTCATAATCATGAAATTAAAATTAATATAAATATGTAGAAGTTAAAATATTTAAAATTTTAAAATTATTAAAATATTCGAATATTTAAGTATTTATCTGAAAAACTCTATTTTATTATTATTTTATACTATCTATTCAATAATGTCATATAGTATAAATAAATGAATAAATAACATAAATATAAAATTTTATATATAAAATTTTATATATGTAGGTGTAAACAATTTTGACCCTAAGGTTAGTCTTATTAGAATACATTACTTATTCGAATTGGTTTATATAAAACTATGTAAATGTAACAGTGTGTAAATATATAATATTGATCTACTCTTTTAATTTTTAACTTTTAATTTTTAACTATTCCCAATACTAACGTCCATACTCGGAAATAACCATATGTAATGTACATTTGTAATGTTTATATGCGCAATTATTCACAAAATTATTAATATATAAATTCATCTATCTAAATTTTTCAATCTAAGAATACATTTAATAGAGCACATTTCATTTAAACCTGGGTTTCTCATTGCGTTGGTTCTCAATTGCCAAAGGAGTTCTAACTTCTCCAAGAACAAGCTTTCATTACCTCCCCTACCATCTGGGTTAATTTGATCTATAACTCTAAATTTGAAATTATGGTTCGGGTGAGAGTCAATGTGTCTGGCTAACGCGTTGTCCAATTTCTTAGAATTAATATTGTATATATGTTCTTTTATTCTGTCAACTAGTTTCCTGTCAGTCTTTCCTATATAATACGCTTGACATGACTGACAATTCGCTAAGTAGACTACTTGTTTACTGTTGCAATTGTATTTAACTAGCGTTCTATACTCTCTCCCATTAATCACGAATCTAGTTCCTTCTTCTATGTATTTACAACAGTTGCACATTAAACACTTAAACATTCCTCTTTTAGTCGTTAAAGGCACACTTTTCTTTTGTAAAATATCCTTCAAATTCGCTCCACGTTTGTATACAATCTTAGGTTTACTTGGTAGTAGATCACAAAAATATTTATCATTTTGTAAATATTCCCAATTCTTCAACAATATATTAAATATTAACTTAGAGTCCAAATTGTAAGTACAAATAAAGTTGCAACCAAATGGGATCTCCCCTTTCTCTCTTTCTCCTGTAGGTATTTCACTATTTACTGTACTAACCTGTCTTGTTCCTAGTTCTAAACTTAAAATTGGTGGGTATACACCTTCCATTCTTTTGAATTTTACTTCCATTAATATTTCACTAAGCAGTTCATGTGGGTAGCCTCTTAATTTGAAGAATTCCAAAATTAATTCACATTCTTCATTGAATTCTTCCTCTAGTGATGTCATTCGGCTGCTCTCACCAGTTGCCCCTTTACTACAGATTTTTTCTGATGTTTCGGTGGCAACTGGTGAAATGGAGATACATATTCGAATGTGTCTCTTTCCTAAATATTTTGATAAATATGTATTTCTATCATAATCTTTTTAAAGATACATCTAGATATTCTATACTATTAACGTCATACGAATGTAAAACTCAAAAACTAGTACTGTTATTTAAGTTCTTTAAGCAGTCTTCGATTTCTTGTGTTGTTCCTTTAAATAGTATAAAAATATCATCTAGAAAGCGAGTATAATACAAAATTTTATCTTTAAGAGCATTATTGTTTAGGACAAAAGACCTCTCCCAATAAGCCATTACTAAATTTGCTATGGCACCACCACATGGTGAGCCCATAGCCACTCCAATTTTTTGATGGTAAATGTCCTTTTCAAACATTATGTAATTCGATAGCACAATGTCTATTAATTCCTTTACTAGGCTTATTTCACTTGTTGATGCTCCTGCCATATACAGCATTTCAGCCACCCATTCAATTGCTATTTGATGTGGAATGCTAGAATATAGGTCTTTCACATTGACCGTCACAAACGCTGCCTGGGAAACAAATTCCAATTCACTAATGGATTTTAAAAATGTCCAAGAGTCTTTTGAAATTTGTTTTTCATTTATTATGTATTTTTTCAACATATTGTCCAATAATTTTGCACAGGTGTAAGTTGGGCTCTTACTGCCATCTACTAACGGTCTCATTGGTGGATTTATGAGGCATTTATGAATCTTTGGTATCCCAAATAAATAGGGCGTTCTTGGAAAAGTTTGTTGTAAATATAAGTAACTGTCCCTATCAATTCTAGCCTCAATATATAGTTCTTCTATCCATGCTGTTATTCTCCTATATGCCCCATGCATTTCATTTATTGAGGCTTTGGCATAAGTTTCACTCTCTAAAATACTGTACATTTTAGTGTTATAATCGTCTATAGACATAATCACCAGGCCCCCACCTTTGTCCGGTTTCATAATTCGGATGGGTGATTGTTTTAAATAGTCTAGCAATTCCTTTTCATCTTTACTTATGTTGTACCTATAATTCTTTCTATATAAATTAGATTTTTCCAAATTCCTCAAGTCTAATTCTGTTGCAATTTCAAACAATGATACCTGAGGATGTAATGGAGGATTGTATACACTACATACATATAAGTCAGACTTTACATTTGTATTATTCCCCATAAGGGCTGTCAGATTAATTTTTCTACAGAAAAGTTTCAAATCTAGCAACGTCTCAGCTAGATTCATGGGGCGTGAGGGGACAAAAGTGTATCCCTTGGATAATAGTTCTACGATTTCAGGGCAAATGTCAATGTCCGCATAATTATATATTTTGAAATCACCACTTCGGTTGGTTAAAATGTTCAAGCGGTTTAATTCATCCACTGGTGGATCACATGCATTCACCATTTCTTCCTCTTGTTCCGCACTACCCGATTCTGTTTCGTCTGTTGATAATTCCCCTTCCGAAAATTTTGTTGCTGGTGACTTTGCATGCTGTTTTCACCATTACCCTGATTACCCATGTTTTTGTTAGACTGATTAAGTCTTTCACTTCTCCTCAAAGAATTACCACTGTTTGAATCACTTTCATTCAGTGGTGTACTATTGACAAATGAATCTTGAGGGACACTTTGCTCACTGGCCCTTTGTTCCTCAGTTTCATCCCTTGTTGCAACTGTTAAAATGCCTTGAGTAGTAGGAGGCTTAGGATAAGCCTTTCCTTCCTTGTAGTCTTTAGTATCACGTACAATTTTCTTAGCCTTAGTATTTTTAATTTTCAACATATGTTCATCTATACTTGAAAAACACCGTTCATATTGAAAACGGTATCGCAAAATTCATATCTTCTTTTATATTTTTGTCAAGCTCTTCAAGCTCTAAAAGTAAAGAGTCTATTAATAAATTGTAATGGGTACTCATTACCTGCAATAGTTCTAAGCCATGCTTATCAAAAAGCTGTAACAAGGCTTCATGAAACGGTGACCCTTCCCTCAAGCCAGAGGAAATTGCCATTGCCTCAATCCTTTTGGAACTATCTTTAAATTAATACATTCCTGAAATGCGCTGACTCTAGTTGTAATTTGCGCTTTAAAAGTTTCATCAAATATATTTAATTTTACAGAAAGGTCCACGCTTACCTCATTAGACAGAGTATTGTTAGCAGCTTGTGAATTGTGTTCAAATACGAACGGTCTATTAATCCATGCGTTAAGGTTCGCTTCTGGAGCAGGTATTCCAAGTGTTGTTGAACGGTTCGGACCCATGCGGACTTCTTCTATTCTGTCTAAATTATGGCTCCGAGTGTCAGAGGAAACCCGTAATAGTAGTTCACTCTCTTGATTCTGTTGTTGTCTTGCTTCCGGTAAAGGAAACCGTAACTCAGTACTTCCACTCGCTCCTGCGGTTGTAACCGCTATGTTGTTCCCTCCGTTGCTGCAAGCCCGGCAGCTGTTAGCTACTGCTTCTTTTCGAAAGTGCTTCCACTTTCTGAGTTAGTAGTTTATCAATTGTGTCAAGTTCCCATCTTCACTGGATCTATCACTTGAAGGCATTGGGCTGGCTGAAGGTGGAGAATCCATCCAGACCGACAAACTCTTATAAAAACAAAAACGACAAGCTTCACACACGCTCCACGTTATTCAGACAGCAAAGCCAAACTGAACAGCAGTAGTAATACTCCAAGTCAACTGCTCAATACGATACTGGAAATTGTTCAAAACACGATTTATTTTACAAATAAACTTTTAAGTGTGTAGAATACTCATACACTTTTCGTCAGGGCTCCTGCCCCAACTTCTTCAGAAAACAGCAACTAACATTACAAAACGCTTTTATATATATGTGTTTGTGTGTAACCCCTCCCACCATCATCAATACAATTAGTAGGATAAGAGTAGTAGGATAGGCTCGTGCAATATAGTGTTTTAAGATTTACATTTAAATTTAAATTTAAATTTAAAATTAAATTTAAATTTAATTTAATTTAACATAATAGAACAGATAAGAATAAAATGAAAGTATATATATACAACAGTTTTTAAAAACTGTTGTAGATTCATAATGACATTGTATTTGGTTTGTGTATAGGCTTGATTACATCAGTTTATCACATTGGTTTTATTTATACAATTTTATACACAAAATGTAATTAATTGACTAATTGTATTGATGATGGTGGGAGGGGTTACACACAAACACATATATATAAAAGCGTTTTGTAATGTTAGTTGCTGTTTTCTGAAGAAGTTGGGGCAGGAGCCCTGACGAAAAGTGTATGAGTATTCTACACACTTAAAAGTTTATTTGTAAAATAAATCGTGTTTTGAACAATTTCCAGTATCGTATTGAGCAGTTGACTTGGAGTATTACTACTGCTGTTCAGTTTGGCTTTGCTGTCTGAATAACGTGGAGCGTGTGTGAAGCTTGTCGTTTTTGTTTTTATAAGAGTTTGTCGGTCTGGATGGATTCTCCACCTTCAGCCAGCCCAATGCCTTCAAGTGATAGATCCAGTGAAGATGGGAACTTGACACAATTGATAAACTTACTAACTCAGAAAGTGGAAGCACTTTCGGAAAAAGTCGAAGCAGTAGCTAACAGCCAAGCGGGCTTGCAGCAACGGAGCGGAGGGAACAACATAGCGGTTACAACCGCAGGAGCGAGTGGAAGTACTGAGTTACGGTTTCCTTTACCGGAAGCAAGACAACAACAGAATCAAGAGAGTGAACTACTATTACGGGTTTCCTCTGACACTCGGAGCCATAATTTAGACAGAATAGAAGAAGTCCGCATGGGTCCGAACCGTTCAACAACACTTGGAATACCTGCTCCAGAAGCGAACCTTAACGCATGGATTAATAGACCGTTCGTATTTGAACACAATTCACAAGCTGCTAACAATACTCTGTCTAATGAGGTAAGCGTGGACCTTTCTGTAAAATTAAATATATTTGATGAAAAACTTTTTAAAGTACGCAAATTACAACTAGAGTCAGCGTACTTTCAGGAATGTATTAATTTAAAGATAGTTCCAAAAGGATTGAGGCAATGGCAATTTCCCTCTGGCTTGAGGGAAGGGTCACCGTTTCATGAAGCCTTGTTACAGCTTTTTGATAAGCATGGCTTAGAACTATTGCAGGTAATGAGTACCCATTACAATTTATTAATAGACTCTTTACTTTTAGAGCTTGAAGAGCTTGACAAAAATATAAAAGAAGATATGAATTTTGTACGATACCGTTTTGAATATGAACGGTGTTTTTCAAGTATAGATGAACATATGTTGAAAATTAAAAATACTAAGGCTAAGAAAATTGTACGTGATACTAAAGACTACAAGGAAGGAAAGGCTTATCCTAAGCCTCCTACTACTCAAGGCATTTTAACAGTTGCAACAAGGGATGAAACTGAGGAACAAAGGGCCAGTGAGCAAAGTGTCCCTCAAGATTCATTTGTCAATAGTACACCACTGAATGAAAGTGATTCAAACAGTGGTAATTCTTTGAGGAGAAGTGAAAGACTTAATCAGTCTAACAAAAACATGGGTAATCAGGGTAATGGTGAAAACAGCATGCAAAGTCACCAGCAACAAAATTTTCGGAAGGGGAATTATCAACAGACGAAACAGAATCGGGTAGTGCGGAACAAGAGGAAGAAATGGTGAATGCATGTGATCCACCAGTGGATGAATTAAACCGCTTGAACATTTTAACCAACCGAAGTGGTGATTTCAAAATATATAATTATGCGGACATTGACATTTGCCCTGAAATCGTAGAACTATTATCCAAGGGATACACTTTTGTCCCCTCACGCCCCATGAATCTAGCTGAGACGTTGCTAGATTTGAAACTTTTCTGTAGAAAAATTAATCTGACAGCCCTTATGGGGAATAATACAAATGTAAAGTCTGACTTATATGTATGTAGTGTATACAATCCTCCATTACATCCTCAGGTATCATTGTTTGAAATTGCAACAGAATTAGACTTGAGGAATTTGGAAAAATCTAATTTATATAGAAAGAATTATAGGTACAACATAAGTAAAGATGAAAAGGAATTGCTAGACTATTTAAAACAATCACCCATCCGAATTATGAAACCGACAAAGGTGGGGCCTGGTGATTATGTCTATAGACGATTATAACACTAAAATGTACAGTATTTTAGAGAGTGAAACTTATGCCAAAGCCTCAATAAATGAAATGCATGGGGCATATAGGAGAATAACAGCATGGATAGAAGAACTATATATTGAGGCTAGAATTGATAGGGACAGTTACTTATATTTACAACAAACTTTTCCAAGAACGCCCTATTTATTTGGGATACCAAAGATTCATAAATGCCTCATAAATCCACCAATGAGACCGTTAGTAGATGGCAGTAAGAGCCCAACTTACACCTGTGCAAAATTATTGGACAATATGTTGAAAAAATACATAATAAATGAAAAACAAATTTCAAAAGACTCTTGGACATTTTTAAAATCCATTAGTGAATTGGAATTTGTTTCCCAGGCAGCGTTTGTGACGGTTGATGTGAAAGACCTATATTCTAGCATTCCACATCAAATAGCAATTGAATGGGTAGCTGAAATGCTGTGTATGGCAGGAGCATCAACAAGTGAAATAAGCCTAGTAAAGGAATTAATAGACATTGTGCTATCGTACAATTACATAATGTTTGAAAAGGACATTTACCATCAAAAAATTGGAGTGGCTATGGGCTCACCATGTGGTGGTGCCATAGCAAATTTAGTAATGGCTTATTGGGAGAGGTCTTTTGTCCTAAACAATAATGCTGTTAAAGATAAAATTTTGTATTATACCCGCTTTCTAGATGATATTTTTATACTATTTAAAGGAACAACACAAGAAATCGAAGACTGCTTAAAGAACTTAAATAACACTACTAGTTTTTTGAGTTTTACATTTCGTTATGACGTTAATAGTATAGAATATCTAGATGTATCTTTAAGAAAAGATTATGATAGAAATACATATTTATCAAAAATATTTAGGAAAGAGACACATTCGAATATGTATCTCCATTTCACCAGTTGCCACCCGAAACATCAGAAAAAATCTGTAGTAAAGGGGCAACTGGTGAGAGCAGCCCGAATGACATCACTAGAGGAAGAATTCAATGAAGAATGTGAATTAATTTTGGAATTCTTCAAATTAAGAGGCTACCCACATGAACTGCTTAGTGAAATATTAATGGAAGTAAAATTCAAAAGAATGGAAGGTGTATACCCACCAATTTTAAGTTTAGAACTAGGAACAAGACAGGTTAGTACAGTAAATAGTGAAATACCTACAGGAGAAAGAGAGAAAGGGGAGATCCCATTTGGTTGCAACTTTATTTGTACTTACAATTTGGACTCTAAGTTAATATTTAATATATTGTTGAAGAATTGGGAATATTTACAAAATGATAAATATTTTTGTGATCTACTACCAAGTAAACCTAAGATTGTATACAAACGTGGAGCGAATTTGAAGGATATTTTACAAAAGAAAAGTGTGCCTTTAACGACTAAAAGAGGAATGTTTAAGTGTTTAATGTGCAACTGTTGTAAATACATAGAAGAAGGAACTAGATTCGTGATTAATGGGAGAGAGTATAGAACGCTAGTTAAATACAATTGCAACAGTAAACAAGTAGTCTACTTAGCGAATTGTCAGTCATGTCAAGCGTATTATATAGGAAAGACTGACAGGAAACTAGTTGACAGAATAAAAGAACATATATACAATATTAATTCTAAGAAATTGGACAACGCGTTAGCCAGACACATTGACTCTCACCCGAACCATAATTTCAAATTTAGAGTTATAGATCAAATTAACCCAGATGGTAGGGGAGGTAATGAAAGCTTGTTCTTGGAGAAGTTAGAACTCCTTTGGCAATTGAGAACCAACGCAATGAGAAACCCAGGTTTAAATGAAATGTGCTCTATTAAATGTATTCTTAGATTGAAAAATTTAGATAGATGAATTTATATATTAATAATTTTGTGAATAATTGCGCATATAAACATTACAAATGTACATTACATATGGTTATTTCCGAGTATGGACGTTAGTATTGGGAATAGTTAAAAATTAAAAGTTAAAAATTAAAAGAGTAGATCAATATTATATATTTACACACTGTTACATTTACATAGTTTTATATAAACCAATTCGAATAAGTAATGTATTCTAATAAGACTAACCTTAGGGTCAAAATTGTTTACACCTACATATATAAAATTTTATATATAAAATTTTATATTTATGTTATTTATTCATTTATTTATACTATATGACATTATTGAATAGATAGTATAAAATAATAATAAAATAGAGTTTTTCAGATAAATACTTAAATATTCGAATATTTTAATAATTTTAAAATTTTAAATATTTTAACTTCTACATATTTATATTAATTTTAATTTCATGATTATGAGTGCCAAAGAGTAGTAGGATAGGCTCGTGCAATATAGTGTTTTAAGATTTACATTTAAATTTAAATTTAAATTTAAATTTAAAATTAAATTTAAATTTAATTTAATTTAACATAATAGAACAGATAAGAATAAAATGAAAGTATATATATACAACAGTTTTTAAAAACACGCAAGATTCATATTGACATTGTATTTGGTTTGTGTATAGGCTTGATTACATCAGTTTATCACATTGGTTTTATTTATACAATTTTATACACAAAATGTAATTAATTGACTAATTGTATTGATGATGGTGGGAGGGGTTACACACAAACACATATATATAAAAGCGTTTTGTAATGTTAGTTGCTGTTTTCTGAAGAAGTTGGGGCAGGAGCCCTGACGAAAAGTGTATGAGTATTCTACACACTTAAAAGTTTATTTGTAAAATAAATCGTGTTTTGAACAATTTCCAGTATCGTATTGAGCAGTTGACTTGGAGTATTACTACTGCTGTTCAGTTTGGCTTTGCTGTCTGAATAACGTGGAGCGTGTGTGAAGCTTGTCGTTTTTGTTTTTATAAGTGATTCTCTGATACTTTCCCTATAGTTATCACCTCATCACAGCAGTATATTGGTGTTGGTCCACAGTTCATGCAGTAGGACATGGTGGACATGTTACTGTGGTTTGTCCACATGGCCTTGCATATGGGTTCTGTGGACTGTGTTATGTTGTAATTTGGGAGTCCATGACATAACATACATAGGAAGTATGGGTGAGACAGGCCTTTGGCAGAGGACTGTAGGCCATTTGGTAATGATACAGGCCAGCTGGAGCAGACCATTGCATTCTGTCAGTCCTATAGTCCCAGACTGCAATACAGTATATTCCCCTGGGGTAACAAGGTAGGTGTGCTAGGTGTGCATGCCAATACTTTCTGTCAGTATTGATCTAGTGGTGTGGACACTAGCAGGGTGCTGCTTACAACTAGGGACACACCTGCATGGGACACCTGCACTGCATGCTGCATTCTTTTGCTATTGCCATACACAGGTGGGGGGCATATTGTACTCATTCCCAACAGCAGTGATAAGACTGGAGAGGTACCTGTGGGTGGTGGTTGGGTGAGCTGGGTGCATGTGTGCTATGGACACTGCTTGCATCTGACTCACAGATATGCATGGGGCATTCCACTTATGCTGGCTTGTGCAAGGACATCAGCTGTTTCTCAATACATCAATCCTATGACCTTTTTGGTCTGCGAGTGTTTGGCCAGATGACATCGGTATTCCCTACTACAAGTCCAGATAATGTGCTGCAAACCTGTATGTACAATTCCAAGGGCGTGTCCATTTAATGGTTACACATTATACACTGTCTATTTGGGGTACTTCCCCCTGTGAACTGCTTGTATATCTGGCCCAACAGTCATGCCATGTCCATCTTTCAGATGGTGATACATATTACTTCCAAGCATTTACAATGGCTTACTGCTAGAATGTGTTATACTGAAAAGCATTTTGTTTGGCACTGCAGCTGTGAGGACTTGGCCCTGTCATCGGCATTACTGACCAATTGCCACCAGGACAAACCTCACCATGCATAAATACTGACCACTCTAACACAATATAAAACACACACCAACCTAACACACGCAGACCTGCATATTGTACACATGCTACAATATATCCTGCTACCTTGGCCAGCTTAGGTTATCTGTGCTGCACTGGTATTATACCTACACATACATGTTACTACATTTCTACATAGGATTGGGGGGAGCACACCTGTGTGTTACTACGTGTCTACATAGGAATTGGGGGGCACACTAGACTGTTTCTACATTTCTACATAGGATTGGGGGGCACACCAGACTGTTACTACATTTCTACATAGGATTGGGGGGGCACACCTGACACTTGTACACATTTGCTATGACTATACTGGTATGTCAGGTACTCCATTTCATTCTGTATTCTAACCTATCATGCTGACTAAAGGCATATCAGTGTATTACTGGTCTTAGGTTTGATTGACCTACATATCAGTTTCTGACTTCTTACCCTTCAGAACTAACATCTCACTATGTGACCTGATGTAGTCTGTGTAGGCTTGGGGGGAGGTTACCCATAGCCATAATTCAGAGGCCTTAGCACAGACTTTGTTTGTGTTTGACTACACCTGTCCTGCTGACTGAGACTGTCGTTAGGTATGTGAGCCTCCCTGACTGGCATGTGTGTGTCATATGGACACACTTGTGGCCCAGCACATTTCCTGCAGTGGGTTTTGTCACCATGTGTAGTACTGGCTACTATGGTGACACCAGTATTAGTTACAGATCTCATGCTGCCACTAAAGGTGTCTACTATCTGCTAGCATCTCATTCAGCCACCCGATTCCCTTGCATGCTCACATCCATACCATAGATCCAAGTGACAACACATACTACTCCATTTGGCAATTGGTAAGAAGAGTGACTTACCTTCTGGCTGTGCCAGTATTGAGGATGGTGCTGGAGGACTGCCTATGTTGGATACACATAGTACACTCCCTATACATGGTTGAGCGCAGGTAGTGTCATGTTTGACATCCCGTTTACGTTATGTGCGAGTCAGTGAGAGATAGCATTCCCTGGGTCCCTACTGTGTCAGTGTTTGTGCTATGCATTGCCTCTTAGCCAAGGCCAGGGCATACTGGGCATGCCTCCTTCTGCCTACCGAGGCAGGCTCAGGTTGTTCCTCCTCTGAGTCACTCTGTGCCTGTGCAGGCCTTGGCAATGGTGGGGGGGATGTGTGGCCCTGCGCCATGCTGTTCCTGCTGCAGCTGTTTCCGCAGGATCATATTGTGTAGCATGGCACATATGATGACAATTTGAGTACATGTAGCTGGTGAGAACTGCAAGGCTCCAATGGATGTCTCCAGGCACCAGAACCATGACTTGAGCATCCCAAATACATGCTCTATTATAATTCTGGTCTGTGCGTGTGCCTGATTATGGAGTTCTTGCTTGGGTGTGTGTGCATTTCTGATGGGTGTCATCAGCCACAGCTCCAGTGTGTAACCAGCATCCCCCACTAGGTGACCATAAGGGATGTCCCCATTGGCAAATCTCTGGTACAGCTGCATCAGATGCCAGATGTGGGAGCCGTGATAGCTTCTAGGGCAACCAACACACACATTCATTATAATGCCCTGGACATTGCACACTACCTGGAAGCTAATGGAGGGGAAGCCCTTGTGGTTGATGTAGACCCTACACTGCTCACTGGGTGGTGCTTTGATGCATATGTGCGTGCAGTCTATAGCACCCACTACCTCAGGGTATTCTGCTATTTGGTAGAAGAGATGCATATTGCTGGCCAACACCTCGTGGGTGCTGGGGAGATATACGTGCTCACCAGCATGTGCTGACATGGCATCCAGGAAATGGTGGAGTACCCTGGATGCTGATGCCTGTGAGATCCCCATGATATCCCCAGTTGGCCTTTGGAAGGTACCTATGGCTAGTATTCTTAGGCCTACACATATCTTGGTATCCACTGGAATGGGTTTCCCTCTGTTAGTTCTGTGTGTCAGGTGTGGCCGGCACAGCTCAACAATTTGCTGTAGAAGGCCCCTGTCTACCCTATAGTGCTCCACTGTCTCCAGCTCATGTAGCCCCTGGTAGGTTACCCTAGGTCTGTACACTCTTCTCTGTCTCCTTACTGTGGGTTGGTTGACAGCATTCTCATCCTCAACACCCTCAGCCTCTTCCACATGTTGATGTATGATAGCTGCTGCAGCACCTATCATTTTGTTGTTTTTGTTTGTTAAAATTTCCCTTCTTGTATACACCGGTGGTGTAGAGTATGTGGGAAAAAACAGAGGGAAAGGTGTTTGCATAGTGTATAGTAGTATTCTGGGCTGGGCTGCTTCCTGTGTAATTGACTGATTCTGATACATTTCACCTGCTGGCTATGCTAGTTCTCCTTGATTACCTTCCTACTGCTGTTTTCCCTTCCCATTGCCTTCCACTTTAAGCCCAGGGGCGTACCACACAAACACAGTGCTCAAATGTGCATAGAGCTGCTCTTTCCTGGTTTACTTTTTTTTTCATTTAAAACTCAGTGCGCGGCACACACACACCTGCTTAGACAATGTAAAGAGTGCTAGGCAGCCACAGACACACCCACTTGCTTAGCTCTGCTAAGCTAAGGGCAAACCCCAGCCACAAGGCTCCAATCCATTTACAGTATGCCTGACACATACCCCTATGATGTCAGCTAAGTCTTAGGCTTGAACCGGGCTATTCCTGCACTTACACTGTTCGGTGCTGACTAGCATTGAGGGGAAATCTGGGATTCAGTATCATTCCCCTCATATGCATAGGATTGCTTGCTAATGCATAGTTACAGGTCTCACATTGAGCCTCCCCCCTTAGCAAACACTATTCCCTGGCCATGTTGTCTTCTGCCTGCCATTGAGTATAATGGCAATATAGTGATTTTGGTTAGAATGCTTATTTCAGATTATTTTTCCTATTTTCGGCCCGATCCCATTTGCGCACTGCTGCCCTATGCTTAAACAGTCGAAATCGGCTAAAAAAAATAAAAGTTTTTTTTTTTTTTTTAAACAGTTTTCCATGCCAATGGCAATATATTTGGCCATTGGTATGGTTTCCCATAATATACACACTTTATTTGGAGCTGTCATGGCTCCGTTTTGTAGTTTGCAAAAATGTATTCGGTTACAAACTGGGTACATTTCTACACACTACGCTAGTCCTGTACGGCCGGCTGACAGATTCCTGGATCACAAATTTGCATACAGGAGCTACGTCTGTGCAGGAATAGTGCAGGAGCACTCGTGCATGCCCCTGCAGCTTATTCCTGGATCGCACAGCAGCCATATTGCCTCCTGGAACTCCTGCACTGTTTCTGCACACCGTGCAGGGCTTGCTGAATCTGGGGGATTATGTCTTACTACTCTTTTATACAAAACATGTAAGTGTGGTAATTTCTGATGTGCAGATAATTTAACACTATGGAACAGACTCTCCATCCACATAAAACAAAGTTCATCTCTGTCCATATTCAAGCACAACTTAGATCTATGAATGGAAAACAGAAAATATATCCCAGGATTGCTCCCAGTATTATTAATGGACAGATATAGCTCCTAAATGTTTTACTCAATGCATGGGTCCCCTCAAATTATCTCTGATTTGATCCCAGTTATTTTCATTAGGGGTAATATATAATTATCAGTCATGTGATGATTGAGACCAATCTGCAACCAAATGGGGCAGATTATTTCGAGCACATAAAGGGGAAATTGGCTAGACTTAAAAATTGCCCACCTAGTACTTACTTATGAACACATTTTAAATTAATTTTTAAAGTTTTGTTATGTATTTATGTGTTGCATGGTTTGATACGAAATGTTTATGCATTCATGTAATTAATTTTTTGGCCACATGGGCAAGTGGACAGGTTTATAAAAGAGGAAATAGCGAGTGAACGTTTAATCTGATGACGTTCTTGTTGTATGATTAAAATGAAAATGCATATTAAACTTGCGTTCTTGTGGCTTTCTACCTGTAGCTGGCAATTTTTTATACTTGGCACTTTTCTGTTCACTTGTTTGGACAAATATTTGATTATTTAAAACAATGCTATTTTTACACCCTGTAGAAATGTTTAAAGTGAACTGTGGCATTGAGATTCAAAACAGAAAAAGCTTTTGGTTAGATGAGTTGGGAATATTTGTTCAAAATGAAAAAGGTTGGCTATTCATGAATTTATTAATTTAGGCAGGTAATAGTTATAATGTAAAGAGAGCAAGGGTAAAATGTTATTTTTGGTTCAGAGCTGGAAATGAAAAAAAGTTATGATGCCAGATTGTCCAGTGCATCCATGAATATTCACCTTCTATGTGGAGCTTTTGGCACAGTCCCATAGACTAACACAAATAACCATTTCTGATTTCTTAAAAAAAGGCCAAAAAATAAAAACAAATAACCACTTCAGAAATAGGATATTATGTATGTATATATCTAAATCTAAATATATAGATATGTTTTGGAAGCTTGAACTTTTAAAACGTCAAACTTCATATGGTTGAGACCATAACACTGCAGTTTGGAAAGCTCAAAATGTAAATAAAAAATAAATAAATAAAAACACCCCCACCAACTCTGAGATTGCAATACAGTGAAGAGAATGGTAAATTTCTTGTTCCGCACTGTATGGCAATCTCCATTTAAACCGCTTGAAGTTTCAAAACTTCGATGTATTATGGTCTTGACCATATGAAGTTTGAAGTTTTGAAACTCTGAGCTTGATATATATATATATATATATATATATATATATATATATATATATATATATATATATATAAATATATATGTCTACTTTTAAATCTCGAAGTTTCAACACTTCAAATTTCTTATGGTTGAGACCATAAGATCAAAGTTTTGAAAACTTAAAAAAAAAAAAAAAAAAAAAAAACAAGCAAGTCCCCCTGCACCCCTCATGTGGGGGGGGGGGGTTACACCCTCACACCTCCTGCTAATTAAATATACCAACCCTGTGAGGAAAATGACAAATTTCCTGTTTTGCTCTGTACAGCAATCTCCATTTAAACCATTCCTTGCTTAAATTTCACAGGTCTAGAGTACTTCTATATTACATATAGGAAGTTGTAATATTTGAAGTTTGCTGATTTTCACAATATAATAAGACAGTATAAATATTAATTAAACTCACAATGAAATTAATTTTCTTTTAGTTTAGTTTAATTTGCAATGTCTTCATAAAAATCTAATGGTACTACCTTACCTGCCTTTTCTTTCTGAATGTGCTTTTAAGGAGCATATGTAAAGTTACCAAAATTAGTCAGTGATCTTCACTCCAGCAAAGAAGTTTTTTAAATATTTTAAGAAACATTTTTTTAAAAAGTCATAGCAAACTTAAATTAATTTGAAATGCTAGTTGACAATTCATCTAGCTATTCTATAATCTGTATTAAAAGCTCTTTCCAAGCATTGTGGCTTGTAGATAGGAGTAGAGTTGGGCTGAAGGTAGTTCTTACCTATTTTATAGGAACTTCAAATTTATGTTTTTTTTTTAATTATTATTTTAAAACTTTTCATATAGGAAGAAGCACCATGCAGTGTTTTTGTTTTGCTTTATTTTACTGATAATTGCTATTCTAAATTGTAAAATTGATTATGATATTGGATACTGATTTATGAATTTGAATAAGATATAAATATCATATAACTAAAAATCTTTCTTCACCTCTTTTTTCATGTCAAAGGCACACATTGTTGTTATATAAGAAATTTATATGCAAGCTGAAAAGTGGTCTAAATTGAGAAAACATGGATTGGCATTACTGTAGTTAGGGTTTTATGTAGAAATAATGCTGAAAGTGGCACTATTACTTCTACAGAATTCCATATAAATAAATGTGAAGCAGCCATTCTAATTTTAAGATACGTTAAAGAAAAAAAAAACAAATGATTTCTTCTTAAAGTAATATTCCAGCCAAATATGTTTGACATTGTATGTTTAGACAATAGACTTGATAAACATATTTTAAAGCTCAGTTAATGAATATCACTTTCTGGCCAAGTTGACTTTATTTCTGCAATTTGTAAATGCCTATCAAAATGTAAAAACACTATGTTAGCACTGTGGAATATTGGAATACCACAGCTCACCCTTCCACAAATAGACCTTAGACACTCATATCTTTTAGTGCCATCACATTAAACTTTACTTCAGAATGTGACCTAATTGACCCTATAAGACTTATTCATCATAAAATCTTTGTTTTTTTGATCTGCATTGCATAAATCTTGGTCAAGAATGTTTCCTTTTTTTCTAAAGCATTTTCACTTTCTTTAATAGCTTTGTACATTAAATCATGATATTTCTTAGACCACTCTACCACTCTTTGGAGCATTTTCTCCAAATCTCTACTGCCTAGAAAAAAAAGAAGAAAACCCAGGTGGAACAAGTCATGTAACCCTAACTTGACAGAAGAAACTAATGAGCTTGATAATATTTCACATAACATCACTGAGAATTTTAATAAATTCACTCCACTACCATTAAACAGGATATACAACGGGCTGCCTTCATTACAGTAATTAAGGATAATCTTGTAAATCAAGCTTCATATCTTAAAACAAAGGAGTAAATTGATAAAATAAAATTTAGATCAGCATAAATTATTAAAAAAGTTGTTGATGTTAAAGTGCTACATATAACACTTCAACTCAAGCCATGTAAATGGATGCTTATAAGAACCAATTTTCATTAAGTGAATCATAACAAGACTAGCCACTTTTACCCTTTGTATGTAATATTTATGTTGAGCCTTTTTTGTTTACTTAACAAGAAAAGCCATCACCTTATTTGCAAACATTAAAGATGTAATAGTACTTCTCAAGTCATTTGCATTATTATTAAAACATTCCTCTTCTGATGTGGCAAAAATATTAGAATACATTTGAAACTTCTCAGCTGCCTCCAATTTTAAATTAAATATATATAAACCAATATTATTCCCCTGTTTGTTGATTGTATTCATCTTAACCCAATATTTCCAGAAGGAATAACACTAAGATCCAATCTAATACACCCAGGAATAACATTCTCCCACAAAATTACCATTCTCATCAAAATAACATTATAACATGTTGGAATTCAGTCTAACTGGGTTTAAAAAATAGGCAGGCATGACATTCTTCATCTTATCCTAAGTATCAGTACTAAGGCAGAATATTTTTCCTAAAATTTTATTCTAGATTATGTCAATCTGTACCATATACCAATAAAAGTAGTAAACAAATTATTTCTGAACTAATAAAGTTATTTGGTCACAATATTGGCTAGTGCCTCTTATGGAAAATGAATCATTCCCAAACAGTTTGTGGGTCTAAATCTTCCTCATTTCATTGCTTAGTATTTATTGCTCAACTCAAGTATGCTACTCAGAAGTACTGAAAATAACATAAATATAGTATCTTTGTTCTTATATTTGGAAAAGACTTAACTTTTACTATACAAATATAATTTATTATCTACTCCATTTCTGGACATGAAGGCAAAAATCAGTTTTAAAACAGTTCACAATTTCTTTATCATATCAGTGTCATTATTTAAAAAAATAGTAAAATCGCTAGCAGTGGCTGATGGTAACCATTTGGGGGCAGGGATCTTGCTCTCTGCAAAAGGCAAGGATAACAGCTATGTTCATTTGCTGTTATCCTATACTTTCAGACTTTTTTGGAATTCCAAAGATTACAATAGGGAACCCTGACTGCTACATACATATTATTTGAAACTGTAAATTATAACACCATAGATTTATCACAAACTCCTTTAGTCTCAAATAAAACTACATGGGATTTTTATTTCTACAGATTTTAACTTTGCAGGGGATACTCTTTTTCCATGGGCTACTCAGCAATGATTAACATTAAATGATCAGCCAGATCGGCCAACAATTAAATGTAATTTTTTCTACCCTTTTAGTTACAATAGAAAACTGGGCCTATCTAACCTTTACACCAAGCACTGATATCAAAGAAAGTTATATTCAAATCTTATTCACTTAATAAAAAACTTTAATATGCCACAAATTATCATTCTTCTGAATGGTCATTCTGCTACACATCCTTGAAAAATGAGTTAATATGACTTTTTATATGGAAGACTTCTACAAGATAAATCAGTTCAAAAATTCTATAATACACATTATGGTTATTCAATTTTTCATAATGCATATCTTTCTCTAACAAATAAAGCTTCCCAGTTTTTCTACCACACATAAATGTTGCTGGGTAAATAAGGGCAAGAGACTACACATACATTTGAAATGTCCTCTACTTCAGAATACACTTAAAATGTAGGTATATTAAAATTCAGTGTATAGTGGAAATTTGCAGTCTTACAAACTGAATCCAGCTATATAAACAAGGATCACTTAAAGACTTTCATTATTTTTTTATGCTGGTAAATATTTATATCACATGTAAATGTTTCAGTTTAGTAACTATGTCTTGGGATAGCTTCACCATTACAGCTATAAAATGCACGTATGCCTAAAAAATACTTCCAAGATTTAAAACAAAATGTTCATATTTTATTAAAAAAGTGAAAATAATTACTTTGGTTATCACAACATACTAATATTTTTTTACACCTTTGATTTTTCTCTTTCATGTTCCAATAAAACACTGCTGTATAAAAAGTTTGGATTGCACTGTATTTCTATAACATTTCTTACATATGAATATCCTACTTAATGGTCCCAGAATGCATATTATGCGTCAACTTTTAAAACTTCCTAAAGTAATTCAGATGAAAGTAATGACTTTCAATTGTGTATGCAAGTATAGCACTAATTGAAGTAGTGTATATAGTTAAAATTATGATGATATTGTCATATGATCATGTATTAAAAATTGTACTATTTCTTTGTTTCAAGTGTGCTTGTTATACTATATTCAGTAAAATGATTTTTGAAAAAGGTATCAAACATTTATGCAAGCTGGGGGATATCAGACATATTTATATGCATGTGTTAACCTTGCTAACAAAGATAATGGATGAAGATAAAAGGTCAATACTTTGTTGCTACTAGCAACCACTTGTAACATTTCTACCAGTCTATCGTGGCAATATACAACTCTTTTGCTCATGTTTTGTATATTTGCTTAAATCAGAATCCTAAATAAATGGTCACTGCCAAGTTGCATGCACTAGTAACATCTATAGTTAGCCACAGCACACTTGAAGAAACATTACACACAGTGGCTCATTTAAAGAAACAAGCGAAACACTTAAATTTCTGTGTGTTGATTACATTTCCTCCTGTGTCACCAGTTTTGGGGCTGGTTTACCTTCCTTAGGAAAGAGGAGGTATAAGTTAACATAAATGTAGACACTGTCAAAGGCTATAAACTCAGTTTCTGTGGTGGATTTGTCTGATACTCTGCCTACCTTTAAGGGAGTACACAATTCCCTTATGGCAAAATAAAAATTCAGGAAGAAATCTCTTCTCTCTGAAGCAGATGGAAGATGTGCTGTTGATGCCCCCTACAATCTAATACCTAGACGTGAAAAACAATGGCCAAATGATTCTTTAGCCAGAATGTCCTCACCACTTATACCAGATGCCTGAAGGCAGACAAGCTTTTAAATGAACAGAAATAAGGTACATTCAGATGCTCCAGATTCACAAACTCTTCACTTTTCATATAAAAGCATGCACATAGCACAGTAAAGCACTGGATCAGTTATAAAAGGGGATAATTACATAAAGAACTCCATGTGGTAAATGTCCCAAGATATCCTTGTTTGGCTCTCTCTGGGTTATTTGTTTGCAAAATATAAGAGCTGAATACTACCACTGGAATGTAAGGATAGGCTTCTTAAGATCAGATCAATAGCCCAGTAAGTACCTACGAACCTATGGCTATAGAGCAGAAGACCAGAAGAAAAATACATCTTTCAATTTAGAATGCTTAGTTGTGTGATACAAAGGTAAGGAGTTACATATATGATAGTACAAAGCATTTGCACATAGTGCTTTGAAGGATTTCGAGAAGTTGCAAAATTGTTGCTCTAGCATTAATTTGGGTTGATAGTGATACAAATGTGGTAAGTCGGTGACAGGGTTAAAATATATAGCCATCACAGAGCTTGGTAGGGTTGATCTGAATTTTTAGCAGTCATATTAGGGTCTTGCATCACAAACTGCAGTATATAATAATGCATGTCTCTGCTGATGTGTGATTTGAAGGCACTATGCAATGTCCTCAGTTATCAATAGAAAAAATCATTTTCTTGTATCCAGAAGATGCTGTCTTTTACATTCATGAGGATTATGTAAGCAGATACCTATGCTGTAAGGTGTAGGTAATAATATTGAGAAGGCTACCATCAATACACATATGGTGAACTCACCTGTACCATGTCTGTGTCTTACTTTATTTTAAACTTGAAGCTTAGTCACCAGAAGGCCATCACAGAGTTGAGTATCCAATAGCCAGCTCTTCTCCTTCAAATATTCGGTATGGACCTTTGAACAGACTTTACCATACCTTCTGAGGTCAGAATGATTACAACAAGGAAGCAGTGAAGTTCAGGAGTGTAGATTGACACCTATGGCTGTGATAGGCATTAAAGCATGTCTGCCTCTCATTGTGATATTATTACATGCAGGGTAGCAGAACATGCAAGTGCTTACACACACACACACACACACACACACACACACACACACACACACACACACACACACACACACACACACACGCACGTGCGCAGGCACACATGCACACACACATACACACACACACACACACACACACACACACACACACACACACACAAACACACACACACACACACACACACACACACACACACACACACACACACACATATATATATATACACACAAAGAAATGAGCATGCCATGTGATGGCCTCAAGACTTTAAAATCCAACCTTTGGTGCATTCCTAATTAATCAGAAGATGGACAAGGAAGAGAACCCAGAGGAGTAACATCACTGATAAAGTACAGATACCTAAACAACTATAAAATTAAGGAAAATATTTATTATTTTGAACATAAACTCATAGTATGGGTAGCTGTAATTAGTCCCTATATGCTATATCATCTTAGAACTTAACATTTGAACCATGCCACTGCCACAGTATATTTGTGTTACGATATGTGGCAGTTTGTTTTCTTTAATTATGTTTATGACATAAATATACAATACCAATGCCACAAATTATGAAGTACTACCACAGAGTGGTGTTGCGTTGAAAGCTGACTGAAAGTATATTTACAGCAGAACCACTCTAAAGTAGTTCAAAGAAATCTGTGCAAGCTTCTCCTGATGCTTTGTGTAATGCAATATGTGTTTGGCAATGTTGTTTGATCAGAATTCTGCTGGGTGGTGCAATCTTTTCTTTAGTTTAAATAGTTAAACCTGCAAGACCAAAAAGAACTCCCTCATTCTAAATGTTAGCTATACGTGCTCATGTGGAGTAGTGGTAGCTGCTGTGACTGGTGTGCACAGGGTCCTGGGTTTAAGACTTTCCAGGGATGTGTATTTTCTCCAGTGGCTCTACTTGATAGAGGCACTGGGAACTAACATTGGGTGGCACAATGCCTGGGCACTTCTATGGGCTAGGCTTGTAAAAGCTCCAGGGTCATTAGTCTAGTACACACCTATGGACCTAAATATATTCTTCAAAAAAACATTCTGAGTGTTAAATTCACTTCTTTATCTCTAACAATTTAAACATTAATTGTCTTACTTTATATTTAATGCATAATGTATAATATTAAATAACATTACTTGTAAAGTTTTTTTTCTTTTACGAGTGACTTGTCACTAAAGAATATGTGAAGGTATTTGTTAATAAGATGTTGAGTTGCAGTTTTGAAAGTGTGCTATCCTACTGCTGGAGCTCTGTGGAATATTTACTTTGCACTTGATATGTTGCAAATTTAGTAATCACTGCCTGGGTTGTATTGCTTTTCTGTTTTATTTTCTGTAAGAAGTGGTTTAAACATCTTTTTATACATGAGAAATAGAGGGTTACCAGTATAGCTACAAAATGCATGTAAACCTTAAAATATGTTTTATTGCTCAGATGTAATTTAAAATTAACCTGTGATCCTTTAGAGTGGTGATTGACTATTCCTGTCATTGCTTTTATGTTTTTGTTTTGAGGACTAGGATTTCTTCTAAAGTGCCTAGATATCTGCTCTTGTTTCTTTTTTTGTGTAATATCCGGTAGTGCAGTGGAAGTTTTGGACAGTAGAGAAGAAAGCTCATGTTCTGAACAAAACTTTGTCTGTATCTCTCAATTTTTTTATGAAAATTGAGTATCAATGACGGACTGATAACATTTGTTTAAAAGAAAACATTTTCACTAAGAGCTCTGCTTGCTTTCATTGACTGATATAAGCTACCAGCTATGTATTATTTTTGGCAACATTGACTAAGCATTCTGTATGATTCATTTTATAGATTTTGATCTTTATCTCTTGTTACTTATATTGCGCTCTTTTTTATCTGTCTTTTCCATTCTGGTACAAAAATCTGTTATGATTAGGTAGTAAACATCATTCCTCAACTGTCTCCTTTTCACAGCCATGTTTAATCTCCTCATTTGTCTCTTTGCTTGGCTCCATCTACTGTCTGCATCTTGTACAGTAAGTGGAATTCAGTACTTTATAATAACTCCTATCTAGCACAATGTCTGGGGAATGTAATTTTGTAATTTCTTCTGTCTCTCAGTACCTTTTGATGCCTTAGGTTATCTATTATCATTATGCGGTCAATCTGCCCATCACAGCCTGGCTGTAATGACCCTCAGTTCATTATACTGGGACAGAATCCAAATGCCAATATTAGAAGTATGTATCACCTCACAATTGTTTTAGCTCTGAGAAAAGGATACATTAGCAGGCGGTTAACTGCTGGAGTCAGCCACTACTGACCTTAGTTTCTCTGCTCACCTCATAGCTTCATTCTTTCTGAAGCTACCACATACTGCGGCAAGTCCTGGATACTTCTTTTTGCTGAGTGCGCCATTTTCCTTTAGGTTAATAAGGTGACATCTTGGTCATGTAGACTTAGAATTCCTCATGACTGAGAAACACAGTAGATGACCAGAAGACAACCATAGTGTAGCCAGTTGATAAGTTTAGAAGTAACCTTTCTCTATGCATACTGAGTTTATTAGGCACTTTGTAAGAGCATATGCCCAATCTCCATAGCCATTCCCACTGCTGACTGCTGCTACATCTTCATTAAATGGTATATAGTCTCAAGTCAGAATTCTAACTATTGGGAATGGTCCAGCACATTCGTGCCCCCCCCCCAAAAAAAAGAGGCAAACAAGCTCTACCTTATCATTGTTATTTCTTTTCTGGCCAGCTCCTATAGTGCCTAACCTGGTAACCAAACTGTGATCGCCTGGGTCATGGTCAATAGTCTATCTATCCCTCTATACCAGTGAAGCTAGTGGCACTGGGAACTTCTATAATAATAAGTATTGCTTCTCTCCAAGCATCATCCCTTAAATTATCAGACATTTTTTGGTAGTCAAACCTTTATTGGCTATCGTATCTATCATTATTTCACATATTTAATGTAATCCAAGCGTTATATAAATCATATTTATCACCATAACCAGTCTTGGAGCTCCCGCAGTGTAATGGTTAATAGTTACTCATATCTGCTCCCTTCTAAAATACTGTTGTGTTATACAATGGATTATAATTACATTATTATACTGTTAAACTGCATATCATCATTACATGTCATGAAGGAACTACCCATCACTTTCACTGGGTCTCTCTACTGGGCTCCTGAATGACCATTCCTTCCTTCTGGTTCGGCCTACACTCTCCATGACTTCTGGTCATCCAGCTCTCCCTCTGCAGCTTTGTCACGACTTCTTACTGCTGCAGTTCAGTAACCCAGCTGTCTTCTGGTCTTCATTCCTCACTTATACTTCATTTTAAAAACAGCTTGGATCCTCTCCCTTCCATTCTCCAAACATGAAACAACTTTCCAATGCAGCCACTTGAAAAGAGTAGGGGAATTCCTCCAGTTTCCTGGCCAAACTTCTCCAAAATTAGTATGAGTACCACCTGCAGTATCCTGTGAGTTAGTCCAGATGCCTGGGAGAACTAATCTGGTCAACAATAGATAGATAGATAGATAAAAAATAAAAAAAATACTGCCCACTGTTAGGACACATGACGCAGCACCGCATGCAGGTTTGAAAGTACTTATTTGAAAAATGATTCAGGCAAGGTAGTCCTGAAGAATTCAGTAAAAGTGGCGCAGTACTTGAGGAAGATGCCTTTAGGGCAGAAAGCAACATTGAGACCCTAGGGATGAAAGGAGAGTTGCGGGCTGTCAATGCACACACAGCCACTAGGTTAGCAGGTATACTAAACAAGAGATGCTTACAAATCTTTCTCAGAGTACAGTGGTACAGAAAATGTGTATGTCTTAGATAAAAAAAATAGAGGTATAACAAAGAGGATGAAACAGGAAAAAGGCTAACATGAAGGAAACCCAGAACTACTGCTTCTCAAAATAGATATTAGTCAAATGCAGTCTAGTGCCAGTAAGACCAGAGAAGGAAAAACAGCAAAGGCCGTCAAATAAATTGCCAAAAAAGCATGTGGGAATATTGATAAGCAGGGGGCACCAGAAAGAGAAAGCTTACAAATGGGAAGAGATCACCATGGGCCAAATTAAACAGCGTATATCAACATATCTGTTCACATATTTCTTCCATCTAGAATTTATATTTAAAAGGCTTGTCTATGAAGTTTTGTGCAAACAATGCATGAAATCCTCTTCCACCTGTTGGCTTTCACAGGTATGTGCAGTTTTAAATGAAGATCCCTCTTCACCTCACATCCATTGTCAGTCTTCAAATGTGCAAAACTATAAATGACTCTGGAATAGACTGCCCATACATGTCAAGCAGAGTGCCTCTTTGGCTCACTTCAAAAGAACCTTGATGATTGGATGGGAGATAGGAAATTCACCCTGGGGATCATGCCAGTCACCCTGCTAGACAGGGGTCCAGGAAAGTAAATACTGTGGGAAGAAATAGCCAGGGAATTGTTATGGCTAGGCTTGTATAGGCCCTAGGGCCGATAGCCTAGTACCAACCTATGAAGAAGCCGTCCCTTCTCCCATCCACCTGTCAGTTAAAAATAGTGGTTAAAATCTACAGAGAGAAGGAATCCTAATAGGATGCTAGCCCCAGTGGTGTTCCTCCTAGGCTTAGAAATAATAGGGCATGCGGTGCCATGTGTTATTCATCTTAATGGTCTTACTTGTGTTCATCAGGTGTGAGAGCAGCCAATAAATAGAGCATAAACCAAAATTACTCTGTCTCCACAAATATGAGTTTGCCATGGGAATCCTCATTCTTCTTTCAGACAATGAGAAAAAAGTTTAGATTAGGTCCAGATCCAGGAGTGATCCCAGTGGCTAACAATGGTCTGCTGCATAGGGAACCAAAACAAAAAACAATCATACACAGTCTTAAGCACTGTTGTAACCCCAGCACTGACATAAAAATAGACAATCTCCATTCTATTACCGAGACTATAATGCAGAAGAAAACAAAATGCTGCATAAGTATCAGACCTAGATGTCAGCTGCAGTCTTCCTTCATGGAATAACTCTGAACTTCTTAGCACAAGAATGTGGAAAAAGCCAAAAGTAACTGGGGACAAACTTCCCAAAAATAAGAACAATTTTTAAATATTGCTCTTATAAACTTAGAAAGTTGCTAGAATAAAAGGCTTTGCATTACAATACATTTTCTGAAGGATATGACGTCTGAAACTCAAATGTCTGTCATTATTTAGTGAATTTAGTCCTCACTGATTTGCCACAAAAATTCAGACTATCACAAATTTTATGAAGAACAGAGCAAAAATATGAGGCGAAAATCTGGTCATTCTGTGAAAATCTGGACAGTTGAGAGGTATGGTCCATGGTTTGAAAGATAACAAATGTATGTTTGGGAGAAAGGCAGACCAGCACTGATATATAATGCCTAGCATCCACCCCAACAAAATTTAATGACTGTGCTAATAAACACATCCAACAGACTAAAGACTTATTTTCTCATCACTCAGCTCAGCTTGTTGCAGGTAATTCACTGGTACTATTTTGCTGATTACACATACTTGCTCACTTTGGCTGTTTCCTGGTTCCTTTCATCACATTTAACTATACAGTAGTCACTAACTAATGTCTAAAATAAATATCTCTGCTAAGGATGAGAAACATGCTTTCATTTCTTTCAAATATTTCTGGCCCTATGCATGAACTCTTTTAAACCCTGAGCGGCTCACTTTCTCATGCAGTATATTGGTCTTTTAAGGCTTGGCAGGATTATCTGGTATGAACTTCAAAGGACAGCTAGTCATTATTTCAGAGGGAAAAGAGTGCAGAAAAGCATAAAGTACACCAGAGAATGTGTTGTTCAAGCAAAAGCAGATTCTGTCGGCTGAATGAATGTTCCAGCAGGTGGTTATCCTATAACCTCCCAATAGAGCACTATAAATTCCACAAAAGTAAAAGCATCATGAAGGAAAAAGTGGTTAATTATAAAAATATCCAAGATTTAAAATAGCTCAAAAAGGAGCTGTCAGTATACACACAAGCACACACACACCACACCCTGCTACCTCTTCTATATAATTAGTGTGACAATAAGTTAAAGTAAAAAAAAATCCCAAATTCAGGAAGGAGATATTTTACTGATTGTGCTACAGCTAAGATAACAACACTATTATTGCGCCTAAATGATAGTTGAGAAACCTAAGACTACTGGAGCCACTTCTGTTTTGAGTATACAACTGGGAATGGGTTATGGATACCCCAATGTGCAGATAACTGCAAATGCTAAAGCTCTGCAAAGCAGTCTACAAAAATACATGCTCTGGTGCAATAGTAATCTCATTTACATCTGTAAGAACACTTGCTTGAAGCCAAATGTGTTAATAAAGAAATATGGCATAACTGCAGTAAAACTGGTGGAGTGGGATTTTTTGGTTTTTGATTTAACTCTTTCCAGGCTAGAATACTTCATTCTGCAAAAATCCTCTATATCAAATGTCCCATAAGAATCAAACCTAGCCAATTAGGAGTAAATCCAGTCATAACTCTCACCACCGCTAAACATTACTGCATAAATACACATTGACTGAAAAAGGTTCAAAACCAGGTTATTCACCTTTCCTAAACTTGGAATATGGAACAGCAAATCAGAATTCAAAGCAGCATTCTGACCTATTGGTGTTGGCTCTGTCTCTGACTTAAGTATTCTTCATTTCAGTGCATCAGTTAGCATTAGGCAAAGAATAAAATGTGGTGACTGGAAATAATTATTTTTTAGGTATTTTTTTCCTGTTATTCCTGACAAACATTAAATCCTCTTTCCAAAAGTTAGGAGCTCATTATTTGCCAACCAGATGGGCCATCTTGTAGGAAGCCATAACTGGAGTTCAGTTCCGGTTCCCCTCTACTTCTTTCTATCTTTTTGTGCTAGGTTAGCAGGTCTGTCTTTGTGCCAATAGCATGATGATCTGGCTTCTCCTAAGGATAGGACCACCCATGTTTAATGGTAGACCTTATATGGCCCAAGCCATGGGGCTATATGGGAGATCCTAAGCACATATGGGGTTATTGCTGTTCTCTGGAGATGGTATAGATTTTCTGTTAGCTTGACTCTTCCTGTGGCTGCATGACAATTACATAATGCCAACAGTGTCATATCAGGGGCATACAGACCTTCCTTTTACCTTCTGTTCAGAATGTGGTTACTGTGCAGATCATAGCTTGCTGAATGTGGATGTCATTATCTCTCCCTCATGCATGCTGATCCTGGCCTGTGGTAGAAACCACTCATGCAGCACAACTGGAAATCCCCCCCCCACCACCCATGATTGGTGAGCAGGTAGCAGCTTCTCATTCCCACTCTCCTAAGATGGCTCCACCAGTTTCTGGGTTGCTAATTGAACACTGACCATATGGGTTACAGTCAAGGCTTTATCTCTGTCTCACAGTCATGGCTAAAACTGAAAGAAGAGTTCTAAACAGCAGATATGAACACACAAGTTTGGCACACTTGGATACAGAATGGTGGGAGAAGTACTTGGATCCCACAGTGTAAAACCTAAATCTCTCTGCATCAAAGGACCCTGTACCTCTGCATAGTTTACATTCATGTAAATCAAGGGATGATGTCTAAACAATGTCACTACACTGACATCAAATGATTAATTATATAAACACAAGAAAATGCATAGCACTCTTCTAAAAAGGTAATAGAAAACACATAACTATATAACATATTGTATTTATATATTTATGAAAGGAAACATAAACGTATATACAGTTTTTTAAATTTTAACGAAAACAAAGTACCAGAAATTAATAAGACATTTAACTGACAGTAAACAGAGGAATGTTAATACCTGTATGAATAATTCTGCATCTGAAAAAAATGTAACTACAGCATTGCAGCAAGACACTGAAAAAAATTTAAAAACACACACACACACACACACACACACACACACACACACACACACACACAAATGACATGAGTAGCTACAATAACAATGATAGGAAATAATGAAATGTTAATTTTTTTTTTTTTGGTCTAGGGACATACAAATGATAATGCACTCAGATCACCAAAGGAGAAAACAAATGCAAGTCACTAAAAATACAAATGCCAAACATAAGATTGTGAGAAAAAAACAGGGAAAAGTTGGGCTGTACAATACCCATTCATACTGGCTTTACTCCTGAATATTCCAGTGCAGTTCAAGTTACCCTCCCCGCAACACTGTTTTCCCCTTGAGTTACTTGCCAGATCTGTATGCTCTGAAGCTACAAACTAACATTCTAGCAAATCCCAACTTGCACAGTCCTTCCACTGTCTCTGTGAGTGATTGAGAACTACTATGTTAATTTCCTTACATTGTTTCAAGGACATCTGAGTACTTGTGCACAATTTTATTTGCAAGGTCATTCAGTGAACTCGTTGGTGACTCAGCAGATATATACATGGGTATCTTACATTCTGCACTGCTCCAGTTTCAAGTTCTGTTCATTACCCTTTCATTTTTGGGATCAGTAACCTACCATTATACTTTAAAAAGAATAGTATGGGTGCAGTTTCTGTGCTTGGTTTTACCTAAATCATATAATTCGACTCCTAAATAGCTCTTGTACAGTCACTGTTTCAACTAGTAAATAATTTGCTGTGTACAGCAACAATTTTATTTACTAGATCAAAACAATTAAGTCAGAAAACAGTACAGAAAATCAGTTGCTCCTAAAGCAATGAGCAATAAAGCTTATAATTATCTGTGGGACTCTTAATGGCAGATATTACGGAAAGCTTTCTCCTCAAAAGTAAGCACTGATATTAGCCAGTACATGGTAACACAGCTCACCCAGTGGAATGTCATATAAGTTCAAATTTGAATAATGAGTGTCATATAACTTCAAATTTGAATAATGATCCCCTATGTTACTGTTAAAATGAATGGTACAGTCATGTTCCATTGCCATACAACATAAGCTAGGCTGTTCCATATTATTCAGGCTATTCCATATTATTCAACTGCTGTAACTATTTCACACCTATCATCATTCAGTTAATGAGGTGTCAGCTTCCTATGTTGTGCTAGGTTGCACAGCAATTTTCTGGAACATAGAATCAAATTGAAATGTGAAAAAAAACATATTCAAACTGAACATATAAAGCAGCTTTATGCCTTACTTGTTCAATTTAAATTATTTTCTCACATTCAAGCTGGTTAATTGTGGCACTGAATACCATGAGTTCTGTACTGTAACTAAGCTACACTGTAACAACTGGAGAATGGGAGTTGGAAGGCAGCAAAGTGCACCACATCTAATATCCGGACTGGAAACCAACCAGTCATTGCTTGCACAGACACTTTACAGTACACGTAATTCTTCTAACTAGGATGTGTGTAAACCCTCTCTGTGTAATACTCAGGTGCAACCATCAGAAAGAATGCAGTAGCCTATACTGTACTACTATGGGTAAGGAACACGCATGAAGTAACATTCTGCAGGGGCCCTTTTACTTGTCTAAAAAACATACAAAACCTTAATCTGATGGCAGAGAGGAGACTTGCAGATATGTACTATACTTATGCATCACAAGTTAAGGGTTGGGGGTGGTGAGCTGCATTAGACTGGTCTGGAAACTGGGACAGTATTCTTATTTCACTATAGTGTTAAAAGATGAAATGGTCAAATATGATAGTGAGGGAAAGGGGGTGTCTGGTGGTAGATTGGCCCAGAAACTGGGACTATGCCCACTTTGGTGTCCCAAGCTGGGGTAGTCAAACGCCACAGCAAAAAAAGTTAGTAGAGGGGGAGTATGCACTGCATAGATTTGTCTAAAAACTGAAACTGTGTTCCTAGTCTGTGGTCAGGTGCCATATCAACAGCAGTGGGGGTGGGGGAGACAACTGCAGTAGACTGATCTGTAAACCAAAACTGTATTCATGTGAATAAGAGGATTCCATAATTTATTGGTAGTAATCAATATCTTCAGTATTTGTCATGGGAGAGGACCTGTAAAGCTACAGCCTACATAAAGTGAATGGCAGACCTTCAGAGCTGTGACTAGGGACAGACCTCCCACTGTCTGAGTTTAAGGAAGGATCTATTGAGATTATGGAGCAGGCAGAGAAGAACATATACATGGTCACATGGTACTTGAGGCAGCTGGCAGCAATGGCCAACACAGTGCCAGTGTTGTGCCTTCTTGTATATATAGTCTGGCATGATTGCCAAGGGTCACACAATCAGCAACTAAGCACAACACCATCAGACATCGGGATAGAACATAACACAGTGACAACAGAAGGCTGGTATAGTCAGCTACTTCTGTTGTGCCTATTTCACTGGCTTCCAATGCTGCAGTCCATTATGAAGAAAAAGGCAGGGGATATGTGCAGAGCAACCATTAGATAGGTAGCCATCCAAGTCAGGGTAGCCATCAGCATGCATCATGTAAGCTGTGTATATATGTATGGTGTTTTTTTTTTTATTATGACCTCAGCTTCATCAGTACCACCTGTACCAGACTCAATAGCAGTGCAGCAGAACAGCTGCTATGGCATATGACTGACCTACAGCATTACCTTTATGTGTATACCTGCTGCAGACAGGAATCTTGGCATATCATAAGGCACGGGTAGATCTGATACAACACTACTTTGTAGTGTCAGATTTGGTGATACAGCAATGTGTGGCAGCCAGAGAGATGCCATTCTGCAGCACACATGAGCCATGCAGAATTAGACATATATTTTTTTATTACTAGAGCTGATACAGACAGTATATAATCTGCTTGAAACTAAAAATGCCACGTGTGAGGCCAGTCTGTATCACACACACACACACACACACACACACACACACACACACACACACACACACACACACACACACACACACGTTGTTACCGTTTCTGGGATTGAAATAACACATATTAAGTGGACATGTGATTCTGTCACTCTTGCCAATGGAGTTTGCACCAGTCCACCATCACTACCACCAGCTTACATTGCATGTTGAGCCATTTGCTGACTATTGCCTGTAGGGTAACTTGTAGGTGCCTAAACAAATGGTATCTCTGACAGGGGAATGAAAAATATTTCCATCACTCATGCAGGTAGTTACTTGTCATGTTTTTTGTGTTTAACCTTGAACAGTTGTGTTTACTGCTTATTATGAACAGATTATGATATTCTGATATCAGAATCTTTTACAAATGGAAGTCCTTTCTGACTTGTAAGGAATGGTACACAGTTTGCAGTTCTAGAGTTTGTGTCTAGTCAGGGGAAATAAATGTTTAAGCTTGGGTTTAGTTAAAAAGAGGGTGAACTGTTCTTCTGCATGTATTCACAAAAGTGTTTGGGATTCAAAAGACAGTGTTTAGTGTGAACTCAGTAATAAAGTAAGTTATTTGTGTTAGATGGTGGGCTCCATTGTAACACATTTTTAAACCTTCAAGCTTACAACTCAAATTGATGAAACTGATCCATTTTGTTTTCTGGATGTATTAGGAAAGGGATTTTTAAAGCATTGTACTGTCTGTGGGCAACTTTGTAATGACCTGTCTGAGTCTGATGATAGTAAAGGTAGCTGTGGGTTTTGTAAAAACACAAATACAGGAGCTCATGTCCTCAATCAGGACTTAAGGACTGACAAAAAGCACACAAAAGGATTCTCCCACTAACCAGCTGAATATTTGTGCAACAGACGTAGCACTAGTATTTAGTGGGGAAGGTATGTTTGCTAATTAGGATGCAAATGATACAGATTTATAAATGATGCAAGTGAAATAGCATCAAAACTGCATCTGATGATACAGATTTTGTCTACTTCATAGCCCAGGTGAAAAATATGGAAATAAAAGACTTTATGAGGATAGCGAAGAAGAAGATACTCATCTTTAGCTAAATAAGAAAAAAAGGGGGGGGGGCTCCAAGGGGGCAGGTGGTTAAAAATGCAGTCACACTTTTTAACCATAGATAGTTCTTTGAATAAAGAACATTTGTGCGTGCTTTCATCTGATCTTAGAGATGTAAAACCCAATATGCACCAGCAAAAAAAAAAAAAAAAAAAAAAAACATGATAATTATAGGTGACTCAAAACTGCATTGCCTTAAAACATTAGTCCAAGAATTATCAGGAAACTAGTAACTCTCTGTAGTCTTCCAGGGTATAAGCTATCTGATATGCTCAGGGCTTTACAGAAAATATGTTTTCTCTTAGGACACTTGGAATAATGGAATGTGGAAGTAATGGTGTAGCCAGAACTGCTATTGTGCATTAGAAATTCATTGCTGATCTTAGTGTTTAGCGTTTCAGTTGCATTCACTTTCTTTTTCTTTTATAACAACAGTTCTAATATTATATCAAGATATGAAAAATATAAAGCTACCACAATTTGTTGGAAAAGACAGGAGTGAATTCTGAGATGGAGCAATCCCTAATGGAATGCACTGAAATATTGTTAGATGCTGAGTCTTAAATAGAAACAATGCAGGTTTAAATGTTGAATGTGTTTAGGTGCAGTTGTTTTGCATGCAGGTTAGTATAAAACAGGTTGTATGGGGTAACATTTGAATATTTTTCTTTAGGTAGAGTGATGAAAGTGCTGTAATTTTTATGTCATCAGTTATAGCCATAGCGCTTTTAGATTATCTAGAATGTATCATCCCCTCCCGTTGAGCATAACTTTGTAAAGCAATTCAGACTTTTAAAATGAAGGCCTACATATATAGCAACCCCAGTATTATTGTGCTGCAGTGAAGGTACTAGTAAGGAAAATAGAATAAACTTTTCATTTTCTGCTGCTACCAGTTTTATCTACAAATGTTATTATCATCTTTGTATTGCACATTGTTTCAAAAGTTTTGCATCTGTATCTCATCATAATCCTCAAACATTATGCCCTTGACTGAGCTGTAACATTTTCTTTACACTGTGTTTTACCTGTGTTCTGCTTTTAATTGCATATTTCAACTGGGAAAGAGACCACAATTGTGTCTCTTGTGAGTCACACAGAAATGAGAACAGGTCAATTAAGTTTAATTACCTGTGAACTGAGGGTGGAGCTAGGAACTAAACCTTCTATTTAAAGTTTGGAATAAAACATTCCAAGGCTTTACTAGAAAAGCTTACTCAGACTCTGCCACAACTTGCTGTGAGGGAAAGGTTAGTTTTTTTTTTTTTGCTTTCTTGTATTTTGTGTTGTTTTATAGCCATCATCTATTTTGTATATTGTGATTCATTTTTACACTGTGTTATGCTTGTATTTTGCTTTTAATTGAATATTTTAAACTAGGAAAGAGACAACAGTTACGTGTCTTGTGAGTCAGACAGAAATTAAGTTTTCCCACTCTGCCAGACAGGTGCTGTTGTGTTTTTAAACACTCCTTATGTTAATTTGACCGCATATCTCCTTTCCTCTCCTCTTTCATTGGCAATCATGAGTAAGCACAACATTATCATTTTCTGAAATCAGTCCCCTTCAACTATTAAGTTTATTGGCTATCCTACTGTATTCCATAGAACAAAGATACAAAGTGTCCTGCCCTTCCGATCGTTCCTGCTCTTTAAAAACAGTGGCTCTTCAGCTAGGTAGGTAAACTTAAGTCACCTCCTATTTCTTGTCTAACTGCTTAGTGCACACTGTTTATTGGCTATCCTACTGTATTCCATAGAACAAAGATACAAAGTGTCCTGCCCTTCCGATCGTTCCTGCTCTTTAAAAACAGTGGCTCTTCAGCTAGGTAGGTAAACTTAAGTCACCTCCTATTTCTTGTCTAACTGCTTAGTGCACACTGCAGCTCTTAGGATATTAACTCATTTGTCCACCTTACCTTTAAAATCAGCAACATCTACTCCAAGACCACCAAATACAGAAGAGCCCACATTCTGCCTCTCAGCAGCCATCTTGGGATTAATTCTTCTGTTTTGCACCTGGTGAGAGAAGAAGCATAGGAACATTATTTCTTGGGAAAACTGGTCAATATAAAGCCTAATAACTGTTATATAGGTGCCAGTTTGGAATTTGTGCTTATGTTTTGCTCCTGGTGAGAAAAGGAGCATAGTGCATAGGCTCTTTCTGGTTGGAAATTGAATGCTGTGCTTGTTCATCCTGATTCTTCTAGTTGCTGTTCAGGGCATCTGCCAGGAAAGAGCTACAACAATCCTAAAGACGCTGTCATCATCTGGGGCAAGACTGTGGATCACCAAACAGGCTGTGGCCTGTTTCTATGTTGGGAATGCTGCTACTGTTTTGCTTCTGGTGAGAGAAGCAGCAAAAGAGCATTGTATCCCAGCAGAGTGAAGCTGTGGTGAGACCGACACAAATAGTAGTCAGGCAGTAGCCATTCAGGTGACTTTCCTATTTTCATCCTTCTTGAAAAGCTATTTTTTTCTTTTTACTAAGAACTGTTTGATTTGTTTCTAACTTCAGAATATCTGCCTAAATACTTTATACATAAATCATCAGGGTCTATTTATTAGTTTCCCCTCAAGTGTTTGGCAGTGCCCTGTATAGCCACAGGCACCTTGAGTTCACCAATACCTAGTTGCACATAGGACAACTAGTTTGCAGTGACAAACACTGCCCTTAGAGTTGCAAACCAGATGCTCCTGACATTACTTTATATTCTCACTCCAACTGTCTAATCAATAAAAAAGGGTCTATTGCCATAGATATGAACCTTCCCACTGTCTCTGTTACCACTTGGTGGATATGGGTGTCCTGAGGCAATGTAGAAATTACTTCATGTTTACTGACAACCGGTTAATTCTCACATAAACTGATATGGTATGTGAGAGATGTACAGTAAACTCTCAGTCAGGTAGATGCCAGATAACTGCAGTTTCAGGTTGTTTGAGAGTTACTATTAAAATAGGCCTGACTGATACTGTTCCCTATACTATTTGTCTGGTTTGACTTGTTCTCAGATTGGGGGGAGAGGGAATTTATTCTTATTTTCCTTTTTAAAACTCTAAAAATGTAAGGTGTGTTTCTCCAGGAAGGAACAGAAAATGCAACACATGAAAAGTGTACTGTATTTCTTCAATATTTTTTGCTGGTTGCTTGAGGTCTGGCTAATTGAGAGTTTACTGCATTTGTACAGTCACTGGAGGCAAAGCTATCACATAAAAGCACTCCTAACAGCATCCATCACACATAATTCAAAGCAGACACATAGACCCATATATGCTGAGGCACTTAAATGTAACCTTTCTAAACCCCAAAGACCTCCTAAATGAAACACACAACAAACACCATGTTAGCACCCTTTCAAAACAACACCAGCATCAACACATATAGCCACATCTCATGGAGCCTCTACTTCTAAGCCCATAAGGCAAGCCACCACAGAATCTAACATTCTAGTCATTGGAGACTCCGTTGTGAGATACACAATGTCTCTCTCACCAAGCTGAATAAGGAGAAAGTCATGGTCAGTTGCTTATCAGGGGCTGGAATCTGCCACATTACACATGCACTCAGTTCATTCGACCACAAGTACCAGTATGACTCAGTCATAGTCCATGTTGGTGTAAATGACCTGAGATGTACCTCCCTAGACTATATGAAGAGAGACATCATGGAGCTCTTGGAATTTGCATCCTAGAGTGGTTTGAACCTAGCACTGAGCAGCATTTTGCCTTCTCCAAAGATGATGCCACAATATGAACAAAAGATTACTGACTTTAATAACTGGTTTAATTTCTGGTGTCATTCTAAGGAGGTGCAATATTTCCCAGCACTGAAGGAGATAGTCAACAGACCACCCTGGTTTGCCAGGGATGGTCTTCACCTATCCTGTCTAGGCTTTCAAATATTAGCTAAAACATTGTCCTCCCCCTCAGTGCCTTTTTTAGGCAATGGCAGACTAAAAGTACTTCTGACATAGCAAATCAAAATCAAGAAAATCTAAAGCTGTTGCTGCTTAATGCTAGGAGTCTAAACAAAAAACTCCACCCTCAAGAAACTCTTTTCTCCCTAGAGAATGCTGACATCTGTGCAGTCACTATGGCAGGGTTTAAAGCTGCAGACAGGACACCAACAGTGCAAGGTTACAATGCCTTCCACACATTTAGACTAGCTACTATACAGTCAGAGACTAAAGGTGGAGGTGTCTCGATTTACATAAAAAATAAGTAAACCTCAAGGCTGTTCAAATAGAACGATGCACTTGAACTTCTCCATGTTCAAATCACCATAGGCAAAATCCAGTCCCACTTCCTTGTAAGCTACAGGCCCCCTCTATGACCCAGGAAACCCATACCATGAATTTAAACTTATTGGAAACACTCACAATGCAACCCAATGCTATATTCATGGTCAACTTTAATTACCCCACTATTAACTGAGAATCATATATGACACCAAGCATACAGGCACAGAGATTCCTGGATTTTGTAAACACAAACTCGCTGGACCAGATTGCCAATACGCAATAAGGGGTGCAACTATACTGAATCTGGTTCTCACTAATATGGGAGAGTGCTGCACATCCAATAGTGTAATGTCTTCTCTGGAAAGATCAGACCACAAAATGGTCTCCGTTGAAGTAAAAATAAAACCTGGACTCCCAATTAAACCTGGAATATTCAGGAACTATTCTAAGGCTAACCTCCTGCTATTAAGTGAGAATCTGGAAATTTTTCAAGCCCCCCATATACCCTGAAAACAGTGCAGCCTAAGCAGAACAGTTCCCAGAAACCCTATGCAAACATGTTTATAGTTGCATAGAGGCAGCTATACCCACCAGGAAGAAGTACAGGATTAACAAAAAAAAAAAGCTATCCTGGTGGACTCACAACATCTATAGGCAGTATAACAGAAGGAAGAAAACCATGGCAAAATTATGAGATGCAGCAACCAGCAGGATAGAAGCATTCTCATCAAACTAAGCAAATAAAGTTTACCAAAGCCAAATATGAGGTAAACTTGGCCTCCCAGACCAAGGACAACCACAAGGCATTCTTCAGCTATGTCCACAACCTCAAAGACAATACACAATTGTGTAAAGAGCTCATTATAAATGGAGCCACCTATACTGAGCCAGAAGATGGAGCAAACCTACTGACTGACAAATTCAACTCTTACTTTATCCCTCTCTCTCCCCGTCAACCTTCCATCAGGATATACCATCAAATATAACTCCCCCTGTTATCACTATGGAACAGGTCCTCAATGCTCTCCGTAAGGCCAAGAACACTGAATCAATAGGCCCAGACAATATCCCAGGATGCCTTCTAAATAGCATGAAACATGATATATCAAGTCTTCTGGAATTGCTTTTTAACTGTATTCTCCAAATAGCCTTCATGCCTCATGAATGTAGAACAGCAATAGTCATCCCTCTGCAAAAAGGTGGGCTATCTACAGACCCTGGAAACTACAAACCCATAAGTCTCACTAGTCTTATATGCAAAGCCATGGAAAGAATTATTATGGAATTTATCAATAATGACATAGAAAACCTCCAGACAATGGACCCAAGCCAGTTTGGTTTTATCAAGGTCAGGTCATGCCTATTCATCTTGGTGGACTTCTTTGAGAAGCTCACCAGGGCAATGGATGTGGGCAAAATGGTCCACAATGCTTACCTTGACCTGGCCAAGGCATTTGACAAAATCTCTCACTCCACATTGTTGACAAACTTAAGAAGTTAGGTACAAACCCTTATGTCACCCAGTGGACAGCCAGATGGCTCACAGATACGACCCAGGAAGTTAGAAGTGGGAAGTCCACCTGTGCAAAGAGGCCAGTCACAAGCAGAGTCCCTGAAGGATTGGTAATGAGACCACTCCTTTGTGGCATTTACTTCTCTGAAGTTAAGGCCAACAGCAATGATCTCTGACTGACTAAATTTGCAGATGATTGCAAATTAGGAACTGTCATTCAATCACCCACTGATAAAAATGTTCTCCAGGAAGGGCTGACACAGACAAACAACTGGTGCCAGAGCCAAGGACTGAAACTAAATGCCAAGAAATGTATAATAGTATCCTTCCGGAAGTCCTCCACCTCTGGAAACTATCATATTGACAGCAGATGCCTAAGAGTTAACCCAGTAGTCAGGGACTTGGTGAAACACAGACAGTAATCTAGCCTTTGACCATCATGTGTCTACAGTAGAGAGGAAATATTTCTATGTTGTGTAACTTATAAACAAAAGAATGGCATCTAGGTACAAAGAAGTCATTGTTCCACTGTATTCAACATTCATCAGACCTATAATTGAGTACACTGCCCCATTTGGTATGCACCTAACCAGGCATATCCAACAACTGGAACATCCACAGAGGTTCCTCAGTAAAAGAATATAGGGCACAAGTAACATGTCCTATGCAGGCCACCTCAAGGCCCTATCCTTGTATTCTGTCTCCTACAAACTGTTGAGAGGAGATCTATGCCTGGCATACAAGGCATTATCATACCCTACTCTGATGGACCTCCTGCATATCCACAAAACAAACAGCACCAGAATTCTAAAGACATAAACCTTGTCTGTGATATAAGTAGGGCATGCTGGAGAAACAGGTATGTATCCCAGAGACCACCCCTTCTCTAGAACTGGCACCACATCCATGTGAAGCAGAGTTCCTCCCTAACCCAATTCAAGTGTAACTTGGACAATTGGATGGAGAACAGGAAATTCATCCAAGGTTCAGCACCTGTGTCTGTAACAGACACAAGCAGCCTGTAATTGGTTTATCTCCTAGGCCCTGCTTGTAAATGTCTCACCTCCCAAGTCCCTGCTTACACTTATCAAGGATAACAGAACTTGTAAGAGATTTTAGATGCGTAGATAAGCTTCCTTATATGTACTTGGGCAAACATACTCCCATATAATTACACATATACATTTGTTGTAATGTGTCCATTCTTCGATAAATGAAACTGTTAAGATCATCTGCACAATCATACCAATCTACACACAAAAATGATTACTATAGAAGATTGGCCTAGACTATCAACATTCATTACTTTGCAAAGTTTCTAACTTAAATCCTGACCAAACCATTGTTAAAGTGAAATACGTGGTTTGTTTTATTTTGTTAGTTTCTTACATTAGAGTCATTCTAAACACAGTACCCAGGTTCTAGGCATACTGTTTGTCATTTAAACCTCATGGACTTAGGGGGAGACAGTGGATTTAAATCATTTCTGGTATTTAAATATTACTGTATTTATTATTCTGGCCTACAATGTTTGTAAGGTAGGATTGTATAGCTTACCTTCTTCATAATGCTGCCCACTTATTTTGTTTATTTATTTTGACATTTGTTAATCTGGTTGGTCCAACTGAGCTAGAAGCCCATTTGTAGTGGAGACCTGAGGAGAAAAGCTCCAGAACATTATGTACAAATATTTAAAGAAACATAACGAAATGTATTATAAGTTATACAATATTGTAAAAATACAAAAGTAAAACATGGATTTTGCAAAAAAAGTGAAACAAGATGCAGTTACAATAAACAAATAGAATGAAGTCAATGTAACAGAAACTGGCAATTTCAAATATGCACAATTAGTATTGACAGAAGAGACATGGAATGTACAAATCTGAGGAAGAGTGGCATCTTAGTATTGCAGAAGTGTAAGTCGCTACAAAAAAATAGCTGAACTATACACCTAATTACATAGTTTTAGTTGTAGTGGATAAATAAAGTCACATTACTATATGAGTATACCTGTCTAAAAATGTGAGAGAGGAAAATTCAAAGAAAAAAGTAGCCATGAAGTTATTAGGGAGGAAGATAGGTAAGTGGAAGGAAGACAGAAAGGGATGGAGAGATGGGGCTGTTCGCGTAGGCTCCTGGCATGGGCAGATCCATGAGGTTAAAAAAAAATGTTTTAGTTGCTTTTTGAACTGAATTGTATTACGGATGATTCTAATCAAGTTAGGAAGTTTGTTCCAGGCTAGAGACACACTGCAGTTATAAAGTAGTTTACCGATGTGTATGTTGGGTTTATGGATGTCAAGGAATAGTTGGTCAGAGCTTCTGAGAGATCTAGTGGGGGTGCGGAAGGAAACAATGGATGAGATGGAGGGACAGGCAGAAGGTTTATATAGGATGAAGTAGGCTATTTGCAGTTGTGAGATAAGAAGTTGATGGGGGAATTCTGGCCATTGCAGTTTTTTAATGCAATGCAGTGGTGTGATTTATGGGGTTGGTTTGCTGCAAATCTGGCAATTTTTTAATATGTTTGTTACTGATTTAGTATTCAAAGGCTTGAAATATAACATTCACCTGGTTGGAGTAAAATAAATGTTCTGTAGCCCTGGTGCCTTCAGAGACATTCATGTAGATTCATGAAGCTCGATGCAAGGACGGTTTTACCCTTGCACCGAGCGTCCTTCTTACAGATGGTGCAGCATCATCATATGAATATTTATGAGAGTGCGCTGCCACACCCTCGACGTGCACAGGAAATGTGTGCGAGTGCAGGGGGCATGTTTAAGTGCTCTACAGAGGCTTAAACATGCCCCCACAGTTGCACAACTTACAATGCTTACTATTAGAGCCCGCCTCTAATAGTAAGCAATTAATTCAGTGTCCACGGATACTGAAATGTATGCTAAGCATACAAGAGTGTCCACGAACACTGAAATAAAATCAAAGTAGTAAACACACAAGCACGTAGTAGAATGTTGAGCCCCTGTCCCTAGAACTACCACAATTAGATTCCCCGTGTCCCTATTTTACATTTGTATTGCTTCATTACTGAAAGTGTAAGCGAAGCACAGTGTGTTTGCACGTCGCTGCCCTCTGCTTAGCGTAGCTTACACATCAAAATCATCCAAATAGAAAAAAACATGTGGAATCAACGTTAACGTCAACAGTGTAGTGGTTAGAGCATCCACCTAACGAACAGGCATTTACGGTGCAAGTCTCACTATAGCACATATAATTTTCCATGTGGAATGTTTATATGAACATATTTATACATCTTTCTGCTGTATAACCTACATAATAACATGTAAATGTGAACTGGAGTACTGCATGACATGTTTAACTAATGTCATTTAATCAAAGTGGTAGTGTCATAATGAATAAGGCACTAGTAAGCAGATGTAAGCACAAATAAGCAGTAGTAAACATATATAAGTACCAGTAAGCAAGTCTAAGTGCATTTGCGTGGGTGTAAGCAGTGCCCACACACATTAAGCTTAGCAGAAGCTAACTGAATTTAAGAAACTGTAATCAGAAGATAACACAGCCTACCATCGCGCAAACATGCACACACCCGCTTACAACAGCTTAAAAGTGCTTTAATCACTCTGTATCCAATGGCCCTTGTTCTGCCCAGCAACAAAATAAACGACCTCTGCAAAGGTTAAACCCAGGACCCTGCACACCACAGCCAATGTGATTCACCACTAAGCCATGGCATATATACATAAATCTGATGTTATCACAAACATATTGTCCAGCACAGTCATGCAACAGCATAGGAAATGTATATAATTATGTAGATGTATGTGCATGTGTATGTACAGCTATATTATATATATATATATATATATATATATATATATATATATATATATATATATATATCTATGAAGAATGAACATCGTGACAATAAAGCATACACAAAAAGAATGAGAAGGAAATCACCAGCAACTCCAGTATTATTTAGTGCTGTCAGCTTATGTCATATCACGCTGGGCAGGGGTGAGCAAATCACTGCTACTCAAGCCACAGACAGTATACTACCAGTGGGAGTAATACTGTCGATCTGCTAAGTCTACTTTGCAAACAATTACAGGGTAGTCCCTGGTGGGACTACCCAAAAAATGCTAGGTTGTGTGGACTTCCGACCACTACACAAGCAAGGGCAGGTATGTTCAAGGACCAAATGGTGGGAGAGTCTGATGATACATGGGATGGAACAACATACATGTAGGGTCCCTAATGCTGGGGAGAGGGCAATGCGTGAAGGTGTGTTATGGCTGAGATAGCAACTGGAGAATGGATGGTTTGCGTGTATGTCGAACTCGGGTGGGGTGGAGGAACCATGGTTTTGAAATTATAGATCCATGCATGTCAGGGCTGGATGGCCTGCTTCTAATTGGACCGGCTCGTGGAGGTCAGTAAGTTTGTTATAAGTATATATGCATACACACATGCATACATCTATATATAGAAGTACATTCCCTGTAGCACATTAATTCCTTTTGCAGACATAAATAACATGAAAGTGCCCTTACAAACCTTGACAGGAGACAGAATAATAGGTTGTGCATAAGAGTAAGGGGATGAATCTGCAAAAATGCAGAAGTGTGTACTTTGTCTGAAGTCAGTGCTGTTCTCAAAAAATAAAATGTGAGGACTTTCTCACTATGAAATAGTGGAATCATTCCTGTGATCTGCCTGCTACGGCAATGCCAATCACTAAACCGGTCCTATTTGTAATATAATATGTAATATAATTTCACCAAACTCGTACATTATTAGCTTTCATGTGTAACGTGTGCATTACCACATAGTCATAATTATTAATTTATTGTAGTGTCTTGTTTACAGGAGTAACAATGTAATGAAGTATAGAGTCTAATCTTGAAATAAAGACATGTGTGTCCCAGGTGAGACAACCCAAAAATTGTAAATAGTGTCCTATTGGTCACTCATTTCACCAATGTTTGCGGACTAAAAGGTTGGGATGTCTGAGGATACATGGAGTGAGTCAACCCATGGGATGGGTCTACAGGAGTAGGGAGTAGCCAATGTGTAGTGGTGTGGATACACTGTGTATCCAATTGGAGAATGGATGACTGTTGTGTCAGTGAAGTGTTGGGGTGGGTGTTTGGGTAAACTAGGATCCATGGGTATATGGGTATATATGCAAATGAAGCAGCACATCAATAGTGTAGTGGTTAGAGCATCCTCTGAATGAACAGACATTCCCGGTTTGAATCCCACTGCAGCACATATCATTTTCCATTGGTAATCTGTATATGAATATATTTTGACATCCGTCTGCTGCATAACCTGCATAATAACAATTAAAAGTGAACTGGAGTGAAGTGACAGCGTCATAATGAATAAGGCACTAGTAAGCAGGTTTAAGCATAAATAAACAGTAGTAAGCATATATAAGCACCAGTAAGCGTGTTTAGGTGTGTTTGTGTGGGGGTAAGCATTGCCTACACAGATTAAGCAAAGTAAAAGCTAACTGAGTGTTAGAAACTATAATCAGAGTTTAGCATTGCTAACCTGCGCACACCCACTTACAGCTGCTTTAAAGTGCCTTGATCACTCTGTAACCAACAGCTCATGTTCTTCCCAGCAACAAAATAAACAGCCTCTGCAAAGCTAGAACTCAGAACCCTGTACATCATAGTCACAGTAGTTAACCACTACGCCATGATAGCAATACATATAAAGGAGGTATCAGCAAACTAATCCTCCCCACAGGGAAATCAAGTCAAACATGTGAACTGAATCTATGTACAGTGTAATGTTCTATAACCTGCCACGGACCATAGATATATGAATTGGAGTACTGCAGTAAACAGAGAGTTGAGGTGTCACTGTAATAAAGTTTTTAAGTTCCCAGGACCCCATACAGTGTATGTACACATGAATCACGGATACCAAACACATATATAACCTGTAATGAATAAGACATCATTGACAAAATGCAAATATAATGCTAGATGACCAATAAGCAATGCTAATTGCAGCACAGCCCAACTAAGTAATTGTAAGCAATGTGTAGGGAAGCCAATACAATATGCCCACAGGTACACCTCTTTAAGCAGTGCCAACCTGACGTAAGCAGGTGTGCCCATAGCTTAGCCTTTTTGAAACCGGCCAATTACAGAAAAGTGTGGGAATCCGGCCCTACTTAAACTGAAGAGGCAGGAATATGGCTCATAACTGGTTGTAGCATCCCCTTGCAGGCAGAATGGCTGGAGTGGGAGAAGGCACTCGCTTTAGAGTGCAGCGCTGGGGCATCCAGGAGTCCAGATTCATGGTATGGCTCCTGGTAAAGCACCATGATAGGAGACTACTGCAGGGCCAGTACTAGGGCTCACAGTACAAAACAGAGGCATGGGACAGTCTCGCCCGTGACCTCACTAGTGCCACAGGTATCCCCCGGACTGGTGAGCAGGTCAGGCACCACCATACAGACCTGAAGCAGCTGAGGGGGGATGTCCTGGAACAGTGGATCCAGGAAGCAAGGCAGATGCAGAATGCCCCAGAACTGAGTAAGTACTCCTTCCACTACATAGTTAATAATTGCCTAGTTTGTGTATTCTATGGAAAGATATGGCTAAATATCACTGTACTTCTCTGACAGCTGCAGATGAGTGTGCAGCGAACCAGCAAGCCTATGATGCTAGGCTGCAAAGTATGTGTCGCGAGGCAGGTTAGTAAATAGCCTGCATGTACTGTCATAACAAAGAAATGTAAGAGCCTCAGAAAGTGTTGTACCAGTATACAGAATTGCGTAATATGCTGCAAATAAAGGTGTAACCCCTGCATTGCTTCTATTTACTCTGCAGTCATATGTTGTTGTACTGTTGCAATTATTAAATAGTGCTGTTGTAGTAAGCAGTGTTACCCACACTGTGGTATGCAGATAAAATGTGTATGAAGTGCTGTATAACAATGTTGGAAGTGCAAACAGGTCAGTCATACTAGACAAAATACATTGCAAAGCCTCACAACAATTGCCTGATAGCATAGTGTACAGTGATCTTAACTATAATGCTTTTATCACACACAGCAGGGCTTTGGATCCCAGGAGTGCTAGTAAGTTGTATGCATAATCATTCCACACAACTGCACACAGTTTGTTAGAATATTCAGAGAGAAAGTATGCATATTTACACTTAACAACTGTACAGATTTTGCTACAATGCTCAAATAGAGAGTGGTATGCATATTCATACCCAACTGTTCCAATCTGCCCAGTATGTCCTGATAAATGGCCCACATCACCTGCCTTTTGCCCTGTTCTCCTGACAAATTAGTGTGATGATCCAAGAAATATAGGCAGCTGTTAATGACATATAACTGATGCAAAAATACCTGTCATCCCAGAATCTCACCCAAAGTGTATGAGAGCAGTCTCAAAACATGTTGCATTAACACCGGCATCTTGTCAAGCCTGTATGTAAGACACAGGTCCCGTACATACTAATCTACAAACATACCATTGTACAATATAACGCCATTGGGTAGTGTAATAATACATGTAAGGGACAGATCACTGCAGTGACTATGAATGTTGTGAAAACTACAAGGATATATTAGTTGTTAATTGAACTCTCTGTCTCTCACCCCTATCATATGTGCACAAATAACCAATTTACACAACTCATTTGGTATGTCTACACTCCTAACCTTTGTTGGGACATATGTCCTATTGGTTTATAAATATTTACATCTGTTTCTATGCATGTGCCATGTTAAAATACTCCCATATTGGTGGCCTGTTGCCATCAATGAAACTTGTATGTTGTTGTAATCGCCACTGTTTATCCATATATGTATGTGTTCTGCCTGCTCTGCAACTATTTTATATCTGGTGCCCTGGGTAATGAGAATACCTATGCATGCTGTTATAACTAATCATGAATTCTGTTGACTATCACTAAACCATATCTGCCTTAAACATGCTACAACATAGCTCATATGGGAAGGCCAGTCCCAGCAGACATACCAGTCCCACCTCAGCTGGCCATGGCACCGGGCACCAGCACATCTGGGGCCCAGCCTGGGACCTCCTTGTCCGTTGACCCTGCACCACCTTCAGGAGGAACCACTGCAGGGGATGGGGCTTGCCCCCCCCTGGGACTAGGAGCAGACAGGAACCTGTCTCCCATGGAACGGTCCAGGCCGTGGTGCATAGGGAGCTCAACAGGGAGATTCAAGGCCACCTATACCAGCTTGAGGGCTGAGTGGCAAAACCAGAGGGTGAGCCTGCCCCTCCTACACAGCCCCCAGCACAGCCACCTTCTGAGCTGTGAAAGTGCAGTGGTAACTGCCCATGGGTGGGCACCTCAGTCCCACTGTATCCATTTGTGGGCTCATGGGCTTGTGACTTCCAAACACCCCTCCCCATCCAAGGTGTTTCCCCCCATTTGTGTCATATACCGCCCCTGTATGCACCTTGTTTGTCTTGTCTGTCATCCTACCCAACATAGCCTCCCTGATCATACCTACTCTCCTTCCCCAACATCCCACTCTAACCTAAAAATAAAAGAAAAGAAGGCCAATCTGTTCCCGCAAAAAAAAAGCATGCCCCATACATAGCTGTCCATTTCACACACGTGTCCACTGGACACACGTAAACATTTCTCCCTCTGGGTTGTGAGTGTCCAAATGTACCACCAAATTTATTGCATATGCACAGCCGTTGCTGTAGAAGAAATGGACAGCTATGGACCTTCCCTACACCCTTCCTGCACATCCCTAGCTACCTTGCCTACTGTCTTTCCCTCTTTGTGCCCCTTTTTCACCACTTTCCTATCACTCCTTTTTCTTTTCTTTTAAAGAAATTAGCACAGGGGTAAGTGGGAGTAAGCACTTTTAAGCAGCAGTGAGCAGGTTTCAGCCTGTTTGTGCGAGGGTAAGCATTGCCTACACAGGTTAAGCAATCAAGAAGGTAACTGAGTGTAAGGAATTGTAACCAAAAGTAATCACTGCTTACCATCACGCAAACCCGTGCACAGCTGCTCACAACTGCTCAAAAGTGCCTTAATCACTCCGTATCCAACAGCCCTTGTTCTGCTCAGCAACAAAATAAATGGCCTCTGCAAGGCTCAAAACCAGAACCCTGCACACCACAGCCAATGTGATTTAGCACTAAGCCATGGCAGCTATACAGACATCTGATGTTATCACAAACATATCATCCAACATAGTCATTCAACAGTATAGGAAATGTATTTCATTATGTAGATGTACGTGTGTGTGTTTATGTCCAGATATATATACATACATAGATATAGATATATAAAGATATATCAAGAACAAACCACGTGACAACAAAGCATTAAAAAAATGAAAAGGAAATCACCAGCAACTCCTGTATTATGTAGTGGTGTTGTCCTATGTAATATCAAGACTCCCTCAGACAGACGTGTCATTAATGCACGCAAACATTTGTACATTGCCCAAATACATTACTTTGAGCATTTTATTTACATTAACAAAACAGTTCCTGTCCAGTCATAATGTGAGAACAGTACTCTTGCAAGGTGCTGTGTGCAACATCAACATCATCATTAAAACGTTAAATGGGGTAACCATAGAGGGACCGGTAGTGTTGTGTGTACACTGGGATCGTCTGCATCACGTGTACCTGGAACCTTTAGGAGTCATGTGCATACCAGGATCGTGTGCCTGAGAGAGGGGTGAGGACAACAGTAGTATGTTGTGATGCAAATTAAAAAGGTTACATATATTCAGTGGACACGTGTGTGAAATGGACAGCTATGTACGGGGCAAACATTGTTTGGGGAATGGATTGGCCTTTTATTTCCATTTTTGTAAGGTGAGAGCGGGGTGTTGGGGAAGGAGAGTAGGTATGCTCGTGGAGGATAGGTTGGGTAAGATGACAGACAAGACAGCATACAGGGGCAGTATATGACACATGTGGGGAAGAAACACATTGGACGGGGAGGGGTGTTTGGCAGTCACAAGCCCATGAGCCCCCAAATAGAAATAGTGGGACGGAGGTCCCCTCCCATGGGCAGCCACTCTCATGGCTCTCATGGCTGTCACTATGTATTGACTGCAATCCTCAGACTATGCTTCTGCAGTTCTAAAGATAGATAATATGCGAGTAACATAATACACATATGACTCCAAACACTGGCCAGTCTGCAGATAGCCCTACAGGTAGGAGTTTCCTCAACCACATAACGCTGTCATGACAGATATTAAATCATGTAGACCAGCCATATCCACACAAGCCCTGTTAAATCAACATTACTTCAAATGTAGAAGAGCAAAACTTACATTCTGTAGTCATGTCTGGAACATCCCCCTATTGTTTGTTGGCCTGTCTCCACAGTGTATGTCATTAGAGGTATATCCCACTACCATTTGTGATGCTATTTGCCAAACACAGACATGAAGTCCTGCTCACAGTGAATGAAAAGGGCCAATATCCATATGATGTTCCTAGTTATATGAGTGT